>NC_045435.1:5399492-5759452 GCF_002776525.5 Piliocolobus tephrosceles | reverse complement strand
CCTGGGTATCAGCAGCAGAGGTTGCAGAAGATAGAATATTGCTGAACAGCGAGTGCACCTGTCTGATTCTTGCTTTGGAAGCTTCCTCTCAGGGGTGTACTCCACCCTGTGAGGTGTGGGGTGTCAGACTGCCCCTAGTGGGGGATGTCTCCCAGTTAGGCTACTCAGGGGTCAGTGACCCACTTGAGCAGGCAGACTGCCCCTTCTCAGATCTCAACCTCCGTGTTGGGAGATCCCCTGCTCTCTTCAAAGCTGTCAGACAGAGTCGTTCGCGTTTCACAGGCTTCTACTCCTTTAGCTGAGCCCTGTCCCCAGAGGCGCAGTCTACAGAGACAGGCAGGTTTCCTTGAGCTGCTGTGAGCTCCACCCAGTTCCAGCTTCCCAGCGGCTTTAGTTACCTACTTAAGCCTCAGCGATGGCGGGCGCCCCTCCCCCAGCCTCGCTGCTGCCTGGCGGTTAGATTGCCGCAGACTGCTGTGTTAGCAAGGAGAGAGGCTCCGTGGGCGTGGGACCCTCCCGGCCAGGTGTGGGATACAATCTCCGGTGTGCCGGTGTTACAGCGCAGTATTGGGGTGGGAGTTACCCGATTTTCCAGGTGTTGTGTGTCTCAGTTCCCCTGGCTAGGAAAAGGGACTCCCTTCCCCCTCGCGCTTCCCAGGTGAGGCGATGCCTCGCCCTGCTTCAGCTCTCGCTGGTCGGGCTGCAGCAGCTGACCAGCACCGATTGTCCGGCACTCCCGAGTGAGATGACCCCAGTACCTCAGTTGAAAATGCAGAAATCGCCGGTCTTCTGTGTCGCTCGCGCTGGGAGTTGGAGACTGAAGCTGCTCCTATTCGGCCATCTTGCTCCGCCCTCTCCACATTTTCTTAATCCAGTCGGACAGAGGCATTCTTGTACCATGTTGTTGATTGAGAAAGAAGCAAGCAAGTGGCCTTATCCTTATGATGCTTGGTGAAGCAATAAGAATTGTGGAATCAATGTTATAAAAGCTGGCTCCCCATAAGCTATTGCGGGCATCTAAAATCTAGATTAAGTCTAACCCAGATACAGTTTCAAGTAAGGCAGGGAGTCATATCATGTGATATTGTCACTCATCCCCATCATTTCTTCTTACTGTTATAAACAGGAAGATTTTGAATCTAAAAGTAAGACTTACTTGTTTGAACCTGCAATTCTGGCCCAAACTGTACCCACCATATTTCCACAGAGAAGGTTCGAGTCCCTGAATGCCTATGCCAAATGGATTCCTCCATTCTCCCAAGAATGCAAATGATGACAAATTGACCAAAGCTTCTGGACTTTTCTCTCCAGAACAGGTTCAATCCCTGAGTTAAGACAGAATTTCAAGTCTGAATCTCAGCTCTGGTTCTGCTGCTTCTCTGCAGTTGAGAGAATTTATGAAGCCAAAAAATGTACAGTGTCAGCCCATACAGAATCAGAGCTGTATTTATTTTGCCCTTTGGTATTCCATTCAACATTGAGATATGTATTTCTCCAAGTCAGGGTGGGAAAATATTTTCTAAGGCAGAGTGGGAGAGGTGCTGATTGGTGAAGAGTTTGCAGAGGTGAAAGTAGGAAGACTGACTTGTGAGCTGTCTCCAAGAGGAATGAAGGCAAAACATTTGATTTCCTTGTTTGTTTTTTCTTGCAGATACCTTGACTATGAATAATAGTTTCAATAAAGAAGACAGAATGAGTTCTGACAGGAAGGTTGGGAGCTGTGACAGGCAGACGAAAAAAGGAGCCAAATGGCATGGAGATGTGTCATCACTCCTGGGTTTTACCTTGATCTACATTCAGTTATCTACTTCTTTGCAAAATGCTGGGCACTCATTCAAGAAACAGCATATATGTTCTGACTGTGAAGTAATGGATGAACTTTTATGTGCAGTATATGGAAATAAATTTTATTACCTTCTTCTCACATTAACTCATCCATCCATTCAATAGCCATTTATTGAGAGCTCACTCTGTGTTAGGCATAGTGGTAAGTACCATAGGTTATCAATCGTGTATTTCCTAGAAATTTTCTAGTAATGAACAATGTGCTTTTATTTTTAAATTTGCTTTGGTTTTATGACACACGCTAAAGGCTTCAAAAAGAATCCCTGCATGAATAGAAAAGGTGAAGATAATTGTGATTAATTAATAAGCCTTATAGCTTTTTTAGATCCACATTTCAGTGGACCTAAAAAGGAACCGCCGTATTCGCTATTTGAAATATTGTCTTGTTATTGCAAGCCAATTAAGAGTAAGATAAGACATTGATTGACCCTAGAGATGCTCTAGTTGTTGCTTAGAAGTAAAGGTAAATAGCCTCCTGTGTGCTTACTCTTCTGCATAACCAGCAGCAATTATAACAATTAAAACTTTCTATTTTTCAGCAGGGATTTTGTGCCTATCATTATTTGCTATGTGATGCTACTGTAATACCTGTGTAAGCTCATAGCCGTGAATGTAGGAGATGTAATAGGAAAAGGAGACTGTGGATCAAAAAAATATTGAAACAGGATAGAAAGGCACTGATGAAAGCATAGCATTACATATTATTGGATGGGATGGTAGAGGAGGAAAAACAAAACTGTGACCACCAGTGAGAGAAATTATGAAGAAGTTATCCTTCTGATGGTTACAATGGAAGGAATGTAGGTGATGAGGGCGTCCAGTGGAGAGGAAGCACAGTAAGCAAGAATCAGTAGGTGACCCACGCCCTTCTAGTATCTGGGAAGGGAAAAGGTCAAAACCGATGCAATTGAAGCCAGAGTCACTGTTAGTAGAGAGCAAAGTTAGTGTGCAGCTGAGGGGCTCGAGGGAGGTTTCCCTGGCCACCTCCAAGGTCTAGTATATGGAGTGCCAGAGGGTGTTCTATGGAAAGAGTGGGCTGGCTACCCAGTGAAGAATGTGGCTGCGTGTGGGAGAGGACCAAATATATAATTTGCAGCAATGTCTCGGGAAAGCTGAGAGGACCCAGTTCTTGTGTGTCTGCCAGGGAAAGGGAGAATGAATTACTAGTTGTTGCACTAAGGTAACCCAGGAAATTTTATCATCTACGTGTAGACTGTCACTTACTGTTTGACTTATGTGATAATTTGGAATGTTATTTAAACATCTTAATAAAACTTTGTTAACAGACTTCCTAGTAGGAAGATTTGTCCCGTATTTTGAATGTTTCTCAATGCTGGGAAATGAAAATTTCCAACTGGCAGTATTTCATAATACAGTTTACCTGGGAAAATTAATATAAGAAATACAGTGATTTACGTTTTATTCTGGAATTGCACATCCCCCTTCTCCCGGGAAATGTCCCCCTAATTGTTCACAGCTGCTCAAAACTCAGTTTCATAGAAGGTTGAGCAGCAGCATATCCCAGAGAAGAACAATGTGTCATGGAGCAATCTAATGTGAGCACTAATGTGATCCCTCAAACCTTGGAGAATCAAAGAAAGAACCTCTCAGTTTGGAATAAACAATCAATTCTCAAGTAAAGCTTATGGGCATTTGAAAAACACTCTGGTGTTATTTCTTCAGAGGTGCATGTTAATAAATGTCTTGGGCCCTCTCTTAACTGCAGGTGTCGTGATGTTGGAAGAGTAACAATAACTCAGTCAACCAGGGCTTGTCTGAATACAATCCTACAGCAGCAGGAACTGTGGAGATATAGAAGCCAAGGAAGACCAGATTGTGAGGGAAGACGAATTTCCTGCCAGGAATGTTGGGATTGAGAGTAATATTCTCCGATAATGATGGAAGACAGAACAGTAAAAGCCCACCAGCTCATTCTGTATGGTGAGATAAGAAAAAAGTCAAGGGCAGAAGTGAGACAAAAAATCATCACCAATGGCACATGTATACATATGTAACGAGCCTGTACGTTGTGCACATGCACCCTAGAACTTAAAGTATCAAAAGAAAAACCATCACCAAATTGAAAAGAAAACCTTTGTAACAAAAACTAGATTGATACCTGACCTTTAGTAGTGGAAAGGTACCATTCCAATGAAGCATGAATTGAAAGGATTTCTTCTGAAAGCTAATTTACATTTTTCTTTTCTTTTTTTTTTTTCATTTTCAGTGTATTTTAGCAGGTGTGTCGTTCTACATGGTTAGTTTCTTTACCTCTTTGAAAAAAAAAAGGGTCAGCTTGACACATCTGGATGAAAGAAATCCGTCAGGTGATTATGAGTGAAGCCAGATTAAGCCTTGTTATGCGGGGAGTATTAAGCCTTGTTACGAGGGGAGTATTTGGGGGCTTACCCTGAGGTGATATTTGATGGTTTAGCTGTGGCGGAATTTCCCTCCCAAGCTCAGCGTGACTGACACTGAACTCACTACAGGGGAAGAGGACCTTTCCAAGAGGCGACAAGGACCTTTACCTGATACAGCACAATGGTTTTGGACTGGAAGGCCAGTCCCATTGATGAGGTTCCCAAAAGATGTCCAGGTCCTAATCCCTGGAACCTGTGAATATGTCACCTTATACATCAAAAGAACTTTGAAAACGTGATTGAGGTTAAGGACCTTGGAATGAGGAGATTACCTTGGATTATCTGGTTGGGTCCAAGCTAATCACATGAGTCCTTAAAGGAGGATAACCTTTTTTAGCTGGGTCAGAGAGAGATGTGATGATGAAAACAGGTTCAGAGAGATGCACTGTAAGAAGGACTTGACCAGTTGTTTTTGACTTTGAAGATGGAGGGAAGGGCCAGGAACCAAGGAACCTGGGTGGCTTTTGGAAGGTGGAAAAAGCAAGGGAACATTCTCCCTCAGAGCCTCCAGAAAGGAGCTCAGTCCTGTTGACATCTTTGTTTTTATTTTTTATTTTTAGTAGCATTGAGGTCTCACTATGTTGCACAGGCTGGTATTGAACTCCTGAGCTCAAGCGATCCTCCCGCCTTGGCTTCCCAAAGTGCTGGGGTTACAGGCATGTGCCACCACATCCGGCCTCCTACTGACATCTTAACTTTAGTGCAGTGAGATTCATATTTGAATTTCTGACTGACAGAACCATAAGATGTAACTTTGTGTTGTTTTAAGATACTAAATTTTTGGTAATTTGTTATAGCAGCACAAGAAAACTAATATAGCATTGTATTATGCCAATATCATCTCTTTGTTGACTATTGCTATTATAATTTGTTTTATGGGTCTTGTGTAAAGAATCAAGCTATAATATTGGGTTAGCTCCCTAAGGAAAACTTGGAATATAGAACATTATTTTAAAGACTGAATTAGGTAAATATACCTGCCAGTAAATACATTAACGAATTAATTAATATATTCACTCTTTTCACTCACAAATACTTTTTGAGCCCCTATTACTAGCCAAACATTTTGTTAGATTCTGAGAAACGTCTGCTGGACAGCATTATGACTATAGTTAATAACAATGTATTGTACTCTTGAAAATTACTAAGGGAGTAGATTTTAAGTGTTCTCACCACAAAAAGTAAGTATGTGAGGTAATGCAGATGTTAGTTAGCTTGATTTAGCCATTCCCCAGTGTATACATATTTCAAACCTTCGTATTATACATGGATAAATATATGCAATTTTTATTTGTCAATTAAAAACCCCTCAGTGAATACAGATTCCATTCAGTCCTCCAGGTGGAGCTTGTAGACTTGGTGGGGGGCCGAGGATCAGCTTTCAAACAGGCAGTTCCAATGTGTGGGGTGGATAGGCTTATTCTCTTTGTTGTTTTCATGATAGGTATTTAGATGCACTTTCCTCTATTACGTTAAGCCAGCTGCCAATCCCTCATTCAATTTCCATCCTCCATGAATTTGCTCACATCTGTGGTCTAGTGTCACTCATTCTTTTCTCTTCCTGAGGGCTTGTGTGGCTTATCTTCTTGGCTTTCTCTTAGGAACATGGTGCAGCTTGACCCTGCATTATCCACCTGGAAAAATAGATCATAAAACAGTCCTTCTCTGTACTAAGTGCTAAAGTAGGAGGAAGGGCGTAAGTCAGCTTCCTGAGCTATATATCCTTGTTTTCAGGAGCTGAGCTAGACACAAGCAGAACTTGCAAATAATTTACATTTCTTTCTGCTGAGGTGATTCAGAATAAGTTGCAACAAACATAAACAGGAATGGTGCAGTAAAAAAAATAATAATTTAGGTCATTTAAAAATTACTACCCATTATTTTCTAGATTGCAAATCCTGAGGGTGTTAGCTGATGAAATTTGTGAAGACATTTCTCCAAGTGATCAGCTTCCTAATTACGAGGGATACATCTGCTCAGGTAAGTACCTAGACAAAGAATAACTAGATTAATTCCTCAAGAGTCTTTTTATTTCCTCCCACCTCACTTGTTAACTATATAGAGAGATGGTAATAGGCATAGGGAAAAATACACCTGTTATCAGGAAAGAGTGTTTGGGAGTCTTAAACCCACGGAATTCTCTGCCTGTAAACTCTAATTGAGTATTTTTGTCTGGAGGGTTGGCCTTTAATTTTTTTCCTGTGTTTTAAGGCGATATCCTTTTCAAAACATGGTCTTGATTTATAGATTCAGCAGTGTTTAAATTGGCCAGAAAGAGAGTGTGAGAAATGGATGTGCTAGAACTCATTTGTTTTCTGTTGGTCTTCCTTTTTCATTGCTGTCACGGTACTTCACTGAGGCAAGTGTAGTTTCTTTGGCTAACCTCTGAATAAAGGGCACTGTGGCTACTGGAGGGGAGCATGCAGAAGTGATGAATGAATGACAGAAAAAATGTGAGTTGAGTCCATTCAGGGAGGTGATTTGTGGCCATATGATAAAATGTGCAGATGTTAATTGCTCTTCTATTTCTCACGCATGATTACCTTGTTGCTGTACACCGCCTGTGTGTGCCTGCAGAAAGTACATAATAGATGTTGCAGATAGGAGGCACGAAGAGGGTGTAGTGTGAGAACACAGGCACTGGGAGTGGGCAAGTGACAGATCAAGGGAAGAGGAGGTGGCAAGCCTGGGCAGAGGAAAAGAACAATATTCAGGCTAGGAGGGCAGGCAACTGCAGCTTGAGAATATCACAAAGCCCCTAAGGCAAGGCTATGAATTTGATATGGGGTTTCCCAGTATTCCACCTTGCACATGAATAAATCATTTCATCTATTCTGAAGTCTCAAGTGTCTAACCAGAAATTTCGTTTGAAATGGAAAAGTCAGAAATCATCCCCACCCTCTAACTGATTTGTTCATGGCAGTTTCTACACTGAAGTAACATGTCAAGTCTAGCATAGATTGCGTGGGTTGCCTGAGGAGACTAAGTGCCCAGGATACATCTCTGGGCCACTCAAAATGCAATCACTTTGAGACAATGAGGAGCCTGTAAAGAGTATCTAATAAAAGAAAACACAGTGGAACCAGGGAAAAATCTGGAAAGAGTGGTCTCATGAAAGCCAAAAGAGGAGAGTTTCAAAGAGTGAATTGTGAATAATTGGGAAATGGAATAACATGTATAGAGAAATGTGTCTATTGGATTTGCAAACATGGAGCAGCTTCATGTGCATGATTTGGAAGGAAGCCAGATTAGAGTGGGTTTGTTCATTAACTGATTCATGATGTTCACACATATTTCTTTGAGTACCTAACATGCACCAGAGATTACTTTGGTTGTGGGGGATTCATTGGTGCAAAAACAAGCATGATTCCTTGTGGGATCATGATAGCTTATGTGGGAAGACAATTTTCCAATCACATTCCTCTTAGGTTCCCGGCCATCTAGCCAAACCATAGGTCACAGCCCATGAATTGGTATATACTCAACTATTTGGCTATTTCTCCTTCCAAGCAATGAACGGTCAGGTGCACTGGTCAGATTTCTGCCCCCTGGGAAAATTTCCTTTCACTACTTTCCTCCAGGAATGTTCCAAAGAGGGCCTGTTGTACTGTAGCCATCCACTTTCAAGTAGTGCTTGCATATCATGCAGAACCATCTGCAAACCAGGCGCAAGTCTTCCCGTCTTCTGTCAAGTGATCATAGGGAACTCCCCATGAGGCCCTAGGTGCTGTCTGGGAGAGAGAAGTTAGCATAGCAGATGTGGGAGCTGTTGGCATTTGGGTCGCTTCTTTATGTAATTTACTTATGCTTTCGGGGTCTTCTTGGGTTCCATCACATACATTACTTCCATTTGATGATGGAGTACTGCTGTGCACACCCAACTTTATGGCTTGGTAGGTGAGATAACATCTAGTTCATAATGGGGAGCTTAGATTGCATGGTAAGTTGGTGGCTCATGGTTAAGCATTCTGTCTCCACCAAGGTCCAGTAGTAGGCCAGGAGCTGTTTCTCAAAAGAGGACTAGTCATCCACAGAGGATAGGCAGGTCTTTGCTCCAAAATCCTAAGGGCTTGTGCAGCAGGTGCTTGCAAAAGGCTTTAAACAGCATTCCTATCTGTCACTGACACTTCAAGCACAATCTGATCTGCTGGATCTTATGGTTCAGGTGCCAGAGCAGCTTGCATGGCAGCCTGGACCTGTTGTAGAGCTTTCTCTTGTTCTGAGCTCTATTCAAAACTAGCTGCTTTTTGGGTCACTCAGCAAATGAGCCAGAGTAACACAGTCAAAAAAAAAAAAAATATGTTGCCTCCAAATCCAAAGAGGCTCACTAGATATTTTGTCTCCTTTTCGGTCATACAAGGGTCCAGTTGCAACAACTCACCCTTCACCTTAGAAGGGATATCTCAACTTGCCACACACCACTGTAACCCCAGAAACTTCACTGAGGTAGATACCTGATTTTTTCTTGGATTTATTTCCCTCCCTCTGACGCTCAAATGTCTTACCAAGATGTCTAGAGTTGTAGCTACTTCTTGGTCACTAGACTCCATTAGCATGAAGTCATTAATGTATTTGCTCAGTGGAATAGAAGGGAAGGGAAGAGTGGAAGGGAAGAGTGATTAGGAATCTTGCAAATAGCTGGTAATAGCATGGTCATCCATGCCTGTAGTCCCAGCATTTTGGGAGGCCAAGGCGGGCTGATCAGTTGAGGTCAGGAGTCAAGATCAGCCTGGTCAACACAGTGAAAACCTGCGTCTACTAAAAATACAGAAAATGAGCTGGGTGTGGTGGTGCATGTCTGTAATCCCAGCTACTTGGGAGGCTGAGGCATGAGAATTGCTTGAACCTGGGAGGTGGAGGTTGCAGTGAGCCAAGGTTGCACCACTGTACTTCAGCCTGGGTGACAGAGTGAGACTCTGTCTGAAAAGGAAAAAAAAAAAAAAAAAAAAAAAAAAAAAAAAAGATTCCTGCAAACGAAATTATGATATAGGGAAGAAGAGTTGATATATCCCTGAGGTGGGACAGTGAAGATGTACTATAGGCTCTGCCAGCTGAAAGCATACTGCTTCTGCTGGTCTTTACTAATGGGTATCAAGAAATACCAGGAAAATAAAAGGTATCAGGGGATGTATTGGTGTGCTCAAGCTATGAAACCACACCTGGTATAGCAGCTGCAGTTAGAGTCATTGTATTAATCTCACAATGATCTGTCATTCATCTGTCTTTTACAAAGGCCAAATAGGTCTTTGAATGAGGATATGGTGGGAATCATCACCCCTGAATCTTTCAAGTCCTAAGAGTGGACTGATGTCTGCAATCCCTCCAGGAATGTGGTATTGCTTTTGGTTTACTATTTTCTTAGATAGAGGCAGTTTTAGTTGTTTCCACTTGTCCCTTTCTACTGTAGTGGCCCTTTCTACTGTAGTAGCCCTTACACCATAGGTCAACGAACTAATGTGGGGAGGCTGTCACCTGATGAGTATATCTACTCCAATTATACATCCTGGAACTGGGAAAATAACTACAGGATGGGTTCAGGGGCATACAAGGCCACTGTGATATAGACCTGAGTTAAAACTCCATTGATTACCAGACCTCCATAAGCCCCTTCTCTGATGAAACACAATGATGTTTGAAGTGTCCTGGAATTAGTGTCAGTTCAGAACCAGTGTCCAGTAGTCCCTGAAAGGTCTGATTTTCCCCTCCCTTCAGTACATACTTACCTTCGTAAAAGACTATAGATCTCTTTGGGAGAAAGATTAACAGGCTAATTATTTGACAGTATGCTAGGTCCTTCCTCAAGGGGAACCATCTTCCCCTTTATTCAAGGGGTCCTTGATCTATAAATTGGCTCATCAGAAAGTTAATTGAGGGCCTGTGACTCCTTTGTTTTTTTGATTCACTTTAGAATTTGGTTCACTTGACCTAGATATTTTCTGCTTACATAGATGAAGTAAGAATTTAGTAGCTTCTTATCTCTTTAGCTTGTGGGAACGCCATGATCATTTAGTCAATCACACAGGATGATTACCACTTTGACTCTGCTCTTCATCATGGTGACCACACACACCTTGCCTTTGGCTTCTGCCACCCTGGGATCCAATTACTACTATTGTATTTAGATTTCCCAGTTCAGGGGCTGCAGTTGCCATTGTAGGATCTGGTCTACAGAGAAGAGGGATCATAGCGATCTTCCTATGTAAGAGCTCCCCTCAAAAATTTATTTCTCACAGTTGTGGTGAAAGGTGTGTCTTCTGGACCCTGCCAGGGTGGGTGAGTAGACCTTAAATGACACATTTACTCCAAAATTCCAATCTCCCTAGGCCTTTGAATCCCTTTCTCTACATTAAACCAAGGCAAGTCCAGCATTTCTAACACTGTAGGCCACCTTTTGATCCACGTTTTAGCCAACCACACAAACTGTTAGAGCCCTTTCTACTTCCCTGAGCTGCAACATTAAGTGCAGAATCTCTGCTTAGTGGGCTCATATCAATACATTAAGCCTTATCCAGCTTTCTGTCCTTTCCACCGTTATACCACACCCTTAACATCCATTCCCACATATATTCCCCAGATTTCTGTTTGTACAAATTAGAAAACTCAAGTAGTTATTTTGGAGAGTAGCATACCTTAAGGGTCACAATTTGTACCTTACCATTAGGGTCCTGCTGAGATGTGAGTCTAGGTATAAGTCTAAAATTCAAACGGGTTTTGGGGATGAGTCCTGAGGAGAATCAGCATTGCCTCGTGAGGCAATGGACTCAGAGGAGGCCATTACCTTTTCCTCAGACAATGTAGGGTTAATCCCTACAGATGAGGGTGGAGAGGCTGCTGCTACTGACAAAGAAGATTCATCAGAATTTACAGGCTTTTTGTCCCTCACCCCATCAGGTTCTTCCCACATATTCCCATTGCAACTTCAGGATCCCATTCTTTCCTAATCGATGCCTTCACTCTATCAGTGGACAAAATAACCAAATAAACTTTTTTTAAAAAAAGAGATATATAAATGGTGTTGAAAAATATGACTTACCAGGTATCAAAGCATAAAATAATGTTACAGGAATTAAAGAAGTATGTCTCAGGCTGGGTGTGGTGATTCATGCCTGTAATCTCAACATTTTAGGAGGCCAAAGCAGGAGGATCACTTGAGGCCAAGTGTTCAAGACCAGCCTCGTTAATATAAAAAGAAACTGTCTCAAAAAAACCAAAAAAACAAAAAAAAAAAAACAAAAAACCCAAAACAAGTATGTCTATGACTTCCAGATAAGCAAATAGATGAGTGGACCAAAATAGATTCCAAATCAGACTTACGCTTATAAGAATGAGTAATACTTTTAATGAGTAGCAAAATGAAGAATCACAAATGCTTCACCTTTACCTAGAATGGATAAGAGTGGATATTGATTATATATATTTACCTTCATCACCTGGACATCCCTCAGAACATCAGAGAATAGGAGACAAATCCTACAAATATTCAGGGTCCTATCACATCAATAAAATATTTAGGGGTTTAGTGGCCTGGAGCATGCCAGGACATTACTTCCAAAATAAAGGGCAGATTATTGTACTTTGTCCTTCCTATCAAGAAGGAAAACAATACATGATAGGCTGGGAAAGTAATTTGCATTGTAATTCAGTCACTCACAGGATACAGAGTTTGGGTGTGGTTTTCAGTTATGTCAGTTCTGCAGCTACAGGAGATAAATGTCTTAGGGCAGATATAGAAACTTTCACGTCATTTATGCAAAAAACTTTAATCCTTGAACTCATCCTTTTCTTTCTCCATTTTGTTCAGTGACAAGGAACAACCAGCCAATCTCATTATACTCATTAGTTTGACAACGATGCTCAAATTTTTTATATACATGCTCGCTAGATACTTGCTCCTTATCAGTGTTTGGTTGGGAGTATTCAATGGCCATATTTTGTGTATCTCCATTATTTGTGATAGTCGAGATCACACTAGGGACTACTAATGCTCTTTTTACTACTGGAAATAGAGTCTTCAGTATCTTTAAAACTAGCTAGATTAGAGAGCCAATTTCAGAAACTCTAGAACCAATTCAGAAAATTCATCCTGCAGATTCTGTTCTTCTAGAACCACTTTCAGAACCAAAATCTGTTATTAGTCAGCATTCTGCAGAGAAGCTGAATTAATTATCTCTATCTATATATCTATTATCTATCTATCTATCTATCTATCTATCTATCTATCTATCTATCTATCTAACCTATCTAATCTATTTACCTGTTTCCTAAAAGATTTATATATATCTCAAGATGTTGGTTGTAAGGAATCAACTCATGACTTTGTAGGCTGGCAAGTCCAAAATCTGCAGAGCTCTTTTCTCAGTTAGAAGGCTGTCAGGCAGAAGAATTATTTCTTGGAAGAGGTCAACCTTTTTCTATTGAGGCTTTCAACTGATTGGATGAGGCTCACTTACATTGTGGAGGATCATCTGCTTTACTTAATCTATTGATTTAAATGTTAATCTCATCCCAAAACATCCTTATGAAAAGACTCAGAACAATATTTGACCAAATATCTGTGCATCCCATGGCTCAGTCAAGTTGACACATAAAATTATCAAAGTGAGCTAGTCACATGGTAATTGCTATGTGACCATATATATATGAGTTAGTGTAGTAGTGGTGGATGACAATGACATGCAGATCTAGGCTAGCTGCTCATGTGTCCTTTTTGAACTCTCTGGCTTTGTTCATGCTCAATCCCAGATGTGGCACTTGCACATTTTAATGGCCTGCTTCTGGTTCCATCTAACCTCATGATTTTGTGGATCTGACAGCTCATGATCAGTAGTTCCGGCCACTTGTCCACTTGATGCCCCATGAACAAGCTCTCCATCTCTAGTAGGGTTCAGTAGAATAGCAGAATTTGTTGTTCATAAGCTAAATAATTCTCCACTGCAGGGAGCATAATCTTGCTCTCTCGTTAATGTTTGTCATAAACTTTGCACGACATCTTTCCCCACCAATGATGTCTCTAATGCAATAATGACTACTGGTTATAGGATTAAAAAAGCAGGGCCACTTGCACCAGAATCTAGTCCTATTTCATAGTTTTTCTCTGCTCTAGGCCCTACTCAAAGCTGTAAGCCTTTCATGTATCCCAGTGAATGGGCAGAACCAATATCTTAGGTGTGCAATACACTATCTCCAGAACTTGAACAAGTCTATTACGGATTGTATTCCTTTTTGGTGGGAGGCGCAGAGTACAAGAATCTGTCCTCTATTTTGGATACCTCCAAAATATCATACTTCATCATGGCATACTTCAGGCCACTAGCCCCTACAAATTTTATTGATGTGACGGGACCCTGAATATTTGTCCCCTATCCTCTGTTGCTCTGATGGATGCCTAGGTGATCCAGGTAAATGTATATAGTCAATATCCACTGTTACCCATTCTAGGTAAATGTGAAGTCTTTGTGAACTTTTTATTTTGATAGGGTTGGAAAATAATGCATTTATTAGATAAATTTTAGTAACATTTATGGAACATTTCTTCATTTTACTACTTGTTAAAATGTTAATTCTGATATCCATAAGTCTGATTTATAATTTCTGTATCGGTCCACTCATCTTTTTGCTAAATTTAGCGCAGATATATACTTCTTGAATTCCTGTGACATTATTCTATGCTCTGATGCCTGCTAAGGCATGTTTCCCCACACCATTTATATATTTCTTTGTAAAAAATATTTTTGGTTATTTTTGCAAATTTTTTATTCCACAAACACTTTGAGATTAGTTTGAAAAGTTCCAAAAAGGAAAGCCATGGTGGAAATTTTGCTGGGATTAGACTAACTTTATAGATTATTTTACTGTTGAACAAATGACTCAGAGAATATGAATGTACAAACATAAAAAACTTAGAGGAAGTTTGAGTCATAGACACACTGATAATTTCTGATAGAAGTAAACAGACAAAACTCTATCTTTAAATAAATGTTCTAAAACTCAGCAGCCATATATCTTCTCCTCTGATGGGGACAACCTTCTTCATGAGCTACAAAAGACATTTGCCCACAATTTCTATTGAGGGGCTTTCTTAGCATTGTTTCTGGGCATTTTTTTTCATTCTATAATTGTTTTTAACAGGTCATGTAGAGGATTCAGAAACAAAATATGTAACGGGCACAGTAATAAGGCCCTTAATTTCTCCCTCAGGAGTGAAGCTCTTACCAAGTTCTGGGAGTACTGCCAGCAAATAACCCTCAGCTTTCAGTCCACACTGCGGGAAATGCCTCAGCTGAAGTCACTTCTCTCAAGAGCAAGCTCCCTGCTCAAGGAAGCCAATCCCCAAACATAATGTTGAATAATAACAATAAGAGCAGATGTTTTTACCCTGTTCGCAATTTTAGGGAGAAAACATTAATATTTCACCATTAAGAAAACACAGGGCCAGGCGCTGTGGCTCACGCCTGTAATCCCAGCACTTTGGGAGGCCGAGGCGGGTGGATCACGACGTCAGGAGATCGAGACCATCCTGGCAAACACGGTAAAACCCCGTCTTTACTAAAAATACAAAAAAAGTAGCCGGGCGTGGTGGCGGGCGCCTGTAGTCTCAGCTTCTAGGGAGGCTGAGGCAGGAGAATGGCGTGAACCTGGGAGGCGGTAGAGCTTGCAGTGAGCAGAGATCATGCCACTGCACTCATGCCTGGGCAATAGAGCGAGACTCCATCTCAAAAAAAAAAAAAAAACAAACAAAAAAACAAACAAACAAACAAAAAAAAAACACAAGCTTTTTGTTTTCTTAATGCCTAATTATGCATTATGCCTAATAAAGGCATAGATGCCTTTATTAGATTGTAGAATGTCCATTCTATTCCTAGTTTGTGGAAAGGTTTTTTACTTCTTTTCAATCATGAACAGATTTTTGCGTTTGGTTAATATTTTGTTTTCTTGATAATATAAATTTTAAATTTTCTCCTTTAATCTATAATTTAGTGTGATACATCAGACATTCCTTTTTGTTTTGGTTTTTTTTTTTTTTGGAGACAAGAGTCTTGCTCTGTTGCCCAGGCTGGAGTGCAGCTGTGCGATCTTTGCTCACTGCAACCTCCACCTCCCAGGTTCAAGTGATTCTCCTGCCTCAATCTCTTGAGTAGCTGGGATTACAGGCACGTGCCACCAAGCCCAGCTAATTTTTGTATTTTTTAGTAGAGACAGTGTTTCACCATGTTGGTCAGGCTGGTCTTGAACCCCTGACCTCGTGATCCGCCCACCTCAGCCTCCTAAAGTGCTGGGATTACAGGCATCAGCCACCATGCCCAGCCTGGACATTCTGATGTGTTAAGTCAACCTTGGTTTTTTGGAATAAATCCTTTAATCATGATGCATTTAAAAAAAAGTTTTAATTGATTTGCTAATGTTTAGTTTTTTAAAGTCCAGATAAGTGAGTCTGTGTTTTTTTCTCTTTAAAAAGTCTTTGTCTTGTTTTATTATTTCTTTTGTCAGTTTTGTTGTTATGTTTTTCAAGAAATTTGTGCATTCATCTAAGTTGTCAAATTTATTGATAAAAGTTGGTCAAAATGTCCCATTATTATTATTTTTAATATTTATACACTGTAGAAATGTACTTTCTTTTTTCTGATATTTGGAGATTCCTCTTTATTTTTTGTTAATCTCTTGCTAAAGATTTATCAGTTTTATTACTCTTAAAAACAGAAACCTTTGACTTTTTTTGTGTGTGTGATTCTGGGAATCCAGTTTATAATTTTCTTGTTTTTTTCATTATACTTTATGTTCTAGGGTACATGTGCACAATGTGCAGGTTTGTTACATATGAATACATGTGCCAAATGATGAGTTAATGTATTAACTTGTCATTAACATTGGGTATATCTCCTAATGCTATCCCTCCCTCCTCCCCGAACCCCACAATAGGCCCCAGTATGTGATGTTCCCAGCCCTGTGTCCAAGTGATCTCATTGTTCAATTCCCACCTATGAGTGAGAACATGCGGTGTTTGGTTTTCTGTTCTTGCAATAGTTTGCTGAGAATGATGGTTTCCAGCTGCATCCATGTCCCTACAAAGGACACGAACTCATCCTTTTTTATGGCTGCATAGTATTCTGTGGTGTATATGTGCCACATTTTCTTAATCCAGTCTGTCATTGATGGACATTTGGGTTGATTCCAAGTCTTTGCTATTGTGAATAGTGCCACAATAAACATACGCGTGCATGTGTCTTTATAGCAGCATGATTTACTATCTTTTGGATATATACCCAGTAATGAGATGGCTGGGTCAAATGGTATTTCTAGTTCTAGATCCCTGAGGAATCGCCACACTGTCTTCCACAATGGTTGAACTACAGTCCCACCAACAGTGTAAAAGTGTTCCTATTTCTCCCCATCCTCTCCAGCACCTGTTGTTTCCCGACTTTTTAATGATTGCCATTCTAACTGGTGTGAGATGGTATCTCATTGTGGTTTTGATTTGCATTTCTCTGATGGCCAGTGATGATGAGCATTTTTTCATGTGCCTGTTTACTGCATAAATGTCTTCTTTTGAGAAGTGTCTGTTCATATCCTGAGCCCACTTTTTGATGGGGTTTTCTTTTCTTGTAAATTTGTTTGAGTTATTTGTAGGTTCTGGATATCAGCCCTCTGTCAGATGAGTAGATTGCAAAAATTTTCTCCCATTCCGTAGGCTGCCTGTTCACTCTGATGGTAGTTTCTTTTGCTGTGCAGAAGCTCTTTAGTTTAATTAGATCCCATTTGTCAATTCTGGCTTTTGTTGCCATTGCTTTTGGTGTTTTATACATGAAGTCCTTGCCCATGCCTACATCCTGAATGGGATTGCCTGGGTTTTCTTCTAGGGTTTTTATGGTATTAGGTCTAACATTTAAGTCTCCAATCCATCTTGAATTAATTTTTGTATAAGGAGTAAGGAAGGGATCCAGCTTTCTACTTATAACTAGCCAATTCTCCCAGCACCATTTATTAAATAGGGAATCCTTTCCCCATTTCTTGTTTTTGTCAGGTTTGTCAAAGATCAGATGGCTGTAGATGTGTGGTATTATTTCTGAGGGCTCTGTTCTGTTCCATTGGTCTAATCTCTGTTTTGGTACCAGTACCATGCTGTCTTGGTTACTGTAGCCTTGTAGTATAGTTTGAAGTTGGGTAGTGTGATGTCTCCAGCTTTGTTCTTTTGACTTAGGATTGTGTTGGCAATGCGGGCTCTTTTTTGGCTCCATATGAACTTTAAAGTAGTTTTTTTTCCCAATTCTGTGAAGAAAGTCATTGGTAGCTTAATGGGGATGGCATTGAATCTATAAATTACCTTGGGCAGTATGGCCATTTTCACGATATTGATTCTTCCTATCCATGAGCATGGAATGTTCTTCCACTTGTTTGTGTCCTCTTTTATTTCACTGAGCAGTGGTTTGTAGTTCTCCTTGAAGAGGTCCTTCACATCCCTTGTAAGCTAGATTCCTAGGTATTTTATTCTCTTTGAAGCAATTGTGAATGGAAGTTCATTCATGATATGGCTCTCTATTTGTCTGTTATTGGTGTATAAGAATGCTTGTGTTTTTTGTACATTGATTTTGTATCCTGAGACTTTGCTGAAGTTGTTTATCGGCTTAAGGAGATATTGGGGTGAGATGATGGGGTTTTCTAAATGTACAATCATGTCAACTGCAAACAGGGACAATTTGACTTCTTCTTTTCCTAATTGAATACCTTTATTTCTTTCCCTTGCCTGATTGCCCTGGCCAGAACTTCCAACGTTATGTTAAATAGGAGTGGTGAGAGAGGGCATCCTTGTCTTGTGCCAGTTTTCAAAGGGAATTCTTCCAGTTTTTGCCCATTCAGTATGATATTGACTGTGGGTTTGTCATATATAGCTCTTATTATTTTGAGATACGTTTCTTCAATACCGAATTTGTTGAGAGTTTTTGGCATGAAGGGCTGTTGAATTTTTTCAAAGGCCTTTTCTGCATCTACTGAGATAATCATGTGGTTTTTGTCTTTGATTCTATTTATATGCTGGATTATGTTTATTGATTTGCGTATGTTGAACCAGCCTTGCAATCCAGGGATGAAGCCCACTGGATCATGGTGGATAAGCTTTTTGATGTGCTGCTGGATTTGGTTTGCCAGTATTTTATTGAGGATTTTTGCATCGATGTTCATCAGGGATATTGGTCTAAAATTATCTTTTTTTGTTGTGTCTCTGCCAGGCTTTGGTATCAGGATGGTGTTGGCCTCATAAAATGAGTTAGGGAGGATTCCCTCTTTTTCTATTGATTGGAATAGTTTCAGAAGGAATGGTACCAGCTCCTCCTTGTACCTCTGGTAGAATTCGACTGTGAAACCATCTAGTCCTGGACTTGTTTTGGTTGGTAGCTATTAATTGTTGCCTCAATTTCAGAGCCTGCTATTGGTCTATTCAGGGATTCAGCTTCTTCCTGGTTTCGTCTTGGGAGAGTGTATGTGTCCAGGAATTTATCCATTTCTTCTAGGTTTTGTAGTTTATTTGCATAGAGGTGTTTATAGCATCTTCTGATGGTAGTTTGTATTTCTGTGGGGTCGGTGGTGATATCCCCTTAATCGTTTTTTATTGCGTCTATTTGATTCTTCTCTCTTTCCTCTTTATTAGTCTTACTAGTGGTCTATCAATTTTGTTGATCTTTTCAAAAAACCAACTCCTGGATTCATTGCTTTTTTGAAAGGTTTTTTTGTGTCTCTATCTCCTTCAGTTCTGCTCTGATCTTAGTTACTTCTTGCCTTCTGCTAGCTGTTGAGTGTGTTTGTTCTTGCTTCTCTAGTTCTTTTAATTGTGATGTTAGGGTGTCAAATTTAGCTCTTTCCTGCTTTTCTTGTGGGCATTTAATGCTATAAATTTCCCTCTACACACTGCTTTAAATGTCTCCCAGAGATTCTGGTATGTTGTATCTTTGTTCTCATTGTTTTCAAAGAACATCTTTATTTCTGCCTTCATTTTGTTATGTATCCAGTAGTCATTCAGGAGCAGGTTGTTCAGTTTCCATGTAGTTGAGTGGTTTTGATTGAGTTTCTTAGTCCTGAGTTCTAGTTTGATTGCACTGTGGTCTGAGAGACAGTTTGTTATAATTTATGTTCTTTTACATTGCTGAGGAGTGCCTTACTTCCAACTACGTGGTCAATTTTGGAATAAGTGTGATATGGTCCTCAGAAGAATGTGTATTCTGTTTATTTGGGGTGGAGTGTTTGTAGATGTCTATTAGGTCTGCTTGGTGCAGAGTTGAGTTCAATTCCTGGATATCCTTGTTAACTTTCTGTCTTATTGATCTGTGTAATGTTGACAGTGGAGTGTTAAAGTCTCCCATTATTATTGTGTGGGAGTCTAAGTCTCTTTGTAAGTCTCTAAGAACTTGCTTTACGAATCTGGGTGCTCCTGTTCTGGGTGCATATATATTTAGGATCGTTAGCTCTTCTTGTTGAATTGATCCCTTTACCATTATGTAATGGTCTCCTTTGTCTCTTTTGTTCTTTGTTGGTTTAAAATCTGTTTTATCAGAGACTAGGATTGCAACCCCTGCCCTTTTTTATTTTCCATTTGCTTGGTAGATCTTCTTCCATCCCTTTATTTTGAGCCTATGTGTGTCTCTGCACATGAGATGGGTCTCCTGAATACAGCAAACTGACGGGTCTTGAGTCTTTATCCAATTTTCCAACCTGCGTCTTTTAATTGGACCATTTAGTCCATTTACATTTAAGGTTAATATTGTTATGTGTGAACTTGATCCTGTCATTATGATGTTAGTTGGTTATTTTGCTTGTTAGTTGGTACAGTTTCTTCCTAGCATCGATGGTCTTTACATTTTGGCATGCATTTGCAATGGCTGGTGCCTGTTATTCCTTTCCATGTTTAGTGCTTCCTTCAGGATCTCTTGTAGAACTGGCCTGATGGTGACAAAATCTCTCAGCATTTGCTTGTCTGTAAAGGATTTTATTTCTCCTTCACTTATGAAACTTAGTTTGGGTGGATATGAAATTCCGGGTTGAAAATTCTTTTCTTTAAGAATGTTGAATATTGGCCCCCACTCTCTTCTGGCTTTCAGAGTTTCTGCTGAGAGATCTGCTGTTAGCCTGATGGGCTTCCCTTTGTGGGTAACCCAACCTTTCTCTCTGGCTGCCCTTAACATTTTTTCCTTCATTTCAACTTCGGTGAATCTGACAATTATGTGTCTTGGAGTTGCTCTTCTCGAGGAATCTCTTTGTGGTGTTGTCTGTATTTCCTGAATTTGAATGTTGGCCTGCTTTGCTAGATTGGGGAAATTCTCCTGGATAATATCCTGCAGAGTGTTTTTCTACTTGGTTCCATTCTCCCCATCACTTTCAGGTACACCAATCAGACGTAGATTTGGTCTTTTCACATAATCCCATATTTCTTGGCAGCTTTGCTCATTTCTTTTTACTCTTTTTTCTCTACATTTCTCTTCTTGCTTCATTTCATTCGTTTGATCTTCAATCACTGCTACTCTTTCTTCCAGTTGATCGAGTTAGTTACTGAAGCTTGTTCATTTGTCACGTATTTCTTGTGTCATGGTTTTCATCTCTATCAGGTCATTTATGGACTTCTCTGCATTAGTTATTCTAGTTATCCATTCGTCAAATCTTTTTTCAAGGTTTTTAGTGTCTTTATGCTGGGTTTGTAGTTTCTCCTTTAGTTCTGAGAAGTTTGATCAACTGAAGCCTTTTTCTCTCAACTTATCAAAGTCAGTCTCTGTCCATCTTTGTTCCATTGCTGGCAAGGAGCTACGGTCCTTTGGAGGGGGAGATGCGCTCTGATTTTTTGAATTTCCAGCTTTTCTGCACTGCTTTTTCCCCATCTTTGTGGTTTTATCTACCTTTGGTCTTTGATGATGGTGATGTACAGATGGGGCTTTGGTGTGGATGTCCTTTCTGTTTGTGAGTTTTCCTCCTAACAGTCAGGACCCTCAGCTGCAGGTCTTTTGGAATTTGCTTGAGGTCCACTCCAGACACTGTTTGCCTGGGTATCAGCAGTGGAGGCTGCAGAAGAGAGAGTATTGCTGAACAGCAGGTGTTGCTTTCTGATTCTTGCTCCAGAAGCTTCGTCTCAGAGGTGTACCTGGCTGTGTGAGGTGTGAGGTGTCCATCTGCACCTAGTGGGGGATGTCTCCCAGTTAGGCTACTCAGGGGTCAGGGACCAACTTGCGCAGGCAGTCTGTCCGTTCTCACATCTCAACCTCCATGCTGGGAGAATCACTACTCTCTTCAAAGCTGTCAGACAGGGATGTTTACATCTGCAGAGGTTTCTGCTGCTTTTTGTTTAGCTATGCCCTGTCCCCAGAGGTGGCGTCTACAGAGGCAGGCAGGCCTCCTTGAGCTGCGGTGGGCTCTACCCAGTTCGAGATTCCCGGCCACTTTGTTTACCTACATAAGCCTCATCGATGGCTGGCGCCCCTCCCCCAGCCTCACTGCCACCTTGCAGTTAGATCTCAGACTGCTGTGCTAGCAATGAGGGAGGCTCTGTGGATGTGGGACCCTCTGAGCCAGTTGCGGGATATAATTTCCTGGTGTGCTGTTTGCTAAGACCCTTGGTAATGCACAGTATCAGAATGGGAGTGACCCAATTTTCCAGGTGTTGTGTTTCCCTTGGCTAGGATAAGGAATTCCCTTCGCCCTCGCCCTTCCCAGGTGAGCTGATGCCTTGCCCTGCTTCGGCTCTTGCTTGTTGGGCCACACCCACTGTCCTGCACCAACTGTCTGACACCCCCCACTGAGATGAACCTGGTACCTCAGTTGGAAATGCAGAAATCACCTGTCTTCTGTGTCACTCAGGCTGGGAGCTGGAGGCTGGAGCTGTTCCTATTTGGCCACCGTGTGCGGCCCCCACCCTTGACTTTTTTATTGTTTTGAAAATTTTAACTTTATTGATTTCTATTTGTATTTTTATTTCTTCTATTCACTTTGAGTTTTATTTGCTCTTTTGAAAAACTAGTTTCTTATGGTGGAAGCAGAGTTTATAGCTTCCTTTTTTTCTAAATAGTTGCTGAAAGCAATATGTTTCTCCATATGGGCTGTTTACATCCCACGTATGTTGTGATTTTATTATTCAATTCAAATGTTTTAAAATTTAGCATTTCTTATTTTACTCATTATTTATTTAGAAGCATGTTGTTAATTTTCAACATATTTAGATTTTAAAGCATTTATTATGTTTGATTTCTTATTTAACACTGATTTGAGCAGGGAACATAATGTTAGATCTTAATCTCTTCAGATTTATTAAGACTTTGTTTTATTGTGCAGCATATGGTGAAGCTTAGTGAGTGTTCCATGAGCACTTGAGAAGAATATGTATTCTGCTGTTGTTAAGTAGACTGTTTTTACAATGTCAATTACATAAAGGTGGTTAATACTGTCTTTAAAATTTTCCAGTATCTTTGCTGATGTTTTGATTACTTGTTCTTTCAATTATTGAGAGACAAGTTGTATTTATTAGGATTCAGTTAGAAAAGTGGAAACAGTAAGTGATATGGAAAAAGAAAACTAGACTTTATGCAATTATAAAACAGACCTTACTTTTTAGAGCAGTTTGGGACTTTACACAATTTTAAGAGCTGGTAAAGAAGCCTATGAACTGTTGTTGCCTCTCTTTCTGGTGCTAGCTCTAAACTTGATATGGATTAGTGGGGCTGGTAGTGAGAAATAAAAATTGGATTGAAGCAGAGAAAGGAAATTACAAATTGAAATCTGTGAGG
This sequence comes from Piliocolobus tephrosceles, assembly GCF_002776525.5. NCBI lineage: Eukaryota > Metazoa > Chordata > Mammalia > Primates > Cercopithecidae > Piliocolobus > Piliocolobus tephrosceles. Next base: position 5,736,438 of record NC_045435.1, on the reverse strand, counting down.
AAAAAATGGACTCCATGAGGATAGACCAGAACATGAATCTTTAATTCCTTTTAATTAACATAAAGAAGCATAACTAAAAAGTAAATGCAGAGGTAAAATGGAATACTAAAAATACTTAATTTAAGAGAAGAGACAGAGTAGGAGACATAGAAGAAAAAAGTCTTTTAATTCCTCTCATGAAACGAGTGACCTACAGAAGGAACTGTCAGCCTTCACCATAGACGTGCACATATGCATTGTTCAGGACTCAGGGAAGTTAAGAGAGCAGATCCAATGGGAGATTGAGTTGCTGTAGGATCCATTTGTGCCAGATGAGCCAACAGCTCAGTAACAACATGTGTGAGTTACAACAGCACCTGGTGTTCTACATCAACATTCAGAGTGTAATGGCCGTGGCTTCACTTTTGCTCTCTAAATCTCACTTCAGTTTCTCTTGTGACCAAAAGTGAGTTAAAACCACACAAAAGGGGGTTCTATGAAACATATCTAGCTTTGCTATGTCAACACAGGGATGTTAAATTCTCTAATTACATTTATAGATTTGCATATTTTTTCTCTTTAGTTCTACCACGTTTTGCTTCTTGTATTCAGTAACTTTGTTGTTTGGCACATACATATTTAAGAGATTTATGTTTTAATGACTTAGTCATTTCATTTTTGTGGAATATTATTCTTCAAATTTGTTAATGCACTTTATCTTAAAGCCTACTTTGTCTGATATTGATATAACCACAGCAACTTTCTTATGGTTGGTGTTTGTGTGTTATATCTTTCCATCCTTTTATTTTCAACTTGTCTCCTTAATTTTAAAGTATGTCTTTTAATAACAGTATATAGTTCCATCTTGCATTTTTGCCCATTCTGACATTTCTACTTTCTAATTTGGGTTTAAGTTTATTTGCAATTCATGCTATATTAATATTGGGTTTAATTCTACAATCTTGTAGTTTTCTATTTTCCTTTTATGCCTTTTTTCTTCTTTGTCTCCTTCTCTGTCTCTTTTCTTAAATTGAGTATTTTTAGTATTCTATGTTACCTCTGCATTTATTTTTTAGTTATGCTTCTTTATGTTAATTTTTGGTGATTATTATAAAGATAACAATATGTATCTTTAATTTATTACTGCTTATTTTCAAAAAATGTGCTACTACTTCACAAACTCTGTAAAAACCTTACAGTAATTTCCACCCTCTGCCTTTTTTGCTTTTGTTATTTATTTTATTTCTACATAGACTATAAACTCTACAATAAAGTGTTGTTATTTTATTTTTAACAATCAATAGTCTTTTAAAGAGATTTAAAGATGTATATATGAATATATATGTATATATTTCTGTTTTTTTTTGCTTCTGGTGGGATTAGATGCATATACATTTTTAGAAGTTTTATATATGTTCCAACATATTTACTCTTTGGTGTTTCTCACTCCTTGTAGAACTGGATTTCTATCTGGTATCATTGCCTTTTAACTTAAGAAACATCATTTTTTGTAATCCAAGTATGCTGGGGACTTATTCTTTCATTCGACTTTTGTGAGTCAAAGAAGTATTTATTTCACTTCTGTTTTTGATGGATAGTTTTTTTGGTTATAGGATGCTAACTTGACAGTACTTTTTCTTTTAGCACTTAAAAGTGTTGTACCACTGTCTTCTGGATTCCGTTATTTTGGATGAGAAGTTAGTCATAATTCTTATTATTGTTCCTTTGTGTGTAATTCGTCTTTTTTCTCTTGTTGCTTTTAAGGATTTCTGCTTATCTTTGTTTTTCAGCAGTTTGATTACAATGTGATTTTGTGTGGTTTTATTTAAATTATTCTGCTTGAGTTTCCTGAACTTTGTAGAACTGAGCGTTGATATATTTTATCAGTCTTGAAAGATTCTCAGCCATTTTCTCTTTAAATATTTTGCTGCTCTCCTTTCTCTTCCTTTTCCTTCTAAGACTCCAATTATTTCTGAGTTAAACTATTTGATATTATTACACAACTCTTGGATGTGGTGTTCCATTTTTTCACTATTTTTTCCTCTTTGTAACTCATTTTTAATAATTAGTTTCAGTTTATTAATTATTTCCTTCTGATATGTTCAATCATACCAGATATATTTCAATGGGCTTATCAGCACCATCAAACATCTTCACATGATGAAGCTTTGGCTCACTTCTAGGTGTTTGCCTGGCCCTTCAAATAGTTACAGGTTTATTCCTAGCTATACACTGTATATCAGATACTTTAACTGTCTTTTCCTCAGTCACACAAATCTAATCTGCTGAGATGTAAATTACAGCTGAGTCATCTGCTACCTACACGCTAATAGGGCTTTTAATTTCCAGCATTTTCATTAACCTCTAAAAATATAGTTTCCATCTCCATGTTGAAATTCCCCATCTGTACATACATGTTGTTCATCCTGTACATTAGCTCCTTTAATATAGCTTTTTTATTATAGGTATTTTAAAATCCCTGTTTAATGGTAACCTCTGGATTATATCTGAGTCTGATTTTATTGGATGTTTCCTCTTCTGTATTAGTTATGTTGGCTGCTATAACAAGATACTACAGATTGGGTGGCTTACACAATAGTCATTAATTTTCTCACAGTTCTGGAGGCTGGAAGTCTAAGATCAAGGTACCAGCAGGGTTGGGTGTTGGTGAAGCATCTCTTCCTGGCTTGCAGATGGTCACCTTCTTGCTGTGCCTTCATATGGCACTTTTTTGGTGCAAGTGCAGGGAGAGAGAGGAAGAAAGAGAGAGGGAGAAAGAGAAAGGTCTCTGGTATCTCTTCCTCTTCTTAGAGGGACACAAATTCTATCAGATTAGGGCCCCATTGTGATGACCTCATTTTATCTTAATTACATTCTTAAAAATCCTATCTTCAAGTACAGTCACACTGGTGGTTAGGGCCTCAACATAGGAGTTTTGGGAGACATAATTAAGTCTATAACACTCTCCCAAGGACAGGTCACATTGCCTTGCTTCTTTGTGTGTCTCATAATTTTTATTAAATGCTGGACTCTATGTGTGTAAAAGAACAGTAAATCTCGAAGTTCATAATATTTTTGCCCATAAAATGCATTTCTCTTCTTTAGTTTCATTAGGGGACTGAGTTAATCTAGTTTGTAGTTGAGCTGGGTATGGACTTAGTGGTTGTGTTAGTTATATTCAGTTTACTTCTGGCTTCAAATTAATTGAAGATGGTGTAAGACTCTTCCCTCTAGCAGACTTGGGTTCTAAATGCCTGGATATGTCCTTGCCCTAAGCATTCAGCAGGCGCCATATGCTCGTGCCTCAGGGAGTCTCTCTCAGGTATCCTGCTTTCCTAAACCACAATTGGCTGCTGCCTTTGTACTCAGTGTAAGGCTCAGAGTGCCCGGAATGTCTCTCCCAGTTCTTCGGCCCTGGCATCAGACCCCTCATAACTGAACCTTCAAGGGGGTCTCTCTCAGCTCTCCTCACCTTCCTCAGCTAAGGACTGCTACCTCCTTGTACTCAGTGTAGGGTTTAGAGTTTCTGGAATGTTTCCTTCAGTCCTTCTATTCTGTCCTCAGACTTCAGTGGGCCTCACATGCTTGCATCTCATGGGGGTCTCTGTCACCTCTTTTGCTCCTATTCCAGCTACAGGTGACCACTTCTTCATACTTACTGAGGGCCTAGGGTACCTGAGGATTTCTCTTAGATTTTTTGTTCTTCCTTCAGATACCAGTGGGTCCCTTATGCCTGGGTCCCGGGAGATTTTCTCTCAGAAACTGTGGTCTGTCCCCAGTCTTCTCGTAAGCACATGGTGAAGGCCTCTGGATAAAAGCTGGGAGGTGGGTGTAGACTCTGTTTCTGAGAAGCTTAGGGATGCTGAACCATCAGTCTTAAAAGCTTGGTAAAAGTTCAGCTGTTTTTGTTGTTGTGTTTTATCCATGTCAATGGCAGCTTCTTGCTTCTCCTTCTCCTCAAGCAAGGATGAGAGAAGCCACAGGTGTTTTTCTTTTCTTTTTTCTCCTAGGAGAGTGAGATAAAGCAGATTGTCCAATCAGGTTCTGAAGAATTGGAGACAGTAACCACTATTGAGTTTTACTTCTAATTTCAAGTATACAGGTCAGGTAATAAAGAGCCTCAGACAAAGCAGCAAGAGATCGGAGATGCTGAGGGTGGCTCTCAGATCCTCTCTACATCAGAGATGTGTGCTTGGTTCAGAGTAGACAGGATCTCTAAGTAAAATATTGGGTTATGATCTCACATAGCGAGTGTTTAATAATGATATATCTCCATTTTATACCGTGGTTTCTGTGCCATTTTCTAAGGAGCTATGACTCGTAAATCCATATATTATGGGTCAGTAATAATCCTTAACTAGTGATAAGAATATTTTTATGTCAAGAATAGTCCACAGAGAAGGACCCTTCTCCTATAAAATATAATTAGCTGATTCACTTGGAATTATAGTTACTTTGTCAACAAGGATTAGACTAGGTTACCCACCTTCTTTAATGTTTTCTATTATAGCAGCATCTCTCTGGTAAAGGAAGTAAATGAATCACAGTTCAGCAGCTTTAATTTCCAGAGGGGCTTATTCTGGAGTCCTTAGTTCATGGTGGTGATGGTGGTGGTTCTTCCTTTTCATTCTCAGCTGTTTGATGGCTTAAAAAGCACTATCATTTGTGTCAAAGCAAACTAAATATTGCCTGAGATGGACTCCGTACTTCTATATTTGAGTCCTTGTGGATGAACTGTAACCTAGCTTGATAGCCAGACAAGATTGAAACCCTAGCTTAGGAGTATGCGCCTGTAGCAATAACTGAGTCTTGGCCAATCTTAGTGGCCAGACTTCAGCCACTCACAGACTGCTAAGTGTTCAAACTGTGTTCAAATAAGGGAAATGCCAACTGTAACCTATCCGGCTGTTTCCGTACCTCACTGCAGACTTCTGTACATCATTTCCCTTTTTTTGTCTAAAAATCTTCTTCCATCACATGGCTGGACTGGAATCTCTGTGGATCTGCTGTGATTCTGGGGGCTGCCTGACTTGCGAATCATTCATTGCTCAATTAAACTCCCTTAAATTTAATGTGGTTGAAGTTTTTCTTTTATCATTTGTAAGTTATCCATTTCTTATTGTTAGAGTGAGAGTGACATCACACATTTTAAGCTGAAGTGATGCTTTCATATGGCATTTGATATCATTCAATTTGGAGAAAATTTCCTATATTACTTATTTTATAATATTTTGTTTTCTTCTAGATTTCTTTTTATTGGATATTAAATTTTTTAGACTAATTCTCTAATTTTCTTATATTTTCTTTTTTATTGTTCATCTCTTTTTCTTTTTGTTCCTTCAAGAGCTTCTTAATTGACTTGTTCAATTATTCTACTGAATTGATGTCAATTTAAAATGTATAATTTCGGAGAGTTCTTTCTTGTTTCCTGACTGTTCCTTTTACAGCATACTTTTCATATATCATGAGTTTATTTCTTTTATATCTCTCTGAGAAATTAATATGCTTATTCTAAAATCTTTTTCTGCCCTCTGTCTGACCTGTCTTACCTATGTTTCTTTTCTGCTTGTTTTAGTTTCTTTCACAATGGAAGTTTTGCTTAAGTGTCTGATGATCCTTGTTTCCCACTCATATTTAAGAGTCAAGCAATAAGAAGCTCATTGGAATATTTTCCATCGGATAAGAGAACTCTGGTGACTCCCTCTGAAGGGTAATCAGGTATGAACAGCTTTTCTTTTGGGAGATTCCAAGATCCAGTGTCTGTAAGATGCTCTTCTAAGTGGTCAGTCTCTCTAGAGAATTATTATCAATGCTTTGGTCTGAGAGGTGAGACCTGGCTCCTGGCATTAGGGTGAAATGGGAGCCAGTTACCCCCACTGTTTACTACGTGTATTTTTGTTAGCTCTTGATCTTCTTATCTTCTGTGTTATTGGTCTAGATCTCTCAGGTTAAATTTTTCACCAAAAACTCCTCAACTCTGTGAGATGAAGAGGAAGTAATTGCCTAGATTCTTCAGTTTGATAAAAGAATATGGCATTTAAATGATCTATTACTTTAAACCAATTCTTTCATTCATCCCCAAGCTTTACGTTTCTATTTTTTATGTCTGCTACCTCTGTGTCTCTTTGCTCAGCTCACTAGAGGAAGATGAAATCTAAATACCTTTAGCATATGCTAGGTTAGTTACTGCATCTTTATCCACTTTCCATCTTTTACAGCTCCATTGATATCAGGGGTGATGTTGTCCCTTCCTTGTTCTTTTTTATTGTCCTATGGAACTATAGTATTTACATTCTGTACCTTACTGATCCTAGTTTTCTTTTAAGAACTTGAAATAGCATGACTGACACTATCTTCATTAGAACAGAATGAGCTACAATATCATTTTTTCCCTGTTTTGATTCATTTTGTTCAGAGATCACCATGTAACTTCAAGTTCTGGCAATGTGGTACCTTGGAGAAAATCTAATATTGGCAATTGTAGGTTACTATAGACATTTGTGTCTCAGTGGGCAGTGAGCTGGGTATCAGTGGCCAAAAGCTTATTACTTGGGAACTCTGGAAGAGCAATGGTTAGTTTGGCATGACCCAAACTAGGCTTACCCATTGTGATCTTTTCCCAAATACAGGGTTCTCACTATGGGCTCAGAGGAGGAAGAGGCAGGATTTCCAGTTCTTAGCACCACAGTGCTCTAGAAATTATCTAGGAGTGTGTGCCAAGGTGAAATAAATCTTACTCCAGTAATTCCTAGATTTTTGCTGGCTCTATTTCTCAAAGAATCATCTTGTCCCATCTGAACCATCCAATAGGATCCAAATGGCATTCCCTTACCTTCTCTCTGTATAATTCCCCTATTACACACCTCCCTTTCAATAGTCATTAAAGCCAATGAAGTTGTTTTTCAAAGATTCTTCATCAGTGCTTTTAAGGAGAAAGAGGATATTAAATATGGAACTTGCCATTGCTACATTGCTACTACATTTGATTTTCTGCTTGATAGCTATGTCAGCTCTTTTGGGCAGCCTCATCTGCTGCCTTTTAAAAATATAACTATTATATAAAAGAAAGTATGATATTAATAGAAAACAACATTTAAGAGGAAATGATGAAGAGAGAGAGAGGAAGTTGATGGGTGTCAAAAGAATGGTGTCAGCAGTTTCATTTGAGAGTAGCATAATTAATGTCTTAAGCACTTGAGATCACAAAGAATCCAAAAGAGAAAAATCCCTTATCCATTTTTCTTCCTCTTCCTCGGATGGACACAAAATAATGCAGGAAGATTACTTCATAGTTTCTGGGTTAGGTTAGGATACAGGGGAAGAAATTTCGTTATCATTTACTGTAACTGTGTTCAGGAAAAAAAATTCTTAACAGCGTTGCTGTCTCCAAAACTGCTAGAATTTCTAGGTTAAACAAGGCCTAAATATTTCAGGGCATTTTACCAGTGACAAATTGAAGAATATACCTATAGGTAAAACAATTCTGGTATTTTCTTTCAGAGAGGAGATAGTAACTAAATATCTGAATCACAAAGATCTGTTACTGTTTCTATGGGGAGAAAGATTTTTTGATGTACTTTTGTTAAAGTAAAAATAAAAGTGCCTAGCTTCCTTCTCTTTTATAAAACAATATATTTCACTGACAAATCCAATAAGCAACTGAAGCAAAATCAAACATAGATGAATCATAAAAAGTATTTAGATTGTACTCCAAATAAAATTTCATGTCATCTCCATAAGAGTTTAGTCTGGCAATTTTACTGACATGTGCAACTCCAGGGGTCAAAAGCATAGCTATTCATTTTGGAATCATCAGAGTCTTGCACAATGTTTAGAATACAGTAGGTGTTAATGAATGTTGAATAAATAAATGGATAAATTAACTGGAAACAAAAACACCTGGAACGCACCATTATAAAATAGTGTGCTTCCCCACAGTGACAGTAGGAAAGCTCTCATAGTCCTCACGGCCAAGTGACAGCCTGATCATGCTGATGATCAGGGCCCAGGGTTCCTTGTTTCCTGGCAGTTGCCACTAGCTCCATCCACCAATGGGCTAGAGAGCACGTGATCTCTCCCCAAGCTTGCCCTTCAAGCTTTATCCTTCGGTATCCCTGACATGAACCCTTTCCTTTGGTCAAACTGTTCTGCTCATTGTTTTCTGAACACCTTAACTTGCCTTCCTCTCTATGCCTTCCTCCCTCTGTTTACATTGAACTTAGAATGTATCGCTTTGCATTTCTGCTTATAACATTCTCCCTATGTTAAACAACAAGATTCTTCTAGAAGACCTCTCACCCCCAGTCATCCTTATTTTAAGTAAGGCTACCTTAGATCACTTGTTATCTCTTCTACCACATAGCATTGATTATGGGTTCCCTTGTACTGTAGGTATTTTAGAGACTATGGAATCCATCTCACGTACCATTTTTCCCCCTCAGAAGCATTTAAATTTGATGAATTAACTGATTGATAAATTCAGCATCAAGTATTTATTGATTATTTTTACCATGTAACATGCAGGTATCATGAAGAATGCAAAGGTAATTTGAATAATAAGATTATAGTCTACCAAGGGAGATAGGACATATAAAAGTAAGTGCAGTACAAAGTAAATAGTTAAAAAAATAATGACCCATATAAAACATTACAGGGTTAAGAGTGCTGATTCCAGGTTTGGGGATAACAGGAAAGCTTAATTAAGGAAGTGTTATTTTTGCTGGTTTCCAAAGAACAGGATAAAGACATGGAGAACGGCATTCCAGGAAAAAGAAACGCTTAAACCAACTGTGCGTCTGGAGTAGGGAAGTGCTAGAATTTTTGGGAACAGAGAGTGAGACAGTGGTTCAATTTGGTTTAGGTCTTGGATATTTGATTGGGTATTTTAGGAAATAAAGGCAGAAAAATAGTCTGGGATATATTATACAATAAGAAGTTGTGGCTTTTTCCTGCAGTCAAAGGCATTTGAGAAGGAAGTTATGAAGTTGTGTTTGATCAGAGCTATACCTCCAGATTAGATTAGCGTTAAGTGAGAATATGCTTTAAAGAAAGAGAGGTATCAAAGGAGGAGTGGATCGCTCCAGTCTATACAGAGGTAATGAGAACAGGATAGTGGGAGTGGGAATTAAGAGGAGAGGACAGTTTTAAATAGAAAATCCAGATCTGATCAGCTGAATTGGGCATCAGAGTCAGACTTTAATCCTGAGCGACTGTGTATGATTTGTCATAAAATAAACTGCAGAATTCAGAATAAAATACATTTGTAAGGCAAAGTCTTACATTCAGTCATTGAGAGAGTGAGGGTGAAGCATTATAGGGAAGCCTAGGTGGACATATCTCCCATAGCAATAAAAACTGTGACAGAGACTGGAGGGCTGGAGGTAGAGGGATTGGGAACCATATTTCTGAAAGTCATAGTTGAATCTTGATATTGAATGAGAATGTCAAGGGAGGGAGTATAAACAAGAATAGGGAAGGGCTCCAAAGTCTTTTCCCTGAGGAAAGCCTGAACTTAGGGGGTCAGGAGCAGAAAGGGAAGCCTGCTAAGTAGGCGGTGATCAGGTGGTAGATGTAGGCGGAATACCAAGGGTGTTGTGTTATAAATGTCAACGGAAGAGGAGATTTTCAAGAAAGGGTCATCTGTTACATTAAATGTTGCAGAGCTGTAAAGGTGAAAGGAAATTTGGCTTGTTACTACATAATCAGATAATGACGTCTGATAGTCTAGCTTCAGTAAATTAGTAGAAGGCAAACACCAGATTACAAGGATTTAAGAATGAGTTGGGGAATAAAGGAGTGGAGGCTGCAAAGTGTTTGGAAAACTTTTGTGATAAGGGGCGACTCAGTAAGGTGGTGGTAAGGGTAAAGAGACTCAGGACAACATTTCAAGAAAGGAGGAAGAGCCCTTCACCTTTTTGTGTGTGTTTTGTTTTGAGAATGAAGAGACTATTGACAGGCTTAGCTGAAGGTGGAGATGCAAGAGACAAGAGTCAGCTGAAGACTGATTTTCAGAGGGCTCCCTCATAAAGATTTCTACGGCTGTCTACACCAGAACACACAAAAAATAATCATCACAGCAAGTCTTTTTCTTTTACATGATCAAACAAAACACTTAATAGTAGTATTTTGAGATCTTATTTGTAAACAGATAAATTAGAAGATGAAAGAACTCACCATATTAAGGATTACAAAAGAATTGTTCAGATAAAGGGTAATTTCTCAAGGGTTTCTTTGCAGATCACTAAATGCTTAATAGTGTGAAAAACTAAAAACTATAGTATTCCAATCCAATGCTGATAAAATATCACCAGAAATTAAGATAAAACAAACTGAAACTATAGAGCTAAAAAGGGACATTTATATTTTGATTTAAAGTTCACATTTAAAAAATGAATTTTTTATTCATATTTACCACTTTACCAAATTTTTAATTCATATTTATTCACTTTACCAAAAAGAAAGCTAAATCACCCCTCTGTTCTATTTAATATAAAATACCAGGGACCCTGAATGTGACCAGCTACTCATTTTGTGCCTTCTGGGAAAGCCCCACCAGAAAAGTCATTTGAATCACCTGACTGGGCTAGAAGGCAGCATGAAGATGAATCATCACTGTAGAATGTTCTGAATGCATGCTGTCTTCAAGAAAATTAATTATGCATCTGTAGTATACATTTTACTATATAATGCTGTATGAAAAATGTTGTAGAAGATAAAAAAACCCCTTAAGTTCTATAACCATTTTTAGCACAATAAAGGTGATATAGCACCTATTTAGAGAGAGCACTCTGGGGTTTCAATTACTGTACACACTGCTGTAGGTGCTTTCAGGGCTTAGTGACTATATAGGGCTAAAGTATTAGACAGGTACAAGAAAATTATTAGAAAGAAAGTAGAAGGTGTTTTCATATATTTGAACTCTGAAGAGTTGCAGAGGGACCCATTCAAGTATTCATTTCAGTTTTGACCAGCACTTGCATTTGAGGAAACTATCCAGAGCTGGAAAAGTAACCACTCAAAAGGAATAGATGGAATAATGCACGACATTCACACAGGGCCAGGATTAGTATCTGATCCCACTAGCCAGACTGGAAAATGTCATAATTTACAGGATGTTGGGTAGACTGATTGAAGGTTCTTGCCTTTACAGTGAACAATAATTAGCCCTAAATGAAACATAGCTCTGATCCTGCCTAACAAATTTTAAAAGCAAGACCTAAAAGGATCAAACTGTTTTGAAGTATTTTAATTACATCCGAGAACAAAGCTCAAGAATCTTTTTGCAATTCAAAAATATTCTGCATTCAACAGGTAAAACCACAACATCTGACATCCCACCAAAAATTATCAGGTATGCAAAGAAGTAGGAACAGATGATCTGTAATGAAAAGAAAAATCAATCAACTGAAACCAATCCAGAACTGGTATAGATATGAGAATTAGCATACAAGTCATTTAAACAGTTATTATAACTATGTTGTATGTTCAATAAGATAAATAGGGACATGGAAGACATAAAAAGACCCAAATCAACTTATAGAGATGAAAACTGGCCAGGTGCTGTGGCTCATGCCTGTAATCCAGTGCTTTGGGAGGTTGAGGCAGGAGGATCCTTTGAGCTCAGGAGTTTGAGGCAGTGGAGAGCAATGATTGTGCCATGGCACTCCAGCCTGGGTGACAAAGCAAGATTCCATCTCTAAAACAAAAACCGCCGGGCGCGGTGGCTCAAGCCTGTAATCCCAGCACTTTGGGAGGCCGAGACGGGTGGATCACGAGGTCAGGAGATCGAGACCATCCTGGCTAACACGGTGAAACCCCGTCTCTACTAAAAAATACAAAAAACTAGCCGGGCGAGGTGGCGGGCGCCTGTAGTCCCAGCTACTCGGAGGCTGAGGCAGGAGAATGGCATAAACCCGGGAGGCGGAGCTTGCAGTTAGCTGAGAACCAGCCACTGCACTCCAGCCCAGGCAACAGAGCGAGACTCCATCTCAAAAAAAAAAAAAAAAAAAAAAAAAAAAAAAAAAAAAAAAAAAAAAAAGAAAAACAAAAACCAAGGCAGATGAAAATTACAATGTCTGAGATGACAAATACACTGGATGGGATTAATGGCAAATTGGAGATTGCAGAAAAAATAATGAACTTGAAGACATAGCAATAGAAACAATTCAAAAGTAAACAGAGAAAAAGGAACAAAGAAATACATAGTATAATCAGTGAGCTGTGGAACAACTTCATGTAGCTTAATATAGCTGTAACTGTAGTTCCTTAAAAAAAGCAGAAAAGTATTTTAAAAATGATTGCTGCAAGCTTCCCAAATTAGTGAATTATAAACCCACTGATCCAAGAAGTACAATGAAACCCCAAACCAAGCAATTTGAAGAAAACTGCACAAAGCATATTATTATTAAATTGTTTAAAAATATTGATAAAGAGAAAGTCTTACAGGCATGAAGAGAAAGAAGACACATTATGTACAGAGGAGCAAATAGAAAGATGAGAGGAGACTTTTCACCAGAAACAATGCAAGTGAGAAGACAGTGACTCAACATTTTCAAGTACCAAAAGGAAACACTGTCACACAGAATTATATACCCAGTGAAAATATCCTTGAGAAACAGGATAAAATAAGGCCATTTTTAGACATACAAAAATCTGAATAATTCATCATTAGCAGAGTCATGCTACAAGAAATGTGAAAGGAATTTGTACAATCAGAAGGAAAAAGACATCAGATAGAAATATTGATCTACACAAGATATGAAGAACATAAAATGGTAACTACATGAGTAAACACGTAAGATATTTTTCTTATTATTTAAATATTTTAAAAGAAAATTAAATATTAAAAGAAAACAATGACAATGTAATGTATGGTTTGCATTAAACATATGGTGGTAGGCAAAATTCTAAAACTGTTACCCAAGATTCCATGCCCTAATCGCCAGAACCATTGAATCTGATGATAATATCATTCCTGTGATTATGTTATATTCTACAGCACAGCCAAGTTTAAGATAGGGAGATTATCCAGGTTGACCTGACTAACCATAGGAGTCCTTTTAAACAGAGTTTTCTCCATTTGTTAGCAGAATGGGAAGGCAGCGGTATTGAATGCACAAGAAAGATTGGGTGCATTGATCTGTTTGTAGATAAAAGGGTTCAAGCGCAAGGACCAGAGAGTGGCTGCAATGACCTGAAAGTAACCCCTGGTCAACAGTTGACTAGTAAATGGGAACTTGAGTTCTAAAACTGTAGGGAACTATAGTCTGTTAATAACAGAAATGAGCTTGCAGCAAGACCCATACTCGAGATGAGAATACAGCTGGCTGATACATTGATTTCAACATTGTGAGAACCTGAGCAGAAAATCCAGCGAGGTCATTCCAGATTTACAGAAGTCTGAGATAGTAAATGGGTGTTATATTAAGCCTCTAAGTTTATGGTAATTTATTATGCAGAAAACCAATGAGAAAACTGACATAAATCAATAAGTAATAGACATATGTAGAAGTAAAATGTATGACAAAAAAAAAAAAAAAAAAACACAGAGGCTGAAATGGGCAAAATGAAAGTACACTGTTGAAGCAATCTTATGGTATGTGTAAGTTGTATACTATCACTTGAAGGTAATCTGTGATATGTTAAAGATGTACACTATAAGCTTTAAATTATTATTGTTAATATTGCCAATAAAGGAGACAAGATGGAATCATAAAAGTATTCAGTTAATTCAGAATAAGGTGGAAAATAAACAAGAGAACATAGATCATATGTGACAAATAGAAAAAAAATCAAGATAATAAGTTTAATTCTAACCATATCAATAGTAACACTAGTTGTAAACAGACTAAACACCCAAATTAAAAGGCAGATATTTTCACATTATGTAATATGTATATGTTGGCTGAGAGAAATGCCCCTTAAATTACAAAGGCACAAGAAAGTTAAAAATAAAAGGATAGAAACAAATACATTGACAATAGTCAAAAGGAAGCTGAAGTGGCTATATTAATAACAGACAAAGTAGATTTCAGAATTTATCCTGAGATAAAATAAGGTTACTTTATAATAATAATGATGTCAATTTACCAGAAGAAAAGAACATTCCCAAATGTTCACACCATCAATAACAGAGCATCAAAATACTGGAAACAAAAAATGATAGAACTGCAAGAAGAAATAGATATATCCACAATTATAATCAGATATTTCAGGATCATTCTCTCCACAACTGATAGAACAAGGAGACAGAAAATCAGTGAAAACATAAGAAACTTGGACAAAACCATCAACCAAATGACTTAATTCATATTAAGAAGTATTTATACAGCACTTCACCCAAAAAACAGCATAGACATTTACTTTCAAGTGTATATAGAACATTTACAGAGATCATATTCTGGGTCACAAAACATATCTCAATAAATTTAAAAAGAATTAAAGTTTTACTAAGTCTGTTTTCTGGCCACAATGAAATTAAATTAGAAATCAATAACAGAATGATTTTCTGGCAAATCCTCAAATATTTGTAAACTAAGTAAGACACTTCTGAATTGCCTATTGGGTCAAAGAAATGATCACAAGGGATCAAGCTTGATGAGAGAGTAGGAAAAAATATTTAAAAAGTGAGATAAAATGGAAATTAGAAAGTACTATGAACTGAATGAAAATGAAATTACAACATATGAAATCAGAGGGATGCTGATAAATCAGAAATTATAAAAAATTTAATGCACTAAGAAAAGAAATTAAAAACATTCAGTTTGGAAATGAAACCATTTTTATTTATCGACAATACAATCTTCCATGCAGAGAATCCAATGGAATCTACAAAAAGCTAAAAGAACTGAGTTAGCAAGATGGCAGGATACATTAGTATGCAAAAATCAGTTGTATTTGTACATACTAACAATGAACATGAGAAATTTAAAAAATCATTTAAAATAGCTTCAAAAATATGAAAATACTGCTATATTTGATAAAAGGTGAGTAAGATCTGTTTACTGAAATCTAAAAAATATTACTGGGAAAAACTCAACAATGGAGAGATATACAATGTTCATATATCAGAAGAATCAATGTTGCTATAAGGTCATTTCTCCCCAAATTGATTTAAAGATTTAATGCAATCCCAATCAAAGTTCTCACAGGCTTTTATATATGAATTGCCAGCTAATTTTAAAATTCAAATAAAAAATGCAAAAGATCTAAAATAACCAAGACAGCTTTATAAATTACATATAGACATTATAAATTACAGTAACTAAGACAGTGTGGCACTGGCATGGATGAATGAATGGACAAATGGACAAATGGATGAATATAATAAAGAGTCCAAAATTAGACATATTTAGAGATAATTGACTTTTTTTTTTTTTTTAACAAGGATGCCAAAGCCAATTCAGTGGAGAAAGGATGGACTTCTCAACAAATGGTGGTGGAACAGTTGGATGTTCATAAGGAAAACAAGAACTTTGATTTATATGTAAAACTTGATTCAAAATAGATTATAGATCTAAATGAAAGAACTAAAACTATGAAACTTTTAGGAAAAAATAAGAGAAAATCTTTTTGACCCTAGATGAGACAAAATTTTAAAGATATGGCACACAAAGCTTAATTTATAAAAATAAATTTATAAATCAGACTTAATCAAAATTAAAAACCTCTCTTGAAAGACACTGTTAAGAAAACAAATTAACAAGCCACAGCCTGGCAGAAAATGTGTGCAAGTCATAGCTGATAACAGGCTTGTATCAAGAATATTTAAAGATCTCTAAAAATCCAACAATCAAAAAACACCCAAGGAAAATTGGAAAGATTTCAACTGATGCTTCACCTAAGATCTATAGAGAGCAAATAAGTATATGAAAAGATTTTCAACATCATTTGTTATTGAGAAATGCAAATTAAAGTAACTGACCATAACAAGTGTTGGTGAGGATATGGAGGAACTATAACTCTCTTATGCTGCTGATGGGTATATAAAATGATGTAACCTCTATGGAAGACAGTGGGATAAGCTGAATAGTGGCCCCTCAAAGAGGCTTATATCCTAATCCTTGGAGTCTGTGAATCTATTATCTTATGTGGTAAAAGGAACTTTGCAGATGTGATTAAATGAAAAATTTTGAAAATCCAAGAGTATCCTGAATTACTCAGGTGACATCAATGCAATCACAAGGGTCCTTAGAAGAGGGAGAGAGGAGAATCAGGGTCAGTGGCAGGAGATGTGAACACAGAAGTATGAGGTTAGAATATCCTGAGGAATGGGCCATGATCCAGGGAATGCAGGCAGGTTGGAAGTTAAGGAGCAAAAGAATTTGCCCCTGAAGCCTCCAGAAAGAACATAGCCTGGGTGATAACTTGATTTTAGACTTTTGACCTCTGGAGCTGTAAGAGAAAAACTGGTGTTGTTTAAAGCTGCTCAGTTTGTGGCAATTTGTCACAGCAATATTAGGACTGGCAGATTCTTAAATTATTAAATATACATCTACAAGTATCCTAGTCCCTCTACTTCCAGATAGTTAAGTAAGAAAAATGTAAGCATATGCCTATTCAAAAACTTGTATGTGAATGTTTGCAGCAGCTTCATTGGTGTAACTGCCAAAACCTGGAAACTAGCCAAATGTCACAGGTGGGTGGTTAAGGAAATCATGATATATTCATAAAATGGGATATTACCAAGAAAGAAAAAAGAATGAATTATTGATAGACACAACAACGTGGATTACTCAGAATTATTACACTGATTAAAGAAGCTGGAGAAAAGAGTACAATATCATTCTACTTTTTAAAATTCTAGAAAATGCAAACTGCAGTGACAGATCAGTATTTGCTTAGAAATGGGGAAGGGTAAGAGAACAGGAAGGAGTGGAAGGGAAGGATTACGGAAGGTCATGAGGAAACATTTCGGGGGTGATGGATATGCTCATTGTCTTGATTGTACTGATGGTTTCATAGGAATATACATCATCAAAACTTATCAAATTGTATACTTAAAATATATGAATTTATTGCATGTGAATTATACCTGAAACAAAAACAGTGACAAAGCATACATACCTTTACAACAAAGGTTGCTATGAAGCTTAAATGAGCTATTATGCATATAACACTTGCTAAAATTCCTGACACAGAATAAGCATTAAATAAAGTCCAGTTGTTACCACATCACACTTATTCCAAAATTGACCACATAGTTGGAAGTAAAGCACTTCTCAGCAAATGTAAAAGAACAGAAATTATAACAAACTGTCTCTCAGCCCACAATGCAATCAAACTGGAACTCAGGATTAAGAAACTCACTCAAAACTGCTCAACTACATGGAAACTGAACAACCTGCTCCTGAATGACTACTGGGTACATAACAAAATGAAGGCAAAAATAAAGATGTTCTTTGAAGTCAATGAGAACAAAGATACAACATACCAGAATCTCTGGGATACATTTAAAGCCGTGCGTAGAGGGAAATTTATAGCACTAAATGCCCACAAGAGAAAGCAGGAAAGATCTAAAATTGACATCCCAACATCACAATGAAAAGAACTAGAGAAGCAAGAGCAAACACATTCAAAAGCTAGCAGAAGGCAAGAAATAGATCAGAGCAGAACTGAGACGCACAAAGCCCTTCAAAAAATCAATGAATCCAGGAACTGATTTTTTTTGAAAAGATCAAAATTCATAGACCTCTAGCAAGACTAATAAAGAAGAAAAGAGAGAAGAATCAAATAGACGCAATAAAACATGATAAAGGGGATATCACCACCG
The DNA here is from genome assembly GCF_002776525.5 of Piliocolobus tephrosceles. Lineage (NCBI taxonomy): Eukaryota > Metazoa > Chordata > Mammalia > Primates > Cercopithecidae > Piliocolobus > Piliocolobus tephrosceles. The sequence goes on along the minus strand of NC_045435.1, from coordinate 5,718,689 downwards.
ACCCCACAGAAATACAAACTACCATCAGAGAATACTATAAACACCTCTACGCAAATAAACTAGAAAACCTAGAAGAAATGGATAAATTCCTGGACACATATACTCTCCCAAGACTAAACTATGAAGAATTTGAATCCCTGAATAGACGAATAGCAGGCTCTGAAATTGAGGCAATAATTAATAGCCTACCAACCAAAAAACATCCAGGACCAGATGGATTCACAGCCGAATTCTACCAGAGGTACAAGGAGAAACTGATACCATTCCTTCTGAAACTATTCCAATCAGTAGAAAAAGAGGGAATCCTCCCTAACTCATTTTATGAGACCAACATCATTCTGATACCAAAGCATAGCAGAGACACAACAAAGAAAGAGACTTTTAGACTGATATCCCTGATGAACATCGACGCAAAAATCCTCAATAAAATACTGGAAAACCAAATCCAGCAGCACATCAAAAAGCTTATCCACCATGATCAAGTGGGCTTCATCCCTGGATTGCAAGGCTGGTTTAACATACACAAATCAGCAATCATAATCCAGCATATAAACAGAACCAAAGACAAAAACCACATGATTATCTCAATAGATGCAGAAAAGGCCTTTGACAAAATTCAACAGCCCTTCATGCTAAAAACCCTCAATAAATTCAGTATTGATGGAACGTATCTCAAAATAATAAGAGCTATTTATGACAAACCCACAGCCAGCATCATACTGAATGGGCAAAAACTGGAAGTATTCCCTTTGAAAATTGGCACAAGACAGGGATGCCCTCTCTCACCACTCCTATTCAACATAGGGTTGGAAGTTCTGGCCAGGGCAATCAGGCAAGGGAAAGAAATAAAGGGTATTCAATTAGGAAAAGAGGAAGTCAAATTGTCCCTGTTTGCAGATGACATGATTGTATATTTAGAAAACCCCATCGTCTCAGCCCAAAATCTCCTTAAGCTGATAAGCAACTTCAGCAAAGTCTCAGGATACAAAAATCAATGTGCAAAAATCACAAGCATTCTTATACACCAATAACACACAAACAGAGAGCAAAATCATGAGTGAACTCCCATTCACAATTGCTTCAAAGAGAATAAAATACCTAGGAATCCAACTTACAAGGGATGTGAGGGACCTCTTCAAGGAGAACTACAAACCACTGCTCAATGAAATAAAAGAGAACACAAACAAATGGAAGAACATTCCATGTTCATGGATGGGAACAATCAAGATCGTGAAAATGGCCGTACTGTGCAAGGTAATTTATAGATTCAGTGCCATCCCCATTAAGCTACCAATGACTTTCTTCACAGAATTGAAAAAAATGACTTTAAAGCTTGTATGGAACCAAAAAAGAGCCTGCATTGCCAAGAGAATCCTAAGTCAAAAGAATAAAGCTGGAGGCATCACGCTACCCAACTTCAAACTATACTACAAGGCTACAGTAACCAAAATAACATGGTACTGGTACCAAAACAGAGGTATAGACCAATGGAATGGAACAGAGCACTCAGAAATAATACCACACATCTACAGCCATCTGATCTTTGACAAACCTGACAAAAACAAGAAATGGGGAAAGGATTCCCTATTTAATAAATGGTGCTGGGAAAACTGGCTAGCCATATGAAGAAAGCTGAAACTGGATCCCTTCCTTACTCCTTATATGAAAATTAATTCAAGATGGATTAGAGACTTAAATATAAGACCTAAAACCATAAAAACCCTAGAAGAAAACCCAGGCAATACCATTCAGGACATAGGCATGGGCAAGTACTTCATGTATAAAACACCAAAAGCAATGGCAACACAAGCCAAAATTGACAAATGGGATCTAATTAAACTAAAGAGCTTCTGCACAGCAAAAGAAACTACCATCAGAGTGAACAGGAAACCTACAGAAAGGGAGAAAATTTTTGCAATCTACTCATCTGACAAAGGGCTAATATCCAGAACCTACAAAGAACTCAAACAAATTTACAAGAAAAAACCCCATCAAAAAGTGGGCAAAGGATATGAACAGACACTTCTCAAAAGAAGACATTTATGCAGCCAGCAGGTACATGAAACAATGCTCATCATCACTGGCCATCAGAGAAATGCAAATCAAAACCACAACGAGATACCATCTCACACCAGTTAGAATGCAATCATTAAAAAGTCAGGAAACAACAGGTGCTGGAGAGGATGTGGAGAAATAGGAACACTTTTACACTGTTGGTGGGACTGTAAACTAGTTCAACCATTGTGGAAGACAGCGTGGCAATTCCTCGAGGATCTAGAACTAGAAATACCATTTGACCCAGCCATCCCATTACTGGGTATATATTCCAAAGGATGGTAAATCATGCTGCTATAAAGACACATGCACGCGTATGTTTATTGTGGCACTATTCACAATAGCAAAGACTTGGAACCAACCCAAATGTCCATCAGTGACAGACTGGATTAAGAACATGGCACACATACACCATGGAATACTACGCAGCCATAAAAAAGGATGAGTTCGTGTCCTTTGTAGGGACATGGATGCAGTGGGAAACCATCATTCTCAGCAAACTATCACAAGAACAGAAAACCAAACACCGCATGTTCTCACTCATAGGTGGGAATTAAACAATGAGAACACTTGGACACAGGAAGGGGAACATCACACCCTGGGGCCTGTTGTGGGGTGCCAGGAGTAGGGAGGGATAGCATTAGGAGATACACCTAATGTAAATGATGAGTTAATGGGAGTGGCACACCAACATGGCACATGTATGCATTTGTAACAAACCTGCACGTTGTGCACATGTACCCTAGAACTTAAAGTATAATAAAAAATTTTTTAAAAAGTTCCAGCTGTTATTATTTTTTAGTTAAGAGGGGGAAGTGCTAGAGCAGTAATTGTGAATTACCAATAGTTTTTTGAAAGAAAATGTCAAGTTGAATTTCCTCACAGTAGATATGGGAAAAAAATGAGGAAGAGATATCAAATTTAGAATTTTATTAAATATATTGCACAAAGATATGTTGCAATAAGAGTGTGGCTTGATAATACTCTTTCTATTTTAGGATGGGAGCTGTGAAATTCTTTCTTGTTCTTGGTATATAAAGTTTGCTTACTAAGTGGCAAGGGTTCTATCATATTCCTCTTGGACACAGTAGCTGCTTAGCAAATATCAGTCAGATTGAACAGAATTAATAGTCATCTCTGTCTTTCTAATCCAGGAACCTGAGATTCATGGCCACATATGCTATGTAGTTAATTAACCTCAAAACAATTTTGGAGATTCCTTGCCTCAAGACACTTATTCTTCCCTGCTGTAAAATATTTAGGTAATGATAGACATGCAACAGTGACTTATGCAAAGAACATACCTGGGGAATTCCAGAAACTGTAAGGGGAAGTGTCTGAGAGAGGTGAGGTTGGATTTGGCTGGGTTTGGCAGTGTGCTTTCATTTCCCATGGTTTCCACATGTTCTTTTCTGAGTGGAGTAGACTCTTCATCAGCCAACAGATATTTGTGTCTTCTTCTCTAGTTTTTGTTCTTGCTGGGGGTAGGAGTTGGGTACTGCTGTGTGCAATGACAATTATTTCTTCCACATTGTGCCTACTCTGAAATTTGTCTCTCACAGGGCACTAAGTAACTCCATGCTGGTTGCATGATAGGCCATAGAAGGGTTTAACAGCCACACTTGGTTTCTCCTACACAGCTAGTTTTATCACAGAACATTATCACTTTGAGAGCATATTACTTAATAAAATTCCAAAGTAAAATTGTTTGTAACTGGTCAAGTTTACCATCTCAGTGAGAGTAGGACTGTAAATCTTTAGTGTTCTTCAGGATTGACTGAAAAACTTGCCCATAATGACATAGATCTTAGTCTGCAGTATAGATCTTAATTAAAAAATGTTTCCTCATTATAAAGGCACTACATGAGGAAGATACTTTTTATATATAATTAACATATAAAAGATGCTTATTCTCATTAATAATCAAGGGAATGCAGATCAAAATCATAATGAGACATGACAAAGTTGACAAAAATTTTAATCAAGTGTTGGTGAGGATATGGAGTAAAAAGAACGTTAATCCACTGCAAGTGGGAGTATGAACTGATGCAGCCACGTTGAAAACAGCTGGGTATGCCCGATAAAACTGAACTGGTGTGTGCTCTATGACGTAGCAACTTCACGGGAAACTCTTCTTGCATGTGTGTACCAGGACATAACAAATTACAAAAACCCTTATGTGGAGAAGTCGATTGAAATATGTTCACATGAGGAAATACTACAGAGCAGCAAAAATACATGAATGACAGCTACACGCCTCAACATGAATACATCTCCAAAATACAAAGTTGAGGGAAAGAAGAAGGACATGGAAGAATACATAAGTAGATGCTAAATTCCATTTTGAACATGTTAAATGTGAAGTGCTTACTGAACATCCTTGTGGAAATATGCAGGTTACGGGTGGAAATGCGGATCTGAAGCTCAAGATTCAGGTAATAGATATGGGCAGTATTTAATGAAGCAAGAACTGAAGCCATGAGTGAGATAGCAAAGGAGATAGAGGTAAGGTGGGTGATGGTAACCCCCCTAATGAACTTCTGAGTTTAGTGAGTGGAATGATGAAATAGAAAAGGAGAGATTAGGTAGGAAAAAGACACTGTGGTGTCAGAGGCTGAGGGCAGAGTTAGGACCAGCTACATAATGTACGGGGCCTAGCGCAAAACACAATTGTGAGGCTTGTTAAAAATTTATTAGGAATTTCAAAATGGAAACAGGAGAGGCTTAAACTAAACACAAAGTTTTTCTAAGTCTGGGGCCCTTCACAGATTGCACATCTGTGAAGCTGGTTCTGGGAAGAATTTTGGGAAGCAGCAATCAGTGGGGTCAAATATGTCAGAGGGATTGAGAAAGAAGAATAAGGAAAAAAAATGTAAACCCTTAAATCCTTTTTGCCGCTCTGATTATGGATGTAATATTCATTACAGAAAATGGATATAATATTCATTACAGAAAATGTAGACAACATAAAAATGTATTAAAATATCTGTAATTTTATTCTCTTAACCAACAACCCTTAATCTTTACTGTCTAACCTTTACTGTTTCTGTGATTTTTTTCCCCACTCACTTTCTGAACAGACACACACCTGCATATCAACATTCTAATTGGCACCGTACTCTATTTATAATTTTGTTACTTTTTAAAATTTAACAATGCATCATAGGGATTTCCTCATGTCCTTAAATGTTCTTTGTGAAAATGATTATTAATTTAAAAAGCTAGATGACTAGTTGGTCATTGGTGACTTTGGAGAGACTGACTTTGTTAGTCAAATGCCACATAAGTGAGGAATAAATGAAAGTTGAAGTAAGGGCATCAAGTATAGATACTTTCAAGAAGTTTGATACAAGAAAGTTGGTACCTCATGGAAGTTGAATGGTTAAGGAAACTTGGTATGAGTGTAGGAAGCCTGAATGTAATTGCAGGCTGAGAAGTAATGCCAGAGAGGAAGAGACGAATGTGATGACTGATGTAACACATTCTTAGAAGAGTTGGGAAAAGAGTGGGCAATGTAGTAGCAGGACAGAAATGCCCTCTTCTGAAAAGGAGTAAAGTAGAGAATGGAATGCATGTGCTAAAAGTACAGAAAAGAAAAGATAATTAAAGTTGCATCATGTAGAACATTATTAGGAAACTGGAAGATGATGGAGAGGGTAGACTTTGAGGTTACTGATAACACTTTCCTATGGCAAAAGTGCTAGAGGCTTATCCAGAGATAAGTTCTAAAATTGCGAACAGCAGTGAGAGCCCTGCTGAGGCTAGAGAAGATGATTTTGGAATGAAAATAAGTGACCTGGATTCAAGATTTTCTTTGGTAATATTCAGCAGCGTATTCTGGGTACTAACGGGAATAATCTTCAAGTTGTTCACTGTCAGAACCAAGAGTAGGTAAGGAAGCATGTCAAGGAGGAAGTGAGGTAAGGAAGAAAATCGAGGGATGAACAGGCTGAAGGCTATGACTTAGCAGCAATTCCAGTAGATGTGAGAGAAGAAGAATATGTTATGGTCAAAGAAGGAAAATTTAGAGTTAAAAATCTCATAAGGAAGCAATTCTGCAGTGTCAGATGCAAGGGCAAATCTTGGATAGGTACGTAAGTGGGGGGTGCAGAGGTGGTGTAAGAAGGTTGAGCTGGAGCATGAAGGGCCATCTGTATGGATATTGAGATTAGCAAGATGTTGCCATGGAATGAGTTGGGAGATTTCAAGTCAAAGGCAAAACTATCAAAGAAGGCACTGAAGGGACCAGACATGGGTTGAAAACAGCAACAAGGAGGGAGCAAGGGCCCAGGGAAGGATGTTTCAAAAGGCCAGGAATTGCTGAGAGCTCACGGTAGAATGGTGGTATGGAAGTGGCTGGGAAGAGATAAGAGTAGATTGCTTCCTAAGTAATGATAATTCTTAGGAGTGGCAGGAGTGGACAACACTGGGGAATTTTGACCTACTCTCAGGTCAAGGTGAGGGGAAGAATAATCCAAGAGGAGCTTGAAGATGTAGGTTAGCTTGTTCACAGTCAGTTGGATTCTACAGGCCACGATGTTGGGTTTTGGCCTACATATCTGGTGTCTACTGGGAGTCCGTGTCCCCATATCTATCTCTGACCTCTGGTTTACAGCTCCCCTGCTATATCACCATTAAATACCCTCTTCAATTAACATTCTTCAAGTCTTCAAAGTCTCCCAATTTTTACAGCACTCCTGTTAGTTTGAGGAGTGATAAGAAAGATTCTACAGAGACTGCCAGACGTTAAATGGGTTGGTCAGAATAACAGAGTAAATCACTGTTGAATCCGGAAGAGGAAAAGATAATAACAAGGGACAACAGCAATAACAATGAGGAACTCAAAACAAGTGTCTGGTTGGTGAAGAGCGTAGATGAGTCCAGCACTCTCATGCTTTGTCTTTGCTTTTCCCTTTGAGGTATCTGTGCAGTACAGGCAAGAGTCAAACTGAAAACAAGGCTTTCTTAAGCACTTTGTGGAGTGTGGCTACTGTCTTTGGTGTTCATGGGAAATCAGAACTTTCAGTAATAGCAATTGAAAGCCAGACATACCAAAGTAAGGAAAATGAAATTTTTGAATAGTTGTTAATGTTTATATTGGCTTTACCTTTAAGTGCATACGTTACCCATCAATGTTTGAATTGTAGGCTGTCACTCTTTATATATGTATGTCCTTTGTTCTCTTATTCCAGGGTGCTTTGAGCACTTTCTATAAAGTTTTTTCCAGCAATTCTATGCAGCCTAGGAACAAGGATGGGGAAATTAGATGCAGAAATGTAATAAGCCTTGAAGATTAGTAAAGACACTACCCCTTTCTATTTAAAAGAAGCTCAGATTGCTGGTTTGGGTAAAAGTATGACACTTTAAACCATTTTTATTAGGTTGTAAAATCTACTTTATGTCACCAGATACAATGTCTTGAAACATGGAACCACTAAAAGATTATGTGGTGTATGAAGCAGAAACAAACTGGGATTCACAGGTACATGTGATTTGGCATAGGTGCTATAACCAGATAAAGTTATTTGATAGCTTTTCCAGTGAAATAATAAACAATGAACACTATCCCTCCATATACCAAATAGAAGTCTAACTGATGAACGCATTTCATATATATTTTTTACAGGGCAGACAAATACGCTTTACATAATTTTGTCAATAAAAGGCAGATTTAAGCCAGTTATCAGTCTTCAGTGTTTGTGATGGATTATTATGTGATAGACATTGAGATGGAAAAGAATCTATTCTTGTTTCTAGAGGAACTCTAACTGGAGGGACAGTGCACACAGACACACACACCAATCAAAAATTGACTTGAGAGAGGAAAAGTGATTCATTAGAGACCCCCTACAAGAGTATCTATTTACATTTACTCACTGGGTTCTAAGAAACTGGAGCAATTGAATCTTTCAGAGATTTCTGTTGCATTTTGATTGTCTATCTAAGAGGCCTGGTTTTACTGAATTTATTTTCTCATATTATTATTATTATTAATTTTAAAATTGACCATTTTTACCCTCATTTATAAATGATACTTGTTATGGTAAGAAATCATGAAGTCAAAGATTCTGAGAGCAAATAGACTCTGGAGGCCACATAGTTCTAGAGATGAGGGCATTGAATCAGAGAGGTGACGGGTCTGGGCCAAGGCCTCATAGCTCTGCTAGTTGACAGTAGAGGCAGAACTTCGGTAGGGATCCTTAGCAGTACTGAAGGTGTTGGTCACTAGGCTGTACCTAGTGCAGGGATGTAGGCTGTGGCTACCTACATCTTCTGCGGCTGCAGAAGAAAGAGTGGGGAAAAAGGGAAATTAAACCCTATCCTTCAGTTAACTAGAGAAGGGAAACTAGAAATTGATGAGAGGAGCAAGTATCAAAAAGATGCTAAGAGAGCCTGAATCTCTAGATCCTTGATTTGGTCATAATTCCAAAGAAAGGACTTAAATGTATTGAATTTGAGAGAGTTATTAAGATTTGGTGTTGACACTATAAGTTAAGTATTAATGAAAAAGTTACCAAGTATTGCATTTTAATATTCCTTTTTTTCTTTTAAATTGTTAGCCAGAAATCACCCTTCTAAATACAGAAATATGTGTTCTGTATAATAATTAATCATTTATTTTAAAATACATCTCTGTCTTGTACCAGATAAGGAAGCACACTTATTTCCATCTCAGTAAACTGTACCTGAAACATGGTTAGTGAACTGAAAATCAAGACCATTATTTCATCTTGCTGAGATATTTTTGGAGCTAATTATCAACAAGTCTTACAATTTTAGGTTGTCACATTTGATATCCATGATGTCTGGGTCCCTATGGAAGCCATGGAAGTTCTTGATAAATGGGTTAAGTAGCACAGAGATAAGAATGAGCCCTGTATCAAGCCACTAGGTAACTAACTCAGTTGGGCACAGATTCTGAGCCTGGGGAGTTTAGTCATTCAACTCTATGTTAAACCACTGAATGCCACTAGCATTTAGCATCTACTTCTTCACTGGTATTCATGGAGATTATGAAAGAAAAAATGTGTTATAAACTCTAAATACACAATAGTTACAGAGTTCTGCTCTTATACTTAGTTGAATTCTCAAAAATGGAAATGGACTCAGCCTCATATAATGTGTTCTTAGTGCATCCACGATGTCTTCTAGTGACCTATCATTTCCCCTTCTTAAGCTCACAAGCTATCTGTTTATCAATGTCATGGATAATATTTTATTTCTTTCTCTTTTGTTCTAGACAAGGGGTCTTACTGTGTTGTCCAGGCTGGTCTTGAACTCCTGGACTCAACTGATCTGCCCACCATGGCCTGTCAAAGTGGTGGGATTACAGGCGTGAGCCATAGTGCTCAGCCTGCCTTTGATAATATTTTCATTATTTGAATTTGCGAAATCTAACTTCACTCTTCTTTTCAAAATGGAGACCTTAATTTGCTTTTTGTCAGTTATTACGCACAGCTAGCCTTCTCTGCATTTCTTTAAAGATTCTTGGGATTCTTTCCCATCTCACTCTCTCAAAGAAAATAAGTGTAAGTGAATTACCAATAAGTGCAAAGCACATTTAATTTAAACTTGCATGTTTTTAATGGGAATTCCCATTTCCAAAGCAATGAGTGTGTGTGACTGTGTGTTTATGTTCATGTCAACATAAACATGTGTTTATGTTGGAGAAGAGGTTAGGGCAGGAGAAGGTACCAGTGGCTTACTTTTATTCTCCCATGGTGTCTGAAGACCAGGAAAGTGTTAGAGAAACAAGGGTCCATGAACGCAGATATGGAGTTAGAACCTCACTATGTTGAGCTTACTTTTCACTTTGTTTTCTACCTCTAGTTCTTCTTGGCCAGAGTATAGGCTTTTAATGGGGAGGACTTACAGACAGAAAGAAATCAAGAATCTGCTGCCTTCATAGAACTCCTTCCTACATTGCAAATCCTTGAGCATGTGGACTTCAAGACTAATTAAAACAAAACCAAATTAAACTAAATAAACAAACAAAAACAGCTCCAAACACCAATGGTTATTTCAGACCACAGGGGGGATAAATAAAAGCTTGAATGCTTAAAACCATTGGTTTTGATAACAGTTACTAAAATTGATGATGCCTCTGCCAAAAATTTGCAGTGCCATTGGCTAATACGGCTTTTCCCCCAATTAAAGCTTTCATCTTTAAATGATCTGTGAGTAGACAAGACCACATAGTTTACACTTTTTGAAAATGTTACCACATGACCTGTTTTTTTTTTTTTTTTTTTTTTTTTTTTGAGATGAGGTCCTGCTCTGTTTCCCAGGCTGGAGTGCAGTGGTTTGACCATAGCTCACTGCAGTCTTGACCTCCTAGGCTCATGGGTTTGTTCAACATCAGCCTCCAGAGTCACTAGGACTACAGGCCCACACTAGCACACTAGGCTAATTTTTAAGGGTTTTTTTTCTAGAGACAGTGTCTCACTATGGTGCCCAGGCTGATCTTGAACTCTTGGCCCCAAGATATCCTCACCTCAACACTTAGCCTCCCAAAGTGTTGAGATTACAGGCATGAATCACCATGCTTGGCTCCACATTTCTTTTTTCTTTTCTTTTCTTTTTTTTTTAACCCATAACAACCAAGTTCTATTTTGTAAGCTTGACATTGTAAAGATTCTTCTAAATTAAGCTATGAGGTTTGCTATTTTGGGCACCCTTCTCAGCAAGCCCATGCCTTGTGACATTACTTCTGCTCTGTTTACCAATCGTGTGTGTCAGGGTTGCTGGTTGTGGCAAACTCAGCCACAAGAGAAGAAGCTGAGAGAACTTTATCTTCTCTCGCTTGAAGGCACCAACATACTGGAAGGGGAATCTGGAAGATCCAGTGGTCATAAGACGTATCATTTATGCATGGTAACTTCTGTTCTGATGAAGTTTAGCAACTAAGATTGTTTCTGGTTTCAGTCTGAAAGAAGGTTCCTATTCATGAAGTACTTCTTGTGTGAAATGGCACGCAGTCATCATTTACTTCACAGCTGAACTTTGGTATGAGCTGCTTAACTGCTTTCTTTGACTATAGTTTTTAACCTATTTGCATATTTCCATCAGATTAATCTTTTCAAATCATGGTTCGGATTGTCAGGATAATGATGTATCTACAACTCCCGCCCAAGAAAGAATTCCTTTCTCCCTTCCCTTCCCTTCCCTTCCCTTCCCTTCCCTTCCCTTTTTCCTTTTGTCTTGTCTTTCTTTTCTTTCTTTCTTGGAGTCTCGCTTCTTTGCCTGGGCTGGAATGCAGTGGTGTGATCTCAGCTCACTGCAACCTTCGCTTCCCAGGTTCAAGTGATTCTCCCACCTCAACCTACCAAGTAGCTGGGACTACAGGTGCATGCCACCATGCCTGGCTAATTTTTGTATTTTTAATAGAGATGGGGGTTTCACCACGTTGGCTAGGTTGGTCCTGAACTCCTGACCTCAAGTCATCTGTCCGCCTTGGCCTCTCAAAGTGCTGGGATTACAGTCATGAGCCACCACACCAGGCAGAATTTGCTTTCTATCTGGAAAAGTGAAGGAAAAAAAATCATATTTCTACTTTATAATCATTGAATATTTTCTTCATTGGAAGAAGCCTTACAGATAAATATTACTCCTTGGTAAATAAAGCAATTACCATTATAATACATCTTGGGGAGAGGGATATCCAAACTAATACTCAATTTACCAGGTAATCTCAAATTTTGTTCAGTTGGCATTTGTTGAAATTATTTTACTATTGTCTACTTCATGTTCTGAGTTCTGGCACAGAGGAATCACAGTATAAACACAATGTAGATTATATGTACAACTGAATAACAGATGTTAGGTAAACTTGTATTTTCAACATTCTATAAAGTTATCCTGAGATAACAATTTTTTTAAAAATTAAAATTATTATAGCATATAGTCTATTCACTTGTAACGTAGAGAGTTAGTGCTCACCAAACATTGTATGTGTTTCCATTTATTTCCTAGCCTCTTTTGCCTTTTAAGTTGGGGTCACATGACTAGTTCTGGCCAGTGAATAATAAGTGGAAGAAATATTTGTTTCTTTTGGGCTAAGGCAAACTGGGAGGGGACATATTCTAGATGGTGCAAGCACAAGATGGTGGGACTCTGCCAGCCTGGGTTCCTGGGACACTGTGTGCAAGACAATGTTCTACTGACCATGGCTGGATGAGGAACTTGAGTAAGAAACAAACTTTTCAAGGTTTGAGAATTAAGGTGTTACCCCACCCAGCCCACCTTCTCTTAACTAATATAGCAGTTAAACAACAAATACCAAGTGTTAGGTAACTTGTAAATGTATTAAACAAATCAAATCTGAATTTCCTTCTCCTACTCCAGTGGTCTTTTGTGCTGGGGAAGACACCTGGTTCCTTGTTGAATGGCGGTGGAGACATCCTGCTATTTCATCTTGAAGTCCTGACCCTGCGTGTGTGCCTGAACTGAGGCTGGAGATGACCAAACTCTTTAATACTGTACCTGTCCTGTCTGGCAGAATCTTGGTGGGTGCTGTTGCAAAGGGCAGGACTAGTGCTGGGGTTCTGCTCTTCCCCTTGCCTCCCTTTCTTGTCCGGAATAAGGGCCAACTCCTGGCTACTCAATCATGCACACCAATGATCATGAAAAACGGGGTGCTTTTGGCACTCAATCATCAATTGTTGGTGTACATGATTGAGTACTGAGAGCTGGCACTTATTCTTTTTACTAAAATCACCTGCAATCTCTGGGTACTTTCAACAGAAATTATTGAATTTTAGCCTGACCTTCCAAACTCTTACCTCATCCTACCTTTTAAATCTCAGGTCTTACCACAACCCTCCCAAATCGATTTACTTGCCACTTCCTAGACATGTCTATGTTTTTATACATCTTTTAGTCATATCATGGCTTCTGTCTAAATGTCTTTCTTCCCTGCCATTCAAGTCCTACCCTGACTTCAAGGTGCAACACAAGCTTCACATTTTTTGATACCTTCTCTGAACCATGTTAAGCTTCTGAAAGATTCACAATCCTTATCTTCATTTCTGAAATCCAGAAAGCTCTGAAAATGGAAAGCTTTTATTATTCATTAGCAAAACCTGGTCTGACTTGAAAAAATTTGGAGGAAAAACCTGAACTGAACTGATTTGGCTTTATTTATCATTTTTATCTGTGATTTTTGTCCCATGTAGTATATATATTCATGTTATGTTTGATTGTGGGTGCTACCCTAGACTCTTCCGGGCTATAATATACAGTATTATCTGTCTAAAATCTGAAACATTCTGAGTTCATAAACTCATCTACTCCCAGGGATTTTAGAAACTCATCTACCCTCAGGGATTTTGGTAATGAGATTGGTGCTTTGTTACTGCCCTTATGGAGAAATCACAGTATACCTGTGTTTTGATGTGCACATGTACCCTAGAACTTAAAGTATAATTAAAAAAAGAAATTTTGGCCGGGCGCGGTGGCTCAAGCCTGTAATCCCAGCACTTTGGGAGGCCGAGACGGGCGGATCACGAGGTCAGGAGATTGAGACCATTCTGGCTAACACGGTGAAACCCCGTCTCTATTAAAAAAATACAAAAAACTAGCTGGGCGAGGTGGCGGGCGCCTGTAGTCCCAGCTACTCAGGAGGCTGAGGCAGGAGAATGGCGTGAACCCGGGAGGCGGAGCTTGCAGTGAGCTGAGATCCGGCCACTGCACTCCAGCCTGGGGGACAGAGTGAGACTCCATCTCAAAAAAAAAAAAAAAAAAAAAAAAAAAAAAAAAGACATTTTATGATCTACTTGAATCTGCTTTAATAAACTGACTTCTGGCATTAGATTGAAATTTTTGAGGATGAAAATATTTCTTATCAGTGATTTGGGTATAAGTTTTTACAAGTTATAGACTCAGATGCACAAAAATGTTTTGTCTTTAACTGAACTTAGCTTTTAGCTCAAATTCCATCTTCATCTGATGGCAGGAAAGTTCAGGTAAAATCAGCTACATTAGTGACTACTCAGTCATTTAAGGTTTTAACTAATTCAATTTAGGGAAATAAGCTTGAAATTCCTGCTCCAATTTTACAGTCCTTATTCTGCCTCCTCTGTTGCAGACACAGAAGCTTTCAGATGCTTCTCTACAGTGCTTTGGGACCCAGAGTCCTGCCATTTTTTCTGCCTACACAGTTTTAACTCTACTGTTGTTAGACCATACTCATGTAGGGTAAGCTATTGAGACCTACACTTGGCTCTTTGTCTCCTTGATCTATGCTTCAGGAAATGAGGCCCAGCTTTCAGAATCTCCCAGATCTGAAACCCTGATCATTCTTCCCTACCCACTTCCAAGGGGTAGGAGTGGAGTCAAGGGCTTGGAATGCCCATGTCTCTCTGATTCCAGAAAAATTCTTAATCAACGAACTTTTATTCTCCTCTTCAAATGACTAGGCAAGGATTCTTCTAGACTTCTTTTAATGCTGATAACTTTTTTTTTTTGATATTTTAAAAGTCACATTTCACATGTCATTCTGTATAAAACATAGATTTATTTATTATTTATTTATTTATTTATTTTTTAACTTTTGTTTTAGGTTCGGGAATATGTGTGCAGGTTTGTTGTATAGGTAAACTTGTGTCATGGGGGTTTGTGGTACAGATTATTTCATCACCCAGGTACTAAGCCTAGTACCTAGTAGTAATTTTTTCTGCTCCTCTCCCTCCTCCCACTCTTCACCCTCACATAGGCCCTAGTGTCTGTTGTTCCCTTCTTTTTGTTTATGAGTTCTCATCATTTAGCTCCCACTTATAAGTAAGAACATGTGGTATTTGGTTTTCTGTTCCTGCGTTAGTTTATTAAGGATAATAGTCTCCACATCCTTCCATATTTCTGCAAAAGACATGATCTCATTCTTTCGTATGGCTGAATAGTATTCCATGGTGTATATGTATCACGTTTTCTTTTACTTTAAAAACTTTGATTTTAGGTTCAGGGGTACATGTGAAGGTTTTTTACATAAGTAAACGCATGTTATGGGGGTTTGTTCAGATTATTTTATCACCTAGAAATTAATCCCAGTACCCAGTAGTTACCTTCTGTGTTCCTCTCCCTACTCTGATATCCTTCACCCTCAAGTGGACCCCAGTGTTTGTTGTTTCCTTCTTTGTGTTCATGAGTTCTCATCATTTAGCCCTCACTTATAAGTGAGAACACGTGGTATTTGGCTTTCTGTTCCTGAATTAGTTTGCTGAGGATAATAGCCTCGAGCTTCATGCATGTTTCTGCAAAAGACGTGATCTTGTTCTTTTTTATGGCTGCATAGTATTACATGGTGTGTATATACCACATTTGCTTTATTCACTCTGTCACTGATGGGCATGTAGGTTGAATCCAGGTCTTTGCTATTGTCAATAGTGCTACAGTGAACGTTCAAGTGCATGTGTCTTTATGGTAGAATAATTTGTATTCCTCTGGGTATATACTCAGTAATGGGATTGCTGAGTTGAATGGTAGTTCAACTTTTAGCTCTTTGAGAAATTGCCATACTGCTTCCACGATGGTTGAACTATTAATAATTTAGATTCCCACCAACATTGTGTAAGCGTTCCCTTTTCTGTGCAACCTCTCTGGCATCTATTTTTTGACTTTTTAATCATCACCACTCTGGTATGAGATGGTTTCTCAGTGTGGTTTTTGATTTGCATTTCTCTAGTGATTAGTAATATTGAGCTTTTTTTCATATGCTTGTTGGCTGTGTGCATGTCTTTGATATGGTTTGGCTGTCTCCCCACCCAAATCTCATCTTGAATTGTAGTTCCCATAATCTTCACATGTTGTAGGAGGGACCCAGTGGGAGGTAATTGAATAATGGGGGCAGTTACTTTCATGCTGTTCCTGTGATAGTGTGTGAGTTCTCATGAGATCTGATGGTTTTATAAGGGTATATTTTCCCCTTTTGCTCAGCACTTCTCCTGCTGCCATGTGAAGAAGGACGTGTTTGCTTCACCTTCCACCATGATTGTAAGTTTCCTGAGGCCTCCCAAGCCATGCTGAACTGTGAGTCAACTAAATCTTTTTCCTTTATAAATTACTCAGTCTCAGGTATGTCTTTATTGGCAGTGTGAGAATTGTCTAATACAGTCTTTTTTTTGAAAAGAGTCTGTTCATATCCTTTGCCCACTTTATGTTTGTTTTTCTCTTGTAAATTTGTTTAAATTCTTACAAATGCTGGATATTAATTAGACCCTTGTCAGATGCATAGTTTGCAAATATTTTCTCCCATTCTGTAAGTTGTCTGTTTACTCTGATGACAGTTTCTTTTGCTGTGCAGAAGTTCTTTAGTTTAATTAGATCTCATTTGTCAATTTTTGCTTTTGTTGCAATTGCTTTTGGTGTCTTTGTCATTAAATCTTTGCCCATTCCTATTCCAGGGTGGTATTGGCTAGGTTGTCTTCCAGGGTCTTTATAGCTTTGGGTTTTACATTTAATTCTTTAATCCATCTTGAGTTAATTTTTGTATATGGCATAAGCAAGGGGTCCAGTTTTAATCTTCTGCATATGGCTAGCCAGGTAACCCAGCACCATTTGTTGAATAGGGAGTCATTTCCCCATTGTTTGTTTTTACCAGCTTTGCTGAAGATCAGATGGTCATAGGTGTGTGGCCTTATTTCTGCACTGTCTATTCTGCTCCATTGACCTATGTGTGTTTTTGTACCAGTACCATGCTGTTTTGGTTACTGTAGCCCTGTAGTATAGTTTGAAGTTGGGTAACGTGATGCCTCTAGCTTTGTTCTTTTTGCTTAGGATTGCTTTGGCTGTTTGGGCTTTCTTTTGGTTCCATATGAATACAAACTAATATGGTTTGCCCTGTGTCCCCACCCAAATCTCATCTTGAATTATACTCCCATAATTCCCATGTGTTATGGGAAGGACCTGGTGGGAGATAATTGAATCATGGGGGTGGTTTCTCCCATACTGTTCTCATGGTAGTGAATAAGCCTCATGAGATCTGATGGTTTTATAAGGGGAAACCCTTTCACTTGGCTCTCATTCTCTCTCTTGCTGCTGCCATGTAAGAAGAGCCTCTCCCCTTCCACCATGATCGTGAGGCCTCTCTAGCCACATGGAACTGTAAGTCCATTAAGCCTCTTTCTTTTGTAAATTGCCCAGTCTCAAGTATGTCTTCATCAGCAGCATGAAAACAGACTAATACAGTAAACAATACCAGTAGAGTGGGGTGCTGCTGAAAAGATAACCGAAAATGTGGAAGTGACCTTGAAACTGAGTAACAGGCAGAAGTTTGAAAAATTTGAAGGGCTCAGAAGAAGACAGAAAAATGTGGGAAAATTTGGAGCTTCTTACAGACTTGTTGCATGTCTTTGACCAAAATGCTGATAATACTATAGACAATGAAATCCATGCTGAGTTGGTCTCAGATGGAGATGAGGAACTTGTTGGGAACTGGAGCAAAGGTGACTCTTACTCTGTTTTAGCAAAGAGACTGGTGATATTTTGCCCCTGCCCTAGAGACTTGTGGAACATTGAACTTGAGAGAGATGATTTAGGGTATCTGGTAGAAGACATTTCTAAGCAGCAAAGCACTTAAGAGGTGACTTGGGTGCTATTAAAGGCATCCAGTTTTACAAGGGAAACAGAGCATAAAAGTTTGGAAAATTTGCAGCTTGACAATGAGATAGAAAAGAAAATCCAATTTTCTGAGGAGAAATTTAAGCTGGGTACAGAAATTTGCATAAGTAATGAGGAGCCAAATGTTAATCCCTAAGACAATGGGGAAAATGTCTCTAGGGGATGTCAGAGGTCTTCATGGCAGCCCCTCCCATCACAGGTTTTTCCAACTTTTTCCTAGTTGGAAAAAGTGATTTTGTGAGCTGGGCCCAGGGTCCCCATGCTGTGTGCAGTGTAGGGACTTGGTGCCCTGCGTCCCAGCTGCTCCAGCAGTGGCTGAAAGGGGCCAACATAGAGCTTAGGCCGTGGCTTCAGAGGGTGCAAGCCACAAGCCTTGGCAGCTTCTAAGTGATGTTGAGCCTGCCAGTGCACAGCAGCCAAAAACTGGAGTTTGGGAACCTCTGCCTGGATTTCAGATGATGTATGGAAATGCCTGGATGTCCAGGAAGAAGTTGGCTGCGGGGGTGGTGCTTTCCTGGAGAACCTCTGCCAGGGCAGTGTGGAAGGGAAATGTGGGGTTGAAACCCCCACACAGAGTCCCTACTGGGGCATGGCCTAGTGGAGCTTTGAGAATAGGGCCACCTTCCTCCAGACCCCAGAATGGTAGATTCACTGACAGCTTGCACTGTGCACCTGGAAAAGCCACAGACGCTCACCATAAGCCCATGAAAGCAGATAGCAGGGAGGCTATACCCTGCAGAGACCAGGGGGAGAGCTGCCAAAGACTATGGGAACCCACCTCTTGTATCAGCGTGACCCGGATGCGAGACGTGGATTCAGAGGAGATCATTTCGGAACTTTAAGATTTGACTGCCCTGCTGGATTTTCGACTTGCATGGGTCCTGTAGTTCATTTCGGCCTTCATTTTGGCCACTTTCTCCCATTTGGAATGGCTGCATTTACCCAATACCTGTACCCCCATTGTATCTAGGAAATATTTAACTTGATTTTGATTATATAGACTCCTAGGCAGAAGGGACTTGCCTTGTCTCAGATGAGACTTTGGACTGTGGACTTTTAAGTTAATGCTGAAATAAGTTATGACTTTGAGGGACTGTTGAGAGGTCATGATTGGTTTTGAAATGTGAGGACATGAGATTTGGGAGGGGCCAGAGGCAGAATGATATGGTTTGGCTATGTCCTCATCCAAATCTCATCATGAATTCCCACATGTTGTGGGAGGGACCTGTTAGGAGGTAACTGAATCGTTGGGGCAGGTCTTTCCCATGCTGTTCTCATGATAGTGAATAAGTCTCATGAGATCTGATGGTTTTGACAAGGGGAGTTTCCCTGCATAAACTCTCTGCCTGCCACTATCCATGTAAAGATGTGACTTGCTCCTCCTTGCCTTCCACCATGATTGTGAGGCCTCCCCAGACACGTGGAACTGTAAGTCCATTAAACCTCATTTTCTCCCCAATCTTGGGTATGTCTTTATCAGCAGTGTGAAAACAGACTAATACACAAACCCACAGCCAACATCATACTGAATGGGCAAAAGCTGGAAGTATTCCCCGTGAAAACCAACACAAGACAAGTATGCTGTCTTTCATCACTCCTATTCAACACAGTACTGGAAGTCCTGGTGAGAGCAATCAGGCAAGAGAAGGAAATAAAGTGCATCTAAATAGGAAGAGAGGAATTCAAACTATCCCTGTTTGCAGATGATACGATTCTTTATCTAGAAAACCCCATAGTTGATAAACAATTGCTCCTTCAGTTGATAAACAATTTCAGCCAAATTTCAGGATATAAAATCAATGGACAAAAATCACTAGCATTCTATACACTGACAACAGCCAAGCCAAAAGCCAAATGAGGAATGCAATCCCATTCACGACTGCCACAAAAGAGAAAATAAAATAAAATAAAATAAAATAAAATAAAATAAAATAAAATAAAATAAAATAAAATAAAATAAAATGCCTAGGAACACAGCTGAGAAAGGAGGTGAAAGATCTCTACAATGAGAATTACAAAATAACTGCTCAAAGAAATCAGAGATGATACAAACAAATGAAAAAACATCCCATGCTCATGGGTGGAAAGAATTCATATCATTAAAATGGCCACACTGCCCAAAGCAATTTACAGATTCAATGCTGTTTCTATCAAACCACCAGTTACATTCTTCACTGAGCTAGACATGGATTTATGAAAGTCTACTTTGAGGCTTAGTATATGTGTAACTCAAACAAATGCAACTCAAATTCTTTGTTCTCTGGCTGTGTAAAGTTCTGGCACTGACCCTGAGGCATGACCGTTATCTGACTCATTGGTAAAGGCCAGAAGACAAAGAATAGGTGGGAATTACCTAGCTAATATATGAGAATTTCATTCTACTACATGTGTGCTCTCATTTGGCATCATTCAAACCCCAAACTGCCTCCTATGCAAAGGTAGAAGTTGTATTTGTCCTTGTGTAAGTGCTTTTGGAACTGGCTTCCAGAAGGAGCATAGAGGATGATGTTAGGCCAGGATTTCTCTCCTCACTCATCTTACCCATGCCAGATTCATATATTCATCATGCACATATTTAGTCAAAACAGTTCAACCTTTCATGTTTTTTAAATATATTGTGGAGCTGTATATAATCTAATTTAAATAAAGCATGCTGCTAAGAAAAATACTTTGAAAATTTGTTGTATCTAAATAGGATTATACAAATGATTTTCCAAACACCCAGAGCCATTTGGGAATTGATTTCACCTGTATGCTATCACTACTTAACTGCAATCAGCTCCTACTTTTAGCTATGAGTAAACAATTCATCCAGGATTTTCTAACTTATGATGAAATCCTTCAAGTACAGTAAGTCCTCACTTGACCTTGTTGATAGGTTCTTGGAAATTGTGACTTTAAATGAAACAACACTTCATGAAACCAATTTTACTAGAGGCTAATTGATATAAACAAGAGCTAAGTTCCTATGGCATATTTCTGGTAACAAAAACATCACCAAACTTCTGACCCAAAACACTTCTAATATCAACCATTGAAATAAGTGTGAGCTATACATACATTTAAGAAAAATTAATAAAAACAACTCAGATAATTATGTACCCAATTTTTGGTGAATCAGTGAGTGATGGCAGTCTTCGTGGTGGTGAGTTAAATCAAGGAATAAATGTCTGTAAAGTAAAAATGGTGAAGAGCACCTCCTCCCACCACACAGTTCAAACACAATGACAAATATTCAGACCACATCATTTTTTGTCATGCGTTTGCATGATTATCATAGACTTTATGAATTTTAAACATTGTTTTATTTATTTTATTACAAGTTTGTATTTGACAATAACTTGTATTCATTTATTTATTTTGCAACCCGCGTATTCCAGTTCAGAGTCGTAGGTGGCCTGGGAGACTATCATGGGGTAGCTCAGGGGACAAGGTGGGAACCAGCCCTGGAGTGGACGCCATCGCATTGCGGGGCACACTCACACACACACCCACGTGCAGTCTAGGACAGTTTAGATATACCAATGGACGTAACGTCTTTGTGATGTAGGAGGAAACCGGAGACCCTGGAGAAAACCCAGGCAGGCCTGGCAAGAACGTTCAAACTCCACAGACAGTGATCCCTGCCAGGAATTGATTTTTCTTTTTCTCATAAACATTATAACAAAACTGTGTTGAATAAAATCACATGATTCGAGGACCTGTTGTACTCATTTATGATACCAGTATGTTTCAGCTCTGGGGGGTATAATATCAAAACGCCTGGCAGACAGCTTCCTCCCTTCCTTATAATGCTTGCTCCCCGCATAACATTAAAAATCTTCGGTTGTTTGTAGGGCCTATGGTAAAAAAGCCTTATTTATTATTTCCACTGTTACCCCTTTTTGGAGACACAGAGAGAATGAAAATAAAAAGCCTTTCCCATGCTCACGTGAACATTTCCATTTCTGCTGACTAAAAATAAACAGGGACCGTTTGGTTGTTTTGGCTAATAACAGTGTAACTACTTACACACTCCTCTTTTGTCACCTGTAGTCTTGCACTAACCTTGAAACTACTCTTTCTTCTTTTATTGCTCTCCAATCTTGTCTACTTCTAACATGTTATTACTGAATATTCTTTTCTAAAATATACCTGTGATCATATCACTCTTAAAAACTTTAAAGATTTAAAAAACCCTTTGTTGGCTCTGTATATTTTACAGGACTAATTTAAACTCTTTGCTTTAGATCATGAGATCTTTCATGATTTACAGCTAAGACTAGTAATGAACAATTATTATGTGTCTCTTCTGTGTGAGTCAATATGATAGGACATGTCAATGAACCGCATTTAACCTTCACAACAATCCTGTGAAGTCAGCAGTTTTATCCATTTTTAACAAAAAGAAAACCGAGCTTAGAAAGATTAAATAATTTCCCCCCAAATAATGACTAGCACATTCTTATCTGCCGCTGATCTCTCCTAAGCAGCCTCATGCACCTAAAGCACTGAAGTCTTCACTGATGTCGTGATTGAACTGCATTTTCCTCATGCCTCTCTGACTTTCCTTATGCTGGATCTGCTGCCTGGAATGAGAAGAAATCTTGCTCACTGGTCAATCTTAAAGAAAGCTTCAAGGTCCAGATAACCTGCCCTTTACTCTTGTTTAACCATTTTGTCCCTTGGAGAGATGGGTAGACGCACCCTCCCTTGTGAGCCAGTAGCCTTGGGTGGATGTGTCACATCACTAGAGCGTGAATCCCAGGTATGAAAAGTGTCCTGCCCTCACTCATCACCCAGGGACTGCTGATACCATCAGAAAACTTTTTAGGAAATTGAAGAAGAATAGAATAGAGAGGAACTTTGAGTTACTGTAGTATTCCCACTGTAGACAATCTAATGCCCACTGATTTTTCCTTCCTTTTTTATTCAAAAAAATCTTTTTGATATATTGAGACCAATGTGCTTACGCAAAAAGGAATTCGTGCCCACATATTCAAATGTCCAATAGAGAGATTTCTCTTATTTTATAGGTGTATTGTATTTTTTTAATTGAAAATGTTTATTGTGGTAAAATACACATAAAACTTATCTGAATTTTAAGTGTGCAGTTCAGAAGTGTTAAATATATTCACATTGTTGTGCAACCCATTTCCAGAACTTTGTCATTTTGCAAAACTGAATATTCCCACTAAACAACAATCCACTGCACCTACTAAACAACAACTTTCCATTCTTTCCTCCCCCTAGGCCCTGCCAATCATCATTCTACTTTCTAGTTCTATGAGTCTGATGATTCTAGATACATTGTACAGACTGAATCATGCTTCAACATTTTCAACATTCATTCATGTTGTAGCATTTCCTTCCTTTTCAAGGCTGAATAATATTTGTGCGTGTGCGTGTGTGTGTGTGTACCACATTTTGTTTATCCATTCATCCCCTGATAGACACTTCAGTTGCTTCTACCTTTTAGCTCTTGTGAACAATGTTGCTATGAACATGAGTGTACAAATATCTTTTCATGTCTATGCTTCAATTCTTTTGAATATTGTATTCATCTCTTCTCACATTGCTATAAAGAAATACCTGATACTGGATAATTTATAAAGAAAGGACGTTTAATTGGCTCATGGTTCTGAAGGCTGTTCAGGAAGCATGACAGCATCTGCTTCTGGGAAGACCTCAGGAAACTTACAATTGTGGTGGAAGGTAAAGCTGGAGCAGACATCCTCACATGGCCAGAGCAGGAGAAAGGGAGAAGCGGGGAGGTGCCATACACTTTTAAACAACCAGATCTCATGAGAACTCTATCATGAGTACAGCACCAAAGGGATGGTTCTAAACTATTCATCAGAACTCCACCCCCATGATCCAATCACCTCCCACTAGGCCTCTCCTCTAACACTAGGGGTTACAATTTGACATGAGATTTGGGCAGGACACAGATCCAAACCATGACAGATATATACCAAGAAGTATGGATCATATGGTAATTCTATTTTTAATTATTTCTTTTTGAGATGGAGTTTTGCTCTTGTCACCTAGGCTGGAGTGCAATGGCTCAATCTCGGTTCACTGCAACCTCTGCCTCCCTGGTTCAAGCGAGTCTCCTGCCTCAGCCTCCAGAGTAGCTGGGATTACAGGGGCCCACCACCACGCCCAGCTAATTTTTGTATTTTTAGTTGAGATGGGGTTTCACCATGTTGGCCAAGCTGGTCTTAAACTCCAGGTGATCCACTTGCCTTAGCCTTCCAAAGTGCTGGGATTACAGCCATGAGCCACTGTGCCTGGCCTTATTTTTAATTTTTGAGAAATCATCTTATTGTTTTCCACAGTGGCGGCACCATTTTTACATTAGTACCAACAGTACACAAAGGTTCCGATTTCTCTACATCCTTTCCAACACTTGTTTGTTTATTTATTTATTTATGTAATTTTGATAGTAGCCATCCTACTGAATGTGCTAAAAGTGGATTTGAATCAAGAGAAACGAAACTCTGCCTAAAATATCAGATAGGTTTTTTTTTTGTATTATGGACCTCTCTGCCTCAAGGGTTACATATAAGAGAGGCATTTATTATCCTTTGCTATTTTAATGAAAACATGGCAGTGTTCATAGAGAAAACACAGTTGATTAGAAAAAATAAGCTCAGATCTTTGTTCAAGTCAGCAATGCTTACTTGAAACCAGGAGGTTCTGACACAAAACCACAACCTGTGAACTACCTTCCTCCTAAAGGCATCTTCCTTTAGGTGCAGTCACAGTATCTAAGAGGAACTAAGAAGATGTTAGGGTGTTAACCTTAGAGATTTGACTTTATAAAGTATTAGCAATTGTCAAACTCCCCAACTACACTAAGAGTTTCTGGAGGACAGGGGTTGTTCCTGTAAATCTCTCCTGGCATTGTGCAGGGTTCTGAGAAACACATTCAATAAATACATGTTTGGTGCCTGCCATGTGCCAGTCACTCATCCTGACAGTCACTGGGAATATGGCCGTGAACAAAATAAACAAAAATCTCTGTTCTCAAGGACCTTTGAGTATAGTGGTAGAGACCGATTATAAATACAAGGCGTATATGAAATGGGTGATGAATACTATGAAGAAAAGCAGAAGAGTAGTAAGTGGCAGGAGAGGGATGGTTGTAATTTCAAAAAGATTCAAGGAAGGCTCACTGAGATGTGGCGTTTGGCCAAAGACCCAAAGGAAGCAAGGGAGTGAGGCATGCTGACGGCGCCTAGGGGAAAAGTGTTCTTGATTGAGAGAACAGCAGGGCCAAAATCCCGAGGTGGGAGTGTGTCTGATGTGTTGGAGAACAGAAAGAAGACACGTGTGTTCAGTACAGAGTGGGTGGGAGGGAGGAGAAAAGGTCAGGTACGTAACAGGGAGTCAGACTGCACAGGGCCTTGCAGCCATTGAAAGACCTTTGGTCTGAGAAGCCTTTAGGGAGGCAAGAGGGTAGAACAAAAGAAAGATGGGATCCGGCCTACATTTATATGGGTCACTCTGGCCCCTGTGTTGAGCACAGAGTTTAGGGGGAAAGGGCTGAAGGAAACCCTGAAAAGATACTTATTTGTTAATGGGAGTGGAGTTCATGATGTTTGGAGTTGAGAGTTGTATGAAGGGTGGGCAGGATTGACAGCCTTCACAATATGGACTACACAGATTCCAAAGATGCCATGCCCGTGGGCAAGCTGTTCATGGGTAACTCTGCTAATAAGGCCATCCTCTAGGGAGAGTACAACATGATGTCTGGTATGGGCCTGGGACCTGTGGGGCAGTACCTGCTGTCTGCTTTGGCGTAGAGGCAGTCAGTCCCTCAGAGGTCCTGTGCTATAGTTCGGATATTTGACCCTCCAAGCTACAGGTTGAAATCTGATCCCCAGTGTTGGAAGTGGGGCCTAATGGGACGCGTTTGGGTCATGGAGGTGGATCCCTCACGAATGGTTTGGTGCTGTCCTGTCCATAGTGAGTGAGTTCCCTTCTCACTCTAGTAGTTCTCTCGAGAGCTGATTATTAAAAAGAGCCTGGCACCTCCTCTTCTTTCTCTCTTGCTTCCTCTTACCCTGTATTTTGCACGTACCAGCTCCCCTTCCCTTTCTACCATGAGTGGAGGCAGCTTGAGGCCCTCACCCAGTGCAGGCGCTGGCTCCATGCCTCTTGTAAAGTCTGCAGAATCGTGAGCCAACTAAACCTCTTTTCTTCATAAATTATCCAGCCTCAGGTGTTCCATTGTAGCCAAACAAATGGACTAAGACCCCCGTGATTGGAACACCATGTTGAGGCTGGCTAGCGAAGGGGACACCTGCCCGCAGAGGAGCTCTTCCCTCCTGAGTGAATGGGTCAGACTCATTTTTGAAAAATTTCTGCGGTGCTCAGGTCTGAGGGAATTTGAGCAAAATTTCATGGGCAGCAGACCACAGCTGGGTGGTTCCCGCTAGAGAAATTCTACTTTATTCCTTCATTAGTACTAATGAAACTCACTCTGGTGAAAGGAAATCACATGACGAGACCACAGCTGTTTCACCGAAAGTGCTACTAACTTGAGCTGTAAAGCTGTTCATAACCTTTAACCTGGAGCCGAGGCTTCAATAAAATAAACCCCGAATAAGCAACCAACAAGTACACAGACAAGTACACAACAAGTGCACAGACATGTTTCAAATTTAATACTGAGAATTTATAACCTAAAATGATCCGAGTGTTCAAGAAGAAAGTAATAGCTAAAGAAATAATTAAAAAAGTTATAAGAAGATGGAATGCCACAGAGGCATTAGAAATAAAAGCTCTAGGGGTTCTTTTGGTGAACTAGAAAGTACCTAAGAGGGCCAGGCACAATGGCTCACGCCTGTCATCCCAGCACTTTGGGAGGCTGACACGAGCGGATCACGAGGTCAAGAGATCAAGACCATCCTGGCCAACATGGTGAAACCCCGTCTCTACCAAAAATACAAAAATTAGCTGGACGTGGTGGCGCATGCCTGTAGTCCCAGCTACTCGGGAGGCTGAGGCAGGAGAATTGCTTGAACCCAGGAGGCGTAGGTTGCAGTGAACTGAGATCACACCACTGCACTCCAGCCTGGACGACAGAGTGAGACTTCATCTCAAAAAAAAAAAAAAAAAAAAGTACATAAGAGATTATTTAGGTGAATAATGTAAAACACAAAATTGAATGTTTGTATAATTATACCTATCTCAAATATGTGTACTCACTGGCAGATGAATTTAGAGAAATAGAAACAGAGTTTATAAATGAATTTGGAGAAACAAAAATTGAGCTTAAATTCACAGGTTGTCATATGTAAAGTGATTCGACTGTAAAGTGATTCGACATAAATATGAAAAATAAAGTTTTCAGAGGAGATGGGGAGGTGGGCACTTCAGTGCAGAATAAGGCTGCTGACTCTCCGTCTTCATTCACTACTTAGACCATTACTACTCTTCGGTAAAGTGTATTTATCTTTATTACTTTTCAAATAGAACACATTTACCTTTTATTATGAAAATAATGTATTATTATTTTTTAAAATTCAAATAGTACAGGAACACTTAAAAGAGAAAGTACGACTAACCATGAATCTTACCATCTATGGTGATTCATATTTTAAATATCACAAAAAGTGCATCTATACCTCATCTTCCTCATTAATATGGCCTATTCATTATGTGCTGAGAAGACTAAGGAAGAAGCAGATAAGGCGAGAGCCCTTGATTATTAGCCTTGAAAGCCCACCAGAATAAGAGGGGATATTCCCAGGTTGCTGTGTACTTGGTCATTGATGACTCACCCTGTCCCAAAGGCCATATGCAGCTCTGTCAGCTCTATGAGCAGCCCTGCCTGCCACTGAATTTCAGAATGAAAGATTAGAAAGCTGCCTTTGTGTGCCTTCTTTGTAAGCAAACCTATATATTTACATTGTGGAAAAGTGGTGCCAAGTTTTATCAGTTAAATTCCTCTGTTTAGTAAAGATAGTGACATATAAGAATATACATTTTTTTCCTCCAAGGGGCTCAATGAATGTGTAAAGTAAATTTTCTGGGGGCAGGGGACAATATTTAAAATATAGACCACCATGGCTGGTAGAATTTTATTTTCTCCTTTAAATAGTACTGTACTGTTTGATTTTTTAAAATGAGTACATTATTTTTACAATGAAAGGTAAATTTGTCCTGTTTGAAAAAAATGCACCTAGTCAATATTTTTGTTTTTCCTAAATTGACCCTTATAAATATTAATAGATCAGATCACATAAAATTAAAAATCTCTGTGACAACCTTCCCCAACCCAATAAATAATGTTTAAAGATAGATGACAAACTGGGACTGTCACTTACTATTTCTAATACATAAAAATACTTTATAAATCACAAGGAAAATGATGAAAAAAGGTCCAGAGATATTAATAGACATAAAAATTTACTTTAGAAATGGCCATAGACTGAAAAAAAAGCAAACCTTATTTGTGATTACATAAATGCAAATTAAAAGAGCAAGTAACTACTAGTTTTTATCTTTTAGAGTGGGAAATGTTAATTACTCATAGTCATTGTTGTCTATAAAGACTATAGGCGTTCTCATACATGTTAGTGACAGTTTCAATTGGTGCAACTTGTTTGAAGGTAATATCTATTTGTTTTAAATGGGACTATCCTTTGATCCACATATTGTACTTCTAAGGCATTTCCAAGAAAGTAACTGTAAAATTTTACACAGGTTTTATGATGAGATGGCTTGAGGTAGAATTGCTTTATTACATGGCCATTGAACATGGTATTGGGAGTTAGAAGACTGAATGCCTCTGGGGTCCAGATTTAAGGAAGACTAGGAAGTGGTGGGGCATTATGAGAACTCCAAGCCCACAGGCTGTGCCATTTCCGCTCAGTGTATTGCCCTACACCCTTTAGTTTTCAAGATAAGGCCTTTTACATAATCTTTCCACATTTAAAAATGTGGGCCCCTTAGTCTAAACTTTTAAAATACCATCTAGACCACCACAGTATCTAGATTTTCGCCAACTTTTTCAACCGTTGGTGTATATCCATTTTCTCATATAGTTTTACTTCTAAAATGTGTGCAAAAATAGGCATAGAAGAGTGAAAATAACATATATATATCATGTTTAAAAAATAATAAAAGAAATTCCAATCATGTTGCTACTACTCACCTTGAGAAATAGAACATTAACCAAACTCTTCTGTCTTACTATAATTATATTGGATTTGTTTCCCTTAAGAGGTAATCACTGCCTTTAATTTTACTTTTGTGTCTTGTTTTTCTTTATATTGCTAGCAATGATATCTCTACATTGGATTTTGCTTAGTTTTTACTGGTATTGAACTTTAAAAAAGAAATCAGACTGTAATGTATTCTGAGACTTTTTGAGATTCATCCTTTTTTTTTGTCTAAATAGTTTATACTTTTAGATTTAATATAATGTGTTAAAGTTTAATATGCATGCCATATTAAATTATTTTAGAGCATTAAGAAAAAGGGTGTTTGTGGGGGCGCTGTCAGTCCAGCTGGTTTTCTGTCCCCTCTACTGCTCTTGCCGTGGTCGGGTCACTGGGCTAAGGTGAGGGCACAGGCCCTGTGTTCTGGGCCCTTCAGAAGCATGTTGATAGTTGGTCCTGGGATGAGTGGCATCCTTTCTGACGAGTGGGCTCTGAGGTACTGCTACTGCCTCTTCAGAGACCTCCATAATGCTGCTTGCCTGCCACCAAGGCCACTCCATCCCTCCTCAACCCCAAACTCTGGGTTCTCTTCCCTGCAGCAGGGACACTGGGGCTTCCCTCCCGTTCCACTTAACTCCTTCATGTTTGACCACGGCAGGAGATGTGGCAATAATGCAGGGAATTTAGCTTCCAAATTCCCTCCACATCAAATCTAAATCCAAAAAGGGGTACCCCGACCCAGACGGATTGAGTGGTCAATCTCCATCTGCAGGAACATGCGGGTGCCTCATTGGAGGGGACTCAGGAGGCAGGCTCCTCCTCCTGGGCTGTCTTTTTTTCCCTCCACCCCTCAGATACCCGTTATCAAAGAGTATCAGTTCCTCTGGGGCCTGTCCAGGGGTGTCAAGTAGGGCACACTTGACACCCCTGGATGGGGCCAGAGGGACTGGGCAAGTGAAGGGAATTATCATCCACTGGCTAGAAAATCATGTACAAAGATAAAACAGCAATGACTTGCAGACCAGGTCTGCGCTGTCCGTCCTGGATCACCAAGCTTCATCCTGGATGCTTTCATGTCTTTCCAAACCCTGACGCCTAATCTGTCTCCAAGTCACGTTGGTTCCTTCCTTCAATATTGGCTTGGAACTATTTCCTTCCCTCTTCCTCGCCTCCATCATCTTGTTCAGACACCGTCTCAGGCTGAGAATACCTTTGTGTCTTCCACATATAACTATGGGGCCACAATTGCACAGTAGGGACACCGAAACACAGAGGTGAGCAAACCTGGCAGGGCCTTCTCCCTCTCAGTGCTGGATCTTACTG
Source organism: Piliocolobus tephrosceles (assembly GCF_002776525.5). Classification (NCBI taxonomy): domain Eukaryota; kingdom Metazoa; phylum Chordata; class Mammalia; order Primates; family Cercopithecidae; genus Piliocolobus; species Piliocolobus tephrosceles. Next base: position 5,688,543 of record NC_045435.1, on the reverse strand, counting down.
CAGCAGCCTCCTGCCTGGACTGGGGTCTCTACACACACACCACCCTCTCCCTGCCTTTGCCAGAAGGCTCTGACAGTGCCTTCCTGGCTGGACCTCTCACGGCCGCTGGTATGAAGCCTGGGCACCATAGACCGCCCATCCTCCGTATCCCCCACCTCCCTAGCCCCGGCCTGCAGCTGCCTTGCTCACCTCACTAGTCCCTTCCAGTGTGCCTATGTGCCTTGGTCCCTGCTGTTCCCTTTGCATGGTTCTCTTCCACTCAGGTCTCAGCTGAAATGGTACCTCCTCAGAGACGCCTCCCTTTTTGCACCATATCCTCTGCCCTGCCTTGTCCTTATTTCTGGTCCTACTGCCTGCTTGCCTGCCCCACCCTGCTGACCCTCACCAAACACACCACCCGTGGTTCCGAGCTGCCTCCAGCCTGGATGTTCCTCCTCTGCATCCAGCTGCTCTGGACATGGAGCCACCCATTCGTGTTTTTAAGAATCATCCTTATTGATATGTATACCTGTAAATACCTCATTGTTTGTGCATACCACGCACTATTTATTCATACAGAGACCTGTGCTTTCTGACACAAAAAAATGGCAAAGAAGACAGCAAAGCAACATATGTAGAATTATTCCTCTTTCGTAAAAAGTGGATGTATATGCATACTTTTTTTTGAGACGGGGATCTTGCTATGATGCCCAGGCTGGATTCAAACTCCTGGGCTCAAGCAATCCTTCTGCCTCAGCCTCCTCAGTAGTTGGAACTGCACCCAGGTGCTGCCTAATATATATGTTCTATATACACACCCACACACCCATTTTGGAAGGCTGTGATACCACAGATCTCCTGCTCCTCAGTAGTGTGATTAAACCTAATCTGAAATCAACTATCTTGGCCTTGAAAGAGTCAGACGCTTTTGCAAAACATTTGCTAACTCTTGGGAGTTATTTCCTTTTGCTCCTCTCTGCCTTCATATTTCTACCTTTTGAGGTGCTACCTCACTCATGTTCAATGCCAAGAAATTCAACATGTGCAATTCTTGTAAAAATTCCCTTGTACCCAAACATTTCATGAATTTAATAATTTTATTAAAGTGACTGGAGAGAGTCATAGGGAAAAGGTCCCATTTTCAAACACACCCCCTCTACCACCGTTACTGGCTTCACACCCATCCTGTTCTTAAAAACTTCACTCGTTACACTGGGCAACAGAAAAGTTATTTTCCCCGCCCCACACAGAATAAGTCTGCTCGGTTCAGGGCCTCTCTGTGTTTTATCTTTTACCTTAAGATTTATCAAGTATTTTGCTTCCCCATATACAATACTTTAGAGAAAATTTGGTGGATAAAAGTGTCTATAAAACGTATTTATAAAACGCAATGAGTGATGGGATTATAGGTGATTAAAAAAATCTTTATTATACATTTCTGTAATGGAACAATAAAAAACGTGTTTCATATTTATAATTAGAATGTCTCACAATTTCTGTTTGTGAAAAAAAATTTATAATTAGAAAAATAACACATTTATATTTTAGAAAAAATGCTATGAAGGGACTTTAAAAGAGGCCTAGAAGTTGAAGGCAGTGGCTTTCAAGCTGTTTTGAACATCATCCTCAATAAGAAACATATATATAACTACCTAGTAAATTCAACCAGATAAAAGTTTCATGAAAGAGAGTTCATAGTGACCCATGAAATCAATTTCACAGTCTACTAATGGATCTTTACCTGTACTCTGAAAACACTGATCTGTTGGTTTCACTTGTCAATCTGATCCTGAAAATTAAGAATAAATTAGTCCAACCATTTATTTCTTATTATTCGTATAATAAAAATAAATGTATTTGTTATTCTCTTCTTTGGTTATTGTGATCTCATAGAGACACAACCTCATGAAGAAATGAGGTGTAAATGTCCCCATGTGCTCTTTTTTTTTTTTTTTTTGCTAGCAAGTAGTATTTTTAAGATGTTTTGTTCTGATTCTGTCTGTGTGAAGTCACAGTAACAGTGTCATGTAAATGTTTTAGCTTCTGGGAGAGGCTTTTGTGTTTGGAAAGGACTATCTGTGGTTACCTGGGTCTTAAGTTAATATTTATTTTATTAAAGTTGCCAATTACAAAACATTTTTCTTAAGCTATTAAGTTCAGCCTCCAAATTTGTATTCTATTTATAAATTAAATAAATTTTCTGTAAATAAAATAATTATTTCTACATGTTCTTTGATTACAGATTAATTATATACTTGACCCCATTAAAATTTTAGTAAGTTGAATTCCTTTAAACATTGAAAAGATACGTATAGAACATAAGTACCTTGATTTTCTCAAACACTTCAAATGTCCTTGCTGGTATCATCTTTCCGAGTTCTTAAGCAACTTTTCTATATCTGATAAAAGATTCATAACTCAAGTAAATCAGGTTCTCAACTTTCAAATGCATTCAGAAACAAATCAAATGATTTTATACTTTTAAAATTAAAATATCAAATCAGATATCAATCATACATTTCAAATTGAAATAAAAAGGAATCCTAGAACAGACTGCAATGCAAATTCAAGACTGGGTTACAGAACGATTCTTCAGTAATCACAGGTGAACAGGCTGAGTTGTATCAGGCAGTATCTTCTGTATCAACACCCTAAACTTTTTAATCGGCATTTGGTTTTGTAACCAATCACATTATGTGTGGTCTGTATCTATCTCAAGCTTCTTTTTCATCTCCAAACTTTCACTGTAAATTCTTTCAATATTTTAACCTCCTTTTATTGGAAAATTTTAAACAAATACAAAAGGAGACAGAAAGGCATAATGAGCAGAAAAGACTCATTAACTAGGTTTTATAATTATTACTTCATAACCTATACTTCCACCCATTTCCTTCTACCCTGTTTAATATTAAGAAGCAAATCCCAGACACCACGTCATTTTACAGCCCACTTAGGCCATTCACATGTCTTTAGAAGGAGGTAAGGCCTTAAAACTAAAAAGATTCATGATGCCATTATCTCACCTAAGATTAATAACAATTTTTAAATATCATGGAATATTTAGACAGGGTTCAGGTTTCAAATTGTCTTACATGAATCGTTATTATTTCTTAGTTTGTCTAAGTCTGTATTTAAATAAGATTTTTGTGATTGGTTGATATTCTTCTTAAGTCTCTTAACCTGTCAGTTTGCTTCTTCATTTCTTATTTTTTTCCTTGATATTTATTTGTTGAAGAAAGTGGGTCACTTGTTCTATAGAGTTTCCCAGTATAGACTGTGCTGAATTGATCTCTGTGATGACATGGTGTCATTTAATGTGTTTTTTTCTATAAATTGCTTGTTTAATCCAGAAGCAAACTCTAATGGGTGGGTGGCTGTGTGTGTGTGTGTGTTTGAGTGAGATTACAGCAAGACAAATTCCTTAGTGGAGTACCCCATCAAAAGTAATATCTGGTTGTCTCTTCAACCTTTTTGAAATCACTTTACTTCGGTAAATCAAACTGGGTACCCCCTGTCCAGGTTGCAGCTAATTTTTTTTATTTTCTTGCCATGTGACTAGAGTTACTTGAATTCTGCTCTCCTCTTTCCTCTTTGTAACATTTTCCTTTTTGTGGGAGTACCACTAATCAAATCCCTTTCTCCTGTTTTATATTTTATTTTATATCTCATGGGCCACAGTTATAGTATTGATGAAAATCTACCAAGTAAGTTGAACTTCTTTCTGTGTCAGCAGAGATAAGCCTAGTGCTCCAAGTAATCATTGTACAGGCCATATATCTGAAGCAGGGGGGCAAATCCTCTTGAAAATAGGTAAGTTTTAACCTAACATGTAGAAAAAGTGCATGACTTTTAGGGTTCTTGGGAATTCCAACCCTCCAAACAACTGCCCCCGCTTGACTTAAAATTCCAAAAAGAATTTCTTCACTTCTTTGACCTAGGCTTGAGTCTCTTTTATAATACATTTAACTTACCAGTATTTTTTTTTACATCTCAATGTGAATAAATCTTTCTGTTATTTCCTAGTATGTGACTTTGAAAGGGGAGGTTAGAGATCTTGCTAAGAGCTGGTCCTCATGGTGAAGGCTGAGAAGGAAAGTCCGACCTGGGCTTAAGGTATATACTCAGGAGTCACATGCTGGGGAGATTAAATTAAGTCTGGGGAAGGCCAAGAGGGGGTAAAAGGGAGGTGATGTGATACTTTGAATTCACCTGGATCCTGATATAAAATTTTAGATTATTCTTGAACCCAACCAGTCTCTCCCAGGTTTATTACCTTTGGATCTTGAATGATAATTTTTTTTTGACTATCAAAATAATACTCTACTCCATTAGCAGTTAAGCAAAAAGTCATCTGCCTTGGGTAAATTTGTATCTCCATTATTGCTGAAAAATACTAATAGGTGAATGAAGTGTTCATTTTGGTTGACAAAGCTATAGAATAACAATAGCTAGAATGCACAGTGCCAAGATCAGCAACCCAGTACATTACTGACTTCAAAATCAAGGGCACTGTAATTGAATTCTAAAATGTAACAGTTGAAAGTAATTTTTTCTGTTTATTTGACAAAACCTGTTTCTAGAGAATAAATAGATACTGACATAAATACTTAAATGGCTGTTATTTGTGAAGGAAACTGTACTTAAAAGTAGCTCTTTCTTTAGCTTTCAGACAAGCCAAACCTAGTTTATCAAGATTTGTCATTGACGTGGTAATAGAATATATCACCAGGGTTTTTATATTTCCATTGTTCCCCTTGCAGGCAGCAACTTTGTAGAAAGCAAGTGTGTTGAAGTGACTCATGTGCCATCAAAATTATTTCTGTTGAAGGTAATTTCAGCAATAAAACAGTTTGCATTTTCCCTCCTTAGACACTCTTAGCATGAGGCATTTAAAAAAATTGGTAGAGACTAATCTCTCTAATCCAAGATGACTAATGTCCTTATGGAAGAAATGGCATCTGAAGAGGCAGAAACACATGCAGAGAAAAGGCAATGTGAGGACACAGAGAGAACATCATCTACCAGCCAAGGAGTGTCTGAGACCACCAGAGGCTAGGAAAGAGGCATGGAACAGATGATCCCTTGCAGCCTTCAGAAAGAACCAACCCTGCTGACACCTTGGTCTTGGACTTCTAGCCTTCAGAACTGCAAGGCAATAAATTTCTGTCGTTTCAGCCACCCACAACATTTCTATTGTGGTACTTTGTTATGGCCGCCCTAGCAAAATGATTGAGTTGAGAAATCCAGTGAAAAAGAAATGCATTCTTTAAAAACTGAGAGTGAGCAAGAGAGAGGGCAGCTGGGGTAAAGCAATGGCAGATGGATCTCAAAGTCTTTCAACAAAAAAGATGACTTTTCATTAATAAAGGCAATTGTCTGAGACCCTCTTGAGTCTCCAGATCTTTTTTCCCTTCAATTCTTTGTAATGTCTTCCCTAACTCTCTCTCCAACTTCCTTTCTTGGCAGCATGCATGTTTTATTTATTAAAACACACTGAATTCCTACCATGAGCCAGCCACTGTGCTGGCCACTGAGGCATGAATGGCCCCAGCCCTCATCGAGTATCCATTCCAGAGTGAGTAACACTCCAGAGTGAGTCATGCAATCTGGATATTAAGGACAGAGTGGTAAGGGCTGTAATGGAATAACTACAAGGGGAGCTAAGGCTACTCTTAGGAGGGACACCTAATCTGATTTTTGTTTGTCGTACAGAGCTTCCTGGAGGAATTGACTCCTAGGTTTGTTGAGACCTAAAATGGATGGAGAAAAGTGTTTCACACAGAGAGAAGAGCACATGAAGCCTGGAGATGAAATTCATGACTGTGTCTCAGACTGTAAGTTAAGAAACAGTGAGAGATGAGTCAGAAAAGTTTGGCAGAATCTAGGCCGTATAATCTTTGAAGCCATAAATACATCTTTTGACTTATTCAAAAGCATATGGGAGCAGTGAAGGGACTCATACTGGAAAGAGCAGCTAGATTTGTGCTTGGACTGGTCATTCCATTTACCTGAAGATGGCAAGTTGAACGCAGGCAGATATCTCCCTTTCCACTCTATCATATGAAGTTGATATCAGTATATTAAAATTGTATTACTAAATACATCTCATGCTTGAAAATAAGAAAAGGGAAATAAAAATCAGAAATCCAGAAGCTTGCCAAAAAGTGAGGGGAGAAGAAGTAGACAGGAATCCATGATAGTAATAAGGGCCTAAATCCATTGGGCTTCTAGGGCACTGGGATTGTGGAACTGGAGCCTTTCAACATTTGGAGGCAGGACTGACACCATTCTGTCTGCCCATGGCTAGGAACTGAGAGGGGCTACCTGTTCTCAGCAGGGTCCAGAGTTCCTCTGCCACACAGAAACAAAGTACCACAACAGAAATTTTGTGGGTGGCTTAAATGAAGGAAATTTATTGCCTTGCAGTTCTGAAGGGTAGAAGTCCAAGACTAAGGTGTCAGCAGGTTTTTCTGAGGGCTGTGAGGGATCATCTGTTCCATGGCTCTTTCCTAGCCTCTGGTGGTCTCAGACACTCCTTGGCTGGTAGATGACGTTCTCTCTGTGTCCTCACACTGCCTTTTCTCTGTGTGTGTCTTTGCCTCTTCAGATGCCATTTCTTCCATAAGGACACCAGTTGTCTTGGATTAGAGAGATTGATCTCTACCTATTTTTTTAAATGCCTCATGCTAAGAGTGTCTAAGGAGGGAAAGTACAAACTGTCTGGAAATGATGCAATCCTTTGTGTACCTGGTCTCAGCCTGGTCTGGAGGTCTCTCTGATACAGAGCTGGGGATGAGGCAACTGAAGGAACATGTATCAGGAGACTGTCACAACCCAGAATACATGTAGGAGAAACCTGTGAAAGATGAGTGTAAGAGAATTAGAAAGTATTTGAGGAAGAGCAACATCATTAAAGATACAACAAGCACCATAAATGGAATAACTGACACTTGAGCAGTTATAACTAATGCAGGAATAAAGAAAGAACTTTAAAATAAATATGTGATTATCCAAGAGACAAAGTAGGAAATGGCAACTGTAGAATAAGCTGGAGAACAAATTACCAAACTTGAAGATCAACCTAATGAAGTCTCTTAGAACACAGCACAAAGAAACAGAGAAGAGAAATAGCAAGGAAAGGTTAAGAGATCATGAGAATGGATTCGGAAGATTCAGTATACATTTAATAAAATACATAGGAGAGAATTTTGAATGGCCAATATATGAATGAAAATTTTCCATAAGGAAATAGAGATATGAATCCTTGAGTTGAAAAAAGTCCCATGAAGTAATAAAGAGGCAAAAAAATTTGTTCATAGATATTATGCTCAAACTTTGGAACATTAGATACAATAAGAGCACCCCTAAATTCTGTCAGATATATGATATTGATCAGCAGTTCCCAACCTTTTTGGCACCAGGGACAAGTTTCATGGAAGACAATTTTTCCACGGATTGGGGAGGGGATGATTTTGGGATGATTCAAGTGCTTTAACATTTATTTTACTTTATTTCTATTATTATTACATTGCAATATATAATGAAATAATTATACAACTCACTATAATGTAGAATCAGTGGGAGCCCTGAGCTTGTTTTCCTGCAACTAGATGGTCCCATCTGGGGGTGATGGGAGACAGTGACAGATCTTCAGGCATTAGATTCTCATAAGGAGTGTGCAACTTGGATCACTCACATACACAGTTCACAATAGGATTTGTGCTCCTATGAGAATCTAATGCCTCCACTGATCTGACAGGAGGCAGAGCTTAGGTGGTAATGCAAGCATTGGAGAGCAGCTATAAATACAGATGAGGGTTTGCTGGCTCACCTGCCACTCTCCTCCTGCTGTGTGCCCTGGTTCCTACAGGTCTATGGCCTGGGGGTTGGGGACCCCGATACAGAGTAAAAGAATAAACATTAAAATAATGTCATGTTTTCTATTAGCAATATTAGATGCCATAAAACAACAGGGCATTATCTAAAAAACTCAGAGAATAACATCCTTTAATACAGAAATATTTATTATTCTAAATTGTGCATCAGAAATTAGGGTTAAAGATCTTTGGCCGGGCGTGGTGGCTCACGCCTGTAATTCCAGCATTTCCAGAGGTGGACAGATCATGAGGTCAGTTGGAGACCAGCCTTAGCAACATGGTGAAACCTCATCTTTACTAAAAATACAAAAATTAACCGGGTGTGGTGGTGCATGCCTGTAATCCCAGCTACTCCGGAGGCTGAGGCAGGAGAATTGTTTGAACCCAGGAGGCGTAGGTTGCAGTAAGCCAAGATCATGCCACTACACTCCAACCTGGGCGATGGAGCAAGACTCTATCTCAAAAAAAAAAAAAAAATCTTTTCAGATTATAAGAATAACTGGAATTTGTCACACATACACCCTTGATGAAAAAGTTTCTAAAGTATATACTCCAGCAAGAAATAATGATAAGCAAATAAGTTGTCATTTTTTATTGATTTAACAAACAATAGGAGAAAGATGCATTTAGTAACAAAGTGGGACTAAAATTTCATTAAATATATAACTGTCCTTTTCAAGATATTCAACAAAAATATATATAACAAAGTAAACTAGATTAATATAACAGAATTTATCAAAAAAGAAAGAATAGGCCGGGCACGGTGGCTCAAGCCTGTAATCCCAGCACTTTGGGAGGCCGAGACGGGCGGATCACGAGGTCAGGAGATCGAGACCATCCTGGCTAACACGGTGAAACCCCGTCTCTACTAAAAATACAAAAAAACTAGCTGGGCGAGGTGGCGGGCGCCTGTAGTCCCAGCTACTCGGAGGCTGAGGCAGGAGAATGGCATAAACCCGGGAGGCGGAGCTTGCAGTGAGCTGAGATCTCGCCACTGCACTCCAGTCCGGCGACAGAGCAAGACTCCGCCTCAAAAAAAAAAAAAAAAAAAAAAAAAAAAGAAACAAACAGAAAGCATAGTAAGGAGAAAATACAAAATAATTTATTAGAGACAAGCATACACGTGACAGTAATCACAGTAAATGTGGACAGGTTGATTGCCCCTGTAAGAGTAGTAGGGCCCTTCTTTCCTGGTCATGTCTGTATCCTTGCCATCAAGTTTTTTGAATAAGATATTTGTTTTATAAGATCTTTTTAAAAAGATACTATGAGATCTTGTAGGCTGGGCATGGTGGCTCGCATCTATAATCCCAGCACTTTGGGAGGCTGAGGTAGTTGGATCATGAGGTCAGGAGATCGAGACCATCCTAGCTAACAGGGTGAAACCCCATCTCTACTAAAAATACAAAAAATTAGCTGGGCATGGTGGCGGGTGCCAGTAGACCCAGCTACTCAGGAGGCTGAGGCAGGAGAATGGTGTGAACCCCGGGAGGCGGAGCTTGCAGTGAGCCAAGACTGCACCACTGCACTGCAGCCTGGGCGACAGAGCGAGACTCCATCTCAAAAAAAAAAAAAGAAAAAAAAATAGTATGTGATCTTTTAAAAAAGATCTTTAAAAAATCTAGCTATATTATGGTGAAAAGAGACTCAATTTAAAATATCCCTGAGAGTTTGAAAACTCAGGAAAGGAGAAAGATATGCCAGGCAATTACTAACAGCAACAGCAAGTATCTAGTATAGCAATATTAGAATTACGAGTAATAAAATTCAGGGCAAAATGCGTTAAAAGAAACAGGTTGCCATTTCATATTGATAAAAGGAACAATGTACTTTTATGCATTTTAAATATGGTCTTAACTTATAAAAAATCTGATAAAACTATATTTAGAAATAAAAAATCATGGTGGAAGACAAATGTGATATACTACCCTTAATATGAGAAAAACCCACAAACACCCAATTTAAAACATGAGCACAGGACTTGATTAGACATTTCTCCAAAGAAGATAGATAAATGGCTGATGAAGCATGTGAAAAGATACTCAACATCACCAATCATGAGGAAAATGCAAATCAAAACCAAAATGAGAGCAACCTAAATGTCTATAAATGGATCAATGGATAAAGAAAGTCTGATATATACATACAATGGACTATTATTCAGCCTTTAAAAAGGATAGCAATTCTGATACATGGTACAACATGGATGAATCTTGAGGACATTATGCTAAGTGAAATAAGCCAGTCACAAGTGGTATGGCTGTAGACTGAAATGCATGCTTAAAAATGGTTAAGATGTTACTTTTATGTTATGTATATTTTATCATAATTAAAATACAAATAAGGATACTCCCCTTGACGTGTTTTGGAGAATGGTTTAATGGGGACAAACACAGGTTGGGCAGACACCAGTTGGAAAAATTTTCTGCGGATCAGGAAAGACATAACAGTGACTTTAATTCATGTAGTGTGAGTGGGACTGAAGTCAAAGGGTAGGATAGAGAAATAACTAGAAGGTAGGAACAAGAGGACGCTGAATGACTAGATGTGAGTACAAAGGGAGAGAGAAGCCACTTTCAATGCTTGGTTTCAGGACTGGACAACTGGGTGAATGTTGGAGCCGTTTACTGAGACAATACACCCGGGAAGAGGAACAAGATCTGGTGGACAAGATGAGGAGTTTAGCTTAGACTGAGACAAGTTTGAGATGTCTCTGAGATATCTAAGGGACCAACATCTCTTTCTTCAACCTCTTCATTTTCTCTTTATTTCTTCCAATAAAATGCCCACTGGCTTTCTTTTCTATGCACACTTCACACAGATAAACACAATTTTGTTGACTTTAGGAGTGTTCCCACATTAATGAAGCATAGACATTAGTGGGTAAATCAAATCCTGGGATTACCCAAATATGTGCTTGTCTCAAATAGGATTTATTTCCCTAAGGTGAAAGAATGATTAATGCAATGGAACAGATTGTGTTTCCAGTGAACACAAGAATCCCAGATGCAGAACACTAACAAGAAGCTTGCATAAGCACAAGGCCAAGTTCATTTCATTCTCATTTGCTATAATGCAAATCTTCTACAATTTCACCAATGGTGTAGATAAGACAATTCACAGCTGTCGCTGGGACCGGAACCTGCCAACTGTTGTCTTTTGCTCTGATTTCTTTCCTGCAGATAAAATGTTTTGTGGAAATAACATAATGGGTCCCCGAGTTTGGTTTTGTTTATATTTAGTCATCTGTTGTGATGCTAACAGAGCATATTCAGGACATAATACTTAATGTAGAATGATGGTGAATCAATCATGTTCTGATGTTGTCCATTTGGTAGCAGTGATTGAGGAAGATGCTTTCCCCACACAAGTGCAAGTATAATAATAAAAACAAAGACCCTACGTTCAGGTGAGCCAGGTGCAATCCTGGCTGGCTATGTGATTCTGAGTAGGTTTAACCAGCCTGAATCTCAGTTTCTTTATCTTTAATTAAAATGATGGGAAAAGCCCCTGGTTTATAGTTATTTTGAAGATTAAAGGAGATATATGTGAAGGTATCTATCATAGTACTTAACATATTGCAGGCATTAACAGATATTAATTTCTTTTCCCTGGTGAACTGTTCTATGATTAATACCACATTTTCCCAGGCCATCCCAACCTGAAGGTAAAAAGGGGACCACAACAGCAGCATAAATGTTCCCAGCCTCTTACATGGGCCTTGTAAGTTCCGTTCAAAGAAATTCTCCCAAATCTGTAGAGTGCCCAGGATTGTCTGACACGTGCTGATAAGCGCAGCATTCTTTGCTCACACAGAGAGCTTGCCTTGTTCATCTTCGCCTTGGCTGTTCATGACCCTTTGCTGGGACTGGGATTGCTCATCCTGGTAAGGCCAATGCAAAGGTGCCAAGAACATTTTGATGACTTTGGGAAGTTGGGAAATTCCCTCCTACCACTGCCAGCTTCCACCTCCTGCCACCAAGGCTAGACGTTTTATAGAGCCAGTGCCATTCTCTGGGTCAATCCACAGTGCGCCAAAACCACTTCGTTTACTTCCCTGATGTGTCAAGAATCTATTTTCTGTCTTTATATTAATATTAATTGTTTTAGTTTGTATTTTCAGCCACTTTCTTCTTGGGGACCTAATTATGAGTTCTTGGGACCTGGGCCAGAGGAAAATTTGACTAACGGATTTCACACCAAAAGCCTGCTCTCCCTCCTAACACTGAAGCTTTATTAGAAGGCCAAGCTTTTATGTGAATGCCTCTCTTCTCTGAGGATAAGTGATTTTACAAGAGTTATTTTCAATTGCTCATGCCGGTCAACCTCCCTCCTCCCAGTCCCCTTAGGGCCACCTCAGCAGTCTTCCAGATGTTCTAAGGTAAATACTTGTGTTCTAGTTGAGAATCCTGCTACAATTTCTCATATAGGAGGATTTTTAGAGACTTTTTTTTTTAAAGAAGACTTTTCCTTTAAAGAGGAGAAGGAAGACTGGAAAGAAAACATGAAATAATTGTTACTTTTTAAAAAAAAATTTTAGGGGCACAAAGTGGTTTTTGCTTACGTGGATGAATCGTATAGTGGTGAAGTCTGGGATTTTAGTGCACCTGTCCCCTGAATAGTATCCATTGTGCCCAGTGTACCCGGTAGGTGTTTTTTCATCCCTCACCCCACCTCCCACTCTCCTCACTTCTAAGTCTTCAAGGTTCATCATACTACTCTGTATGCCTTTGCATACCCATAGCTTCGGTACAACTTACGAATGAGAACATGTGGTATTTGGTTTTCTGTTCCTGAGTTACTTCCCTTAGGATAATGGTCTCCTGTTCCATCCAAGTTGCTGCAAAAGACATTATTTAATTATTTTTTATGGCTGAGTCGTATTCCGTATATATACCATGATGGGCACTTAGGTTGATTCCACAGCTTTGCAATTGTGCATTATGCTGTGGTAAACATATGTGTGCAGGTGTCTTTTTTATGTAATGTCTTTTTTCCTTGGGATAGATACCCAGTAGTGAGATTGCTGGATCGAATGGTAGATCTACTTTTAGTTCTTTAAGAAATCTCCATACTGTTTTCCATAGAGGTTGTACTAATTTACATTCCCACCAGCAGTGTATAAGTGTTCCCTCTTCATCACATCCCTATCAACATCTATTGCTTTTTGACTTTTTAATAATGGCCATTCTGGCTGGTGTGTTTCATTGTGGTTTAATTTGCATTCATTGTGAAATGATTGTGATAACTTCAGATGTGAGAGAGTAGAGGGGGATTTTAAGGAAGGGTGGGGGATGTGGGGACCTGAATTTGGGCAGTGGTCATGGAAAGAAATGGGCAGATTCTAGAGGCTTGATGAAAGAACAAACAAATGTCATCAGTGACTAGACTGGAGAAACAGGACCTGAAGGTTGTCATGGATGATTCTGAGTTTTCTGGGAATTTGTGCCTCTAAAGTTGATTTGTCTGAATAGTGAAACTTGAAATTCCAAATCCTTAATGGAAGTTTTCAGAGTCCTGTATCCCTTGCCAGCCATCCTGCTTTAAAATCACTTGCTGTTTAAATTCTTCAGTGTCTCTCTTTCCTTTGCTTTCCTCTAAACACCAGGCTTGTGTGTGAGAGGCTGTAACTCGTCTTCTTTCCTTCATATAGGTTGGTGATATACACTTGCTGGTCCTCATGAACGTGCTGGTGCTTCGGACTCCAGGGGCAATCTGTCTGTCAGTTTTGACAGTATTGTCTAGTCTCAGTGAGAGATGGAAGGACGACCACTGAGATTTCTCTGAGTCTGAAAACAAGTACTGTTCATAGCATTCAAATTTGCTTTGAAGGAGCATTCTTCACATGCCCATGGTCAGGAACAATGTAAGGAGTGTTAGGATCCAAAAAATTGATTGGATTTCCTCCCTCTCTTCACAGCCTATATTTAGGCCCCAGCCTATCAAAAATATTTAAGAGGAGTATTTGGCATATTTCCAAAATATTATTTTTGAAATATTATGCTGAGCATTTAAGCAAATGAACGACATAGGGATAGCTTTGGGTCACGCTGTGCCTGGGTCTCCAGCACCTCGTTCTCTTCCTTAGTGTTCTCAAGCTGATCTCTGGTTGTTTAGAGCTCTTCACAGAGGACTTCGTCAGGACTGGCCTTCAAAATCCCTACCACTAAGCCTTTCCTTTCCCAGATCCCATATCAGATTGCCATGTTCCTAGAGGACTGAACATAGTCAGTGGTCTAATAAACAATAGTGATAGATATGGTTTATTGAGTGCCTGGCATGGTGCTTTTCATACATTATCTCATTTAATTCCCACACCAGTTTTGGAAGTATTACTATCCCTCTTTACAAATGAGGAGAGACTGAAACATCAAGAGTGTCATTAAGTTGGGTAAACGTCATGCAGCTTGTAAGTGCCAGAGATAGAACAGGACCACAGGTCTCTCTCATAATGTACACGCCTGCTAATACTTTCTATCTCTTAATTCTGAGGAATAATTTCCAATGGGCATTTCAGGAATTAAGACAAGCTCTCAGAGGCTCTATCATTGATAAGGGCTTTATTTCAGTGGGGCCTTCTTCTCTTAAACTTGCTTTTGAATGAAGTAAGCTCTTTGCAAAGCTCTTGTTAGCAGAAAAAAACCGTATGTCTTAATTCAAAATGTTATTTGAAATCTCACAATCTGTATTTTTAAAAACAATGTAAGGCAGGTGAACTGTTTGTCTTTAAAAGATTTATTTTACACACCAACCCCTTACTGCCTCTCAATAAACGTTACTTAATTGCAATGTGTTAAAAAGAATGAAGCAGAAGTATGATCTGTAAAAATATTTGTCATCTTTTGCTTTTTTGGTTTCCTGATTCTGAGGAACTCTGAGTGGTTGTTTGGCAAACTCCTCTGTATCTGCCTGAGCACCAACGCCCTTTTGCTGGGCTGGGCCCCAGGCAGAATGGTGAAGTGGCTGAAGTTTGAAAAGCAGCACACTTTCAGTGCTCCCAGCTTCGTCCTCTCCACACATTTCCCTGCCTCTTTTATATTTTTTTCAAAATAAAATAAAATGCAAAGAAGACAAACTTTTCCCTTCCTCTCACTCAAGAAGGGATCTTCAGACACATTTTTACGTGATTTAAAGTAAATGTAATTAAATTACATTAAATTAATTTAATGTAATGTAATTTAATAATTTCCAGGTATTGACATTTTCAGCTACATTTCGAATCACAAAACCAAAGATTTTTTTTTTTTTCTGGTAGAAGGAATTCCAGGTTGAGAAACCTGCGGAGTGAAGGGTTGGGGAGTGCCTGAAGAAAGAATTTGGCCAGGTTGAGCACAGGATTCCTCCTCTTCTCCCCAAAGCAGACAGGCTTCAAGAGAAAAGTCTTGGAGGTAGCCATTGCTTTACTGATTTTTTTTTTCCTTGGTGGATTTTGGCAGTTCTGCTTTTTCAGATGATACTTCAGGCCATTTTTTTCACTGTGTGGCAGAAAAAAAATGAAGAGGTTTCAAGGAAATAGAACTGTCTTTTGCTCTGGGGCTTGTTGATCTGGGCAAGGTCGAGAGCTCTTAAGGGATGGAGGAAGTAGTTGCTGCAACAGCTCTGATAAGGGTTTAGAGAGTGTTTCAAAGTTTACAAAACACATTAATGGAACAGTAAAGTGGAAAAGTTTTTTTTAACACATACAAAATATTATTAAAACTGAGTGCAAGTTATTTGGACTAGCCTTCATTTGGGACAGTCTCTCAAAAACGGAATTATTCTTTTTTCTTCTGATGATAAAAATACTAATTGTAATGGAGAACAAGCTCTTTGCTCCATCTCCCCTTGTTGCCACTGCACCTGCATGCGAGTAACAGAGAGTAGTGTCAAAGTGGCAGTGATACATACGTGATGGCTTGAATGGGGTGGCACAAAAAGTTTGTAGTGTGATGCTGCCTGCCGTATGGTTGCTACATTGGAAGCCCACACTATGTTCCTGCCTAGTCAAGTCTTCTGCCTCCTACTTTCGTGTTGGGCTGTGAGTTTTATGCTGGTTTAAGCTAGCTCCTCATCTTTTAAAGCTCCTCATCTTTTTGAACCACATGAGAAAGCAATCCCACACCATTGCTGTTGAACCTTTCTTCATATGGAATTTGTTGAGACTTGTGGGCCCCCATTGTGCGGGTAATCATTATAAGCAAATCTCCCATGATTTTTCACCCTTGTGCTCCATGGCCACAGCTCACTTCTCATCACTCATCAAAATGCGCTCCTCTCCCTTGATCCGACAAAATGAGCCAGTTTGTAGCCTGAGCTTCCTACAGTGAAGTTCACTGTCTAGTCTTACGTATTTTCACAGAACTTCTAATCAGCTTTTCAGGGTCTTAAATGAATGAACAGCCAAAGATGTCTACATATTTGAGAAAACACTTTAACATGAAATGAACTCAGAGGAAGCAAAGACAATGTAGGAAAAAAAGCAAAAACAAAAACATCCAAACTAAGATTCTCAGAGAGATAAGAGAAGATAATGAATCCATGGACATGAACAGGATACTATAAAAATGAAAAGAGAATATAAAAGACCATCAAATGTAGAAATGATGACAGCAGAAATTAAATATTAAACCAAAACATTGATACAGTTTTTGAGTAAATGTTACAGACTAAATTGTGTCCCACTCAAATTCATATATTGAAGTCTCTCATTTTTTTTTTGAGGTGGAATCTTGCTCTGTCGCCAGGCTCACTGCAAGCTCTGCCTCCTGGGTTCATGCCATTCTCCTGCCTCAGCCTCCTGAGTAGCTGGGACTACAGGCACCCGCCACCACGCCTGGCTAATTTTTTGAATTTTTAGTAGATGCAGGGTTTCACTGTGTTAACCAGGATGGTCTCAATCTCCTGACCTTGTAATCCACCCACCTCAGCCTCCCAAAGTGCTGGGATTACAGGCGTGAGCCACTACGCCTGGCCATACTGAAGTCTTAATCTCCAGTATTGGGAATGTGACTGTATTTGGGGATAGGGCTTTAAAAAGGTACTTAAGTTAAAATATAGCTCTTAAGGTAAGTCCTACTTGAATATAACTGGTATCCATTTAGGAAGAGGTGATTAATACTCAAGAGAGAGACATCAAGTATGTCCCTCATAGAGGGATGATCATCAAGAGGCAGCAAGAGGGAGGCTACCTGCAAGTGGAAGAGAGAAAACTTAGAGAAACCAACTCTCCTGGCACCGTGCTGTTGGACTTCTAGCCTCCAGGACTCCCAGGATATACATTTCTCTTTTTAAAAATAGCCATTCTGTGGTATTTTGTTATGACACTCCTAGCAAACCTATAAAGCACATTTCCAAGACATCAAAATAACCACACACACACACACAAAACAACAAGACAAACAAACCAAAATCAGAAGATGGAAAGTGAGGGACAAAAGAAGAAAATAGGCAAACAGTCCAAGCGGATCAATATCTCATAGAAAATAGGCAAATAAAAGAAAGAAAATGATAAATACAATAAAATTTTATTAAATGTTTTGTCAAGTGTTTATTTTAACAATAGAAAATAAAAAATATATACCAAATCCTATTGTGAAATTTCCAAGCACTGGGAATGAAAAGCAGATCTTACAATTTTCCAGAAAGAATGACAAATAAAAAGAAGGAACAAAAATTGGTCATACCTACAAAGAATCAGAAACTGAAACGGTGTTTAATTTCTCAGTAAGAGGAAGTGTAAATAATTGTACGTGAGTATTGTAAACTCATTTTATTTTGAATTTGTTTCTATGGCCATGTCTTAGGAAACTTCACACAACTTTTCTACTAATGTAAGAAGGACTTGTTTTGTGTTTAATCCAAGATACTAAACATCATGGTACTTAGTGTAGTACATTCTGCATCTGTGCTCAATAAAAGTTAAAGGGAAATGAGGGGATGGACTAAATATGATATTTGTCAGCAAAGTTTGTTGCCAGTAAAGATTTTTACCATGATACTGGTCAGATGGCATTGTAATAACAAGACTCTGTTCTCAGCCACTGTTCTAAAAGGGACTTTTTCAGAAGACAATGAATAGGAAAGTGAATCAAGTTGGAATCTAGCCATACAGGAAAAGGATGAAGGAACAAAGGATGCCTGGTGGGAGTGTAGATTGGTTCAACCATTGTGGAAAACAGTGTGGCAATTCCTCAAGGACCTAAAGACACAAATACCATCCGACCCAACAATCGCATTCCTGGATATATACCCAAAGGAATATAAATTATTCTATTATAAAGACACGTGCACCACATATGTTCATTGCAGCACTATTCACAATAGCAAAGACATGGAATCAACCTAAATATCCACCAATGATAGACTGGATAAAGAAAATATGGTACATGTACACCATAGAATACTATGCAGCCTTAAAAATAATGAGATCATGTCCTTTGCAGGGACACAAATGGAGCTGGAGGCAAATTAACACAGGAACAGAAAACCAAATATTGCATGTTCTCAGAAGTGAGAGCTAATGATGAGAACATATGGACACATAGAGGGGAACAGCACTCACTGGGGCCTCTTGGAGGGTGGAGGGTGGGAGAAGGGAGAGGACGAGGAAAAATACCTGAGTGATGAAATAATCTGTACAACAGACCCCCACGACACAAGTTTACCTATGTAACAAACCTGTACATGTACCCCTGAACTTAAAAGTAAAAAAAAAAGAATTAAGGATGCAAAAGCAGAAGGAATGTTTTATTAGTAAGGCCAAGATTTTGGTCTTCAAATAGTTGAAGTGTTCTCATATGGAAAGGGTTAAGTTTACTCACTATGAACCAGAGACCAATAATTGGAAGCTTTGGAAGAGCCATTTTGGTTCAATGGAAGATATATTAATTTCCTTTTGTTGCTGTAACAAATCACCACAAACTTAGTGGCTGAAAACAACACAGTTCTGGAGGTCAGAAGTCTGAAACGGGTCTTACTGGTCTAAAATGTTATTGGCAGGGTTGCATTTCTTCTGAAGGCTCTAGGGGAGAAGGTGTTGCCTTGCCTTTCCCAGCTTCTCAAGACTGTCTGCATTCCTTGGGTTGTGACTTCTCCCTCCATCTTCAAAGCCAGCAGTGTAGCAGTGTAGCAATGTAGCGTCATCGATCGCTCTGACCCTGAAGGTCCTGTTACCCTCTTATAAGGACTCTATGGTTATATGAGCCCATCCAGATAACCAAGGGTAATCTCCCCATCTCAAAATCCTTAACCTAATCAGATATGCAAAGTTCCTTTTGCCGTATAAGGTAACATATTCACAGGTTTTGGGAATGAAGACATAGAATCTTTGGGGGGGTCATTATTCTGCCTACCACAGTAGGTAAAAACTTCTAAATTGCCATGGTGGTTTAGAGATGGAATGGATTGCTTTGGGAGACAGTGACAGACTCATCACTGGGAATATCCAATCAACAGGTTGAGTTGAGAGAGGATTAAGTCTGCAAGTGCATGACACTAAGGCAGGTGGATGAAAAGAAAAAATTCAATTAATGTTTTACAATTTATGATACTTGACAAAAATTTGAACTTTTACTCATACTTTGGAATTATGCACGCATAGCTAAATGTTACGTAAAAAAGTTTGATGTTTTACCACATAGAATCAACAACTGGACTACAACAATAGAATATGACAGTGTCTTCCACTGGTCAGGTTTAATTATCAGAAAACTTTTAAAATACATTTTCTTATAGCTTCAACGCTTTGGTTCTATTGTGCCGTCTGAAGCCACACAATTAAGTCCAACCCCTTTACATAAGATAGCCTGTCAGATACATGAAGAAGTCAGTCATGTCTTCCAAGCCTATTCTTTAGTTTATATTCTTTAATCATCTGCTTCTTTGAATATGTCATAGTGTATATGCATTTATTCAATTTAATCTCATTACCATTGGTCCATTGTTCTGGACAGTCAGCATATTTTAAAAAACTTATTCATTCAGAATTGTTGTTGCTTTTTGGTCTTAGTATTTGTCTGATATTTCGACAGACAATGGTGAGCAAAGCATTGTTTTCATGACACTTCTAGTTGAGTGGAGATCTTTACATGTTGTAGCAGAAATTCATTCCTGCACTGCAGGGAAAGTTTTACTAAATGATCCTTAAGATAACCTGTTCAGCAAACGTTATTGAGTGTTGCTGGGGTAAAGCATTTTCTGGATTTGTAAAGACATAGCCTCTGTTCTCCAGGAACAGCTCAGATATTCTGTGACACTGTGGTGCTTTGCCTGCTTGGCAGGCTGATTATAGAACCAAACTAATTTGTTATCCGTGATATGCACAGGAGTTTGCTCTCAACTGATGAAACCCAAGAAAGCTGAACTCTGTTGGTTGGTTTATTCTTCCAAAGATGAGGAAGCATCTTTGTTTATGCTAGAAAATTCTGACCCTTCAAAACTAAAGATTTCCTTTCTTATTATTTCTGAAACACGAGGGATATCCAAAGGATCAAGATTAGACTAAGACATGGGGACACCAGACAGTCACCTGTGTGGTGTCTACTCAATATATATTTCACACATTGCCTGCTCCTGGTGGTGGATATTGTATTATTTATGATTCATTCTTTACAATTAGCCTTGCCCATGTCTAGTAATCTCCTTTAGAATTCAGTTATTTCCATCACATCTCTCAGCTTGAATGGTTTAATAAGGCAAGTTTCTTCTTTAAGGTTTAGAATTAAGCTACATTAGATGATTAAGAAATGTCTTAGGCAGAAACCTTAAAAGAAGGAGTTGAGGTAAAGTGAGCTGGAAGCTCCCAACATCAACCTATTTTACATTTTGCCCACCTCCTGCCCCATCTTGGAGGTTCTGGACTTTGAACTCCCTCCCCTGGGAGGTAGCTGAGCTTCACAACTAGAGATGGTTGCTAAGTAAAGTTTTTTTGATAGTCCGGAAAAAGAAAACGAATCTGATATTTTGAGTATCAAAAAACACTTGCGCATAAAAAGGTCTAAAAGTTAGTTAGCATTTGGGTCAACTTAAAAACATACACGTATGCAAAAACCTGAGGAAACGAACAGTATACTGTAATTGAGTTATGGTAGACAATCTGTACAGTTTAGATACAAATATTTACCTTTCTTCATTTTTTTCCGGTTAATTTAGATAAAATAAAAGCCATGATCCTATATCATTGAGATAATCATTTTTCCATGAATTTGGTGTTTTACGCAGAAGATAGGAATAACATGTCTGGTTTATTTCAGAAATAATAATTGTGTAAACCTGTCAGGGTTTTAAAATGCAGCTGAACTTACCAGACTCCACAGGAATGTAGTAAGTACTGCATACTTTTTGTTTTAGGTTTGACTAAAGATTTTGAGGGCTCTAGGAAGGGTTGCATCACACGTGGCAATCCATCATTTTATTTGCATTCTTTCCCCTTCTCTATTTTCCATCTCTTCTTCCAGATTCTCCTTTGAGTTTCCAATACTTTTTTCTCAGTTACACGAGCAACTTCTCTCTTTCTACAAAGTTTTATCACCACCCAATGTCAAGGCCCATGAGGCTTAGTTCCCATGTGGGCTTATCAAAACTTTTTTTTTTCCCAACAAAAGCAACACTTCTCATAAGCGGAATTCTAGCTGCTACAAAATAATTACTTTATTGTTGCTATGGCAAAACTTTAGCATTGGAAGGAAATACTAAATGGTTTCACATTTCATTCATAATCCTCTCCAGACACCAGAAAAAGACTCTTAAATTTCAGATTTTTTAAGCTTTTAGTTTGTAAATTTATTATGCATATTTTAAAGCTTATCTTTTGATCTAAGTTTTTATTCAAGCCCACTACAAGGAACTGAGCAACATGGTCAGTTTGGATACTTGTATGCCGGTGACATTGAACAATGAGTTTCATCAGGAAAAAGCCATAGATTAACTCATGAAGGAGCCAATATATTCTTTTTTATGATGGTAAAAAACATATAACACGATAACCACCCTCATGAATTCTTAGGTGTACAAACAGTACACTATTGTTAACTAGCACAATGTTTTACAGCAGAGCTCTATAACTTTTTCTTACTGCATAGCTGAAACTTTGTACCAGTTGAACAGCAACAGCTCATTTCTCTCTCCCAACAGCTCCTGGCAACCACCATTCCGCTTTCTGCTTCTATGAGCTTGACTACTTTAGACACCTCATATATGGAATCATGCAATATTTGTCCTTCTGTGACTGGCTTGTTTTGCTTAGCTTAATGTCCTCAGGGTTCACGCATGCTGTCATTTATGACAGAATTTCCTTCTTTTGTTTTAGACTGAGTAATATTCCATTGTTTGTATATACCACATTTTTAAATACATTCATGCATAGATGGACACTTAGGTGTTCATTCACCTGTTGATGGATATTTCAGTTGCTTCTATATCTTGGCTATTGTGAATAATGCTGTAATGAACAAGGCCATGCAGATGTCTTGTTGAGACACTGATTTTATTTCCTTTGAGTAAATACCAAAAAGTGAAATTGCTGGATCATGTGGTCATTCTATTTTAATTTGTTGAAGGACCTGCGTATTGTTTTCCATACAGTTGCACCATTTTACATTCCCACCAAGTGCACAAAGGTTTCAATTTTCCTATATCCTTGTTATTTTTTGTCTGTTTGTTTGTCTTACCTCTTCCTTGACCTCTACCCATTGCTGACATCCACCAGCTCGAATCAGGACTCCGTAAGTGCATCATGCCCCCTGGCTTGAGCAATGCATCACCCATACCACTAGGAAAGGTGATCTCACATGAAAAATATGTAAAGTTATTTGGTATTTTCCATCTTCAGGCAAGCTCTCGCTAATTGTTGATGTCATCATGAACACTGTTTGGCTATTAAAAGCTCAATAAGAGAGAAAAAGGAGAGATGAATGGTTGTAATGATGGAGTGAGGCTCAGAAATCGTATCTCTCCTTATAAAAATTCTACTTAAGCCTTTATTTAAAAAAACTTTCTCTGGACCTCTTAAACTAACATTTCTGTCTCTTCCAACAAAGAATTGGTTTACAGCCTCCAGTTAATCACTACCCATTCATTTCATAATCTCATGCAATCTAACTTCTGTCCTACATATTAATATGAAAAGCACGTTGCTTCCAAGAACACAAATGACCTCTTAATCACCAAGTCCTCTCTGAACATTCATCTCTGATAACAGCTCTTCCCTGGAAAGCACCTCCTCATAGCTTCCAAAGCACTGTTCCGCTTACAATGGCACATCTTTATTGAGTGCTTATTATGTGTTAGATACTTTCTGGGATAGGAAACAAGATAATAGCTGGTAAATGATTGAAGAAACTGCAGGTGTAGCTCTGATAAGTAAAGACTACATTAATTGCCATGAAGAAAAAATAATGTTCTTCTAGAGTAACACTGTCCAATAGAAATAAAATAAAAGCCACATATGTAATCTTAAACTTTCTAGCAGCCATATTTTAAAAGTAAAAGAAAATAAAGGAAATTAATCTTAAAATATTTTAACTCAATATATTCAAAATGTTATCATTTCAACATATAACCAACATACAATTATGATGAAATATTTATGCCATTTTTAATTACTAAGCCTTCAAAACCTGTATGTGTATAATTATATATATATATTATATAATACATATACAAGATATTAAGTCTTTAAAATCTGTCTATATCTATATAGTGCTGTGTATTTTACACACAAAAGCCATTTAAATTTGGACTAGCTGCATTTCAAATACTTAAGAGTCCATGTATCTGGAGGCCATATCGAACAATGATAATCTAGACAGCAGAAATATAACAAATAAAAGAAAGACAGTTTTGGCTCTGAAATAGAATGGTTTTTACTAGTAGTTAAGAATTATGACTGTCCAGCAATGAAATGAACTTCTTTCCATAGAAAGCTCTCAAGTGGAAATGAGGCTGTCGATAGGGATAAGTTGGTTTACTTTT
Organism: Piliocolobus tephrosceles; assembly: GCF_002776525.5. Lineage (NCBI taxonomy): Eukaryota > Metazoa > Chordata > Mammalia > Primates > Cercopithecidae > Piliocolobus > Piliocolobus tephrosceles. The sequence goes on along the minus strand of NC_045435.1, from coordinate 5,664,739 downwards.
TTTGTTTTATTTTTTATTTTTAGCTGACATGGAATAATTGTATGTACTTACGAGATATAGAGTAAATCGGTTGAATTTTAATGCCCCTCAAGTAATTACTTTTTTTAAAAAGATAATTAAAATGCCCCCAAATAATATATTAATATTTGGGGGCAGCAATATACACAATGCAGAGGTGTATAAAGAAATGTTTAATAATTTTCGCTTTCACTTTCCACCTCTGAGTAAACAAATGTTAACAATTTGGTTTATATCCTTTCAGACATTCCTCTATATTCATATAAAGATATATAAATACACACATAGTATTTTTAATTTTAAAAAGGAAAGTATGACAAAATATATACACCTACTATATCCCCACAAAAATTAAAATAAAAAAATTTTCGAAAAGGAAAACATGACAAAATAGGTGTACCATAGTTTACTTTACTAATATATTATTTCATCTTTCTAGGTCAATATATGTGTATCTCACTCATTTTTAAGTGGCTGCATAATTTTCTATATAACTGATATACCATAATTTATTCAAACATTCACCTACCGGGAGCCTCATGACATGTCCGGTTGGGCCACCTCTGATGTCGGCCACATGTGAAGGGGACAGTTCCACGTGAAAGTAGAATCAGCTTGTGCTGACAGCATCTTGACTCAAGTATGTGTCTTGAGTAGTTTTGCTTTTTTTCTCTAGAGTCTCTGTCTAATGGCTGTGCTCCCACCTCCTGACCGCCAGTGGACAATTCTGTAAGTTATTCAGGTGGCAGAATCAAGTGCTGTTGCCTGCAGGAGTGATCAACTTCCATTTTTAATTGGGCTTTTCAATTTTCCCTGCCTCATTCTCCCTGGCCCCATGATCCTCTCTTGGAGTCACCTTCCAAATAAACTGGCTGTGCAGGAGTCTTTCTAATGACAGACATATGGATGATTTTTTTTTTTTTTTTTGAAATGAAGTCTTCTCTGTCATCCAGGCTGGAGTGCAGTGGCACAATCTTGGCTCACTGCAACCTCTGCCTCCTGAGTTCAAGCCATTCTCCTGCCTTAGCCTCTCAAGTAGCTGGGATTACAGGTGTGCACCACCACGCCTAACTAAATTTTGTATTTTCAGTAGAGATGGGGGTTTTGCCATGTTGGCCAGGCTGGTCTTGAACTCCTGACCTCAGGTGATCCACCTACCTTGGCCTCCCAAAGTGCTGGGATTACAGGTATGAGCCACTGTGCCTGGCCGATTTTTACTGTTAATAAACAGAGCTGCACTAAAGTTCTTTTTTTTATGTTGTACATCAGTGCTTTTTTAAAGTATTAGATTCTCAAATGAAATGTGTTGTCAGATTACATTTCAAAAAGGCTGTAGCAAATCACAGCCAAGTGGCAGTGTGCAGGAATCCTTTTTATATACGTGCTAACCATCAAAAGATTACTGTACAATTATTGCCACTCTGATTTGAACATAATGTTATGTCATATTGCTGTATTTTCCTTTCAGATGTGATGAGAGGGGCATCTTTTCATGTTTTTGAAAATTTATTTATGTCAGCTCATGCAAAAAACCATCTGAGATTGATTAAAGACATAAATGAAAAAACATAATGAAAATATTCAAAGAAATTTCAGAGAAAGTTTGTTTCACCATGTGTGAGGAAGACATTCTCAACTATAAATAAAGATGCATAAATTTGACTAGATTAAAATTTGTTTTTTTTTAAAGTTCTGATTGAGCAAAGGATACTATAAACAAAGTTAAGACAAATGATGAACTGGCAAAAATAGCTATAAAACATAAAATAGACATTATGAACTGATTTAAAAATCAAGCTATCTTACAGAAAAGCAGGCAAAGGCTAAAAACAGAAGAAAATGTGTCGTATCTTCCTTCCTATTAGCAGTATAATTCTCCAGGTTATTTTTAGATGCACACACAAACAGAGGCCTGTAAGGTCAGGATCAATCTTTTCAAGAGAATTTGTTCAGACAGAGTTTACTTCGACTTGGGGACTGCCGGTCAACTGCTCTGGAATGCAGAGGCCACATCTCTGCAACACAATGGAAGTTAGAAATAGTCTAATACATTTTGTCTACTTGGACCCAAGAATAATTTCCTTGTGTTATGTGGGCTGGCATTCATACACCTAACTTCTCTGGACCTATATCATTCATCTGATTGTTCCTAATATATTGGATTAGGCAATTTCTAAACTTTATAAACTCTTTTATTGTGTGTGTGGTTCACTCCATAATACCAGCCACCAGGTAGAACCCCCAAGGTACCACAAGTCTGTGCAATTTATTTTGATATCTTAAACGCATTAAAGAAATCTCATTTCACGCAGAACATAAACCAGATATCTTGCAATACAGTGATGCCAGGTGAGTTAACATTCATATTTCTTTTCTACTCAATGCTCCATGGTGAAAATAATAGTATTTCTTTATCCTTGTTTGTACTGTCTGAATGCCATAAATTATGGCTCTGCTTCAAAGCTGGTGAGTTATAAAGCCATAAGCTGTTCACACACAAATAAAATGTCTTTCTGCATCTGGCCTTTGGACATAACTTCAGTGGGGGGAGAATTTATGAGATATCAGATCCATGAGCTGCATCAGGTGTGCCAGAAGTTACGTTTACGTGGCACATAAACTTAGATTCAAATGTAAGTTTAAGGTTTTAACGGGCCAGTTAAGTACAAACACTGGGGCCTGGTTTTCTTTCCCCATTGAATGAACCACTTTTTGCATAGGGATCTGTTTACTTTAAATGTAACTATAGAGAGGCAAAAGCCTCAGAGGCAAGTGTTCACTGGGAGAGGAGAGAGGGGATCAATTCTTTTGTAGTTGCTGCTGTTAAACTCCAGATGAAAAGATGCCTAGTGACATGAAGCTGTGAAAATGCCTTCAGACAATGTTTTAGAGCCGAGATAAACAGTAATGTGATACAGCTAATTAGCTATGAAAACAGTTCAGTGGATTTCACTGAATTTTTACCAAATGGCAGAAACTGTTAGCTTTGAAGATTTTTTCAGTAGCATAGGTTCAAACTGAAATGCCTTAAAAACAGGTAATGCAGATTTAAAAAGACAAGGGATGCTGTCTTTACAGAATGTATTTTATGTTCAGGTCATGAGATTATATGAATTGTCCATGGATAGTCTCATGATGCACGGATTATAAGAATTTAGTGTATTGTGTAGTTAGCGGCTCACTGCCTGTGCATTCCAGTGTTTCTATGGTCCTGACAAAAGCATACGTTTCTCTGTGAGGCAGTTGTGGGAAGGTTGTAAAGTGACCTCAACTGATCACTGAGTCGTCTGTTGACGTCAAGAACATTTTATAGTTTGGTGTATATTTAGACTCTAAAGTCATGGCTGATATATTTAATAGCATCAGTCTTGACTCATGGATTTATTGTTTAACTCTTATCATTTGCTTTTAACAGAGAAACAGCTATAGAATGGCAGAACTCTTCCACTTTTTCAAGTGCATTTTTAACCATAAAAGAGGCCATTAAGCATTCTATTCACATGCTATGAAATTAAGGGGCTTTAGTACTTAATTTGGAGAGGAAACATGATTGAGGACAAAGCGCGGGACCTGGAGTCTTACTGTGCAAGTGCAATTTGTTAGCTGGGTAACACTGAGGAAGAGACTTAGGATCCGTAGGCATCCGTTTCTCCTCTGTGAAATGGAGAGAGTAATATCCGCATCATTTGGAAAGCTATCTGTGTTAGGAAGCCTAGTCTCAGAAAACCCAGTTTCAAAGGGGCTTAAACAATGGGTAAGTTTATCATCTCATGTAATTAATTGGAAACCCAGAAATTGCGTGGGTTTCTGGTGCAGAATAATCAGTGGCTCAAATGTCATTGGTGACACAGGATATTTCCACGTTTTCCTTTGCCAGATATAGACGTCATCTCCAGCTGCTTCCCTTTGTAATTATAAGGTGGTTGCCAGTAGCAATAGAGATGAATGCTTTCTAGTTCTGACTAGCCGAAGAGAGAAAGAAATTTCCAACCTTCCAGTATGGAATATAAATCCTTTGCTTCATTGATTGGGTTAACTTAGGTCATGTATAAACTCTTCATCCTACCCCAGACACAATGAAAGGAATTCATTGCTCAAATTGACTCATCATCTGAGAATGGAACACATAGAAGTTCACAGTGTCCATAGTGCTTTCCATAGCACTTTACAGAGTAGTTGTGAGGGCTAATTTAGACGCACAACATGTGGTATATACAGGGTATTCCATTAATGGTAATTACTACTAATTCTATTATTATTACCACTGGGTGAGTGTTGGCTCGCTCACTGGTGCGTTGGGCTTCACAGTTTACCCTGTTTGACCTGAACATGGTGGTAAAGGCGACAAGCTCACAAATTTGTCTCCTATTTGAGTCACTGAATTTTGTACAGAGCAAACGATCTTTAAAAAGTCTATGTCATAGCTATAGTGCTAAACCCCACAAGACATCTTGCATATTTTGCCCCTGTTTGCAGGGAAACCCAAGCAAGAGGCCATGAATGAGTCAGGACAAACACATCATCACTGTGGAAAAAAATAATTTAGATAATTAATTTTTTAAAACTTTATAAGAAGTATCACCAATAAAAGGACAGAACTTTTAAAAAGTGAATTCCTAACTGATATAAATGGGTAAATAAGTCAGTTTTGCATTTTAAGAACACATACTCAGGTGCCAACTAAGTAATGCTTCCTCTATGTGGAAGTACTGCTAAACCATGTGCTTAGATTAGACTTAATGTTAAAAAGGTTTTTTTTTTTTCCTCCTGAAATCATTAGACTCTGAAGAAAGCATAGAATTTCAAGTGTTGACCAAATTCTTCTAAACTTATATTAAAACTTGTTAGACCAAGCCAGGCATGTTTGAGCATGTAAACAATTCACGTGAATCCATTCTTCTTCTAAAGGGAGAAGTCTATATAATGAACAGGTCCAAGTGTCTAAATTGTTCTTGGAAAAAAACAGTGTACCATGAGTCAGGAGTAGGGAACAGATGACACTGTCAAACAGGATAATTTGAAGAGAAATTAATAAAGGGGGCACTAACAAAGTTATGGGCACGGGGGAGAAAAACCAAAAGAGATTGTGCAGTGCGGTAGTCTAGAGCCAGTAAAGGCCGGAGCAGAGGAGTTACCTCTGCAGGCCTATCTCCCTCTAGCTTGTACCCAGCTTCCTCACTGGCTAAGCTCATCTGAAGCCAGAGGACAGAGGATGATGAAGACTGTGAATACAGCCAAGTGGGGAAACCTCGGCAGCTCAGAGCGGGGTGCAGGGTGGGCTTTGGATTTGCAGAAGCCAACAGAGTTTTTAGCACACAGCCTTTTCCAATAATTCTTCTATTTCAGTCATATACCTAGAAAGATCCCATCACCATTTAGTTAAACCGTGGAACTTAAAGAACACGAGGCAATTTGGGGGACCAGTTAGGAAGCGTAGATCTGCTGTCTTTTCTGACTTCATATTGACTTGAAACTTGGTTCAAACTTCATAAGATACAGTGAGCGTAAAGTTTCCAGGAGTGATTCTGAATGAAAGTGTTTCCCTGGAGACTTCCTGACCAATGATGTTATGAATTTGGGATTATGTTCAATCTTAAAGGTTTCAAGGTTATAGATAAACAGTTTCTCGAGACACCTCTAAGTCTCTGGAACTTCAGATATGGAATATGACATTAACTGATAGGTTATTTTGTGTTTTTCCAGGGATTTAAAACTTTTTCTAAAATTTGGTTATTGTTTTGTTTTTTTTTTTCAGTTACATGTCACACACTATGTTGTTGTTTTTTTCCATATTGACTAAGCTTGCACACTTAAAAAGTTGCAACAATGCAGATTGATGTCATCACTTTTCTAAGTGGATGATGATGAAGTGGCTTAAAAATCATAGACCTCAGTGTATTCAGATACCTCAGGAATACTGTAATCACCTTGGCAAACCATGGTTCTCATGACTCAGTCCGTTTCAGGTTGACTTACTGTGGATTTCCTTGTTTCCTTCAACGTAATATAAACCACACCAACTCCCTGAAATCAACTTTCTTCACCTCTAAAGTGTGGTTAATTATCTTAATCATCTGCTCTTTAAACTGATCTCTGCAACTAAAGCAATGTGGTGGTTGGATGTGGGAGACAATAGGTTTAAAGTTGATGCAGATAATTCATTACATCAATCATTTGCATTGACTTAGTTACACACATTGACAACTCTCTCTACATCTCTCTGTCTCCTTCCCTCCATTCTTAACTTCCTTCCCTCCCCTACTTTTTTATTGCATTAGACTCTACTAGTATTACTTGTAGATCAAGTGTTTGGGTGCTGACGGCAGGATATGAGAGGAGGTACAAAAGAAAAAATGTGTATGGGCAAAAACACTCAACAACTTCCAACCAAAAACCAAAAACCTTGATGTGTTTGTAAGTTTGCTGAGCTATAAAACTCTATGAGTTATAGAAAAAGTACATGTGGCTGATTCACTGAGAGTCAAGAGGAAGTCTCAGAACTCTTCACACACCAGATAAGAAAGTCCTTTCCTGGCATTCACAATACCACTTTCAGGAGTGCATAGGGTATTCTAGAACTGTGAATATTTCTGGCATAACCCTCATCTCTCCTTTTTCCTCAATACTCACAGCCTTAACATTGCCTTCTGACTTGAAGCCAGTAGGATGAATTTCACCATGAGCTTTCCCTTTGGCCTGGTCTGGCCTCTCCCTACATGAAGCCCAGAGCCCTCCCCAGGCACAAGCACTCTGATCCTCACACAGCTGCATAACATTGGGACAACCCTGATTTCTTTTCTATGCGTTACATTGGGGAGAATATAGTTTATGCTTCTACTTGTTTGTTTGCATGTTTCCTTCCCTAGAATGTAAACTCTATGAAGTTTGGGAACGTTATTGTTTTGCTCACTGTAATAGCCCCAGTGCCTAGCTCAGAGCCTGGCATACACTAGAGTTCAAAATATCTTTGTTGAATGAATGAACATACCAGAATATACCTCTGTGTGTGTGTGTGGGGGGGGGGGGTGTGTATGTGTGTGTGCATACCATATCCTATGAGGACTATCTTTCAAAGCTGTCATCTTAAGAAGTTATATACGTACTCCTATGGTGGCACTTTAACAAATATTTACATTAGGATATTAAAATGTCAAGTGTCCAATAATATTTGGTTTTAATTATGTCAGGCCAATTCTAATTTTATGCATCCATATGTCCCCAACTGGGATTTGAAGAAATTGAAGACTGTTCAGTGACAACCCGGCATACCCCCAATTCCATCCCATTTCACTCTGTGAAGAACGAGTTCAGGTATGTGATAGGGAGAACCATGAGCTGGAATCCAAAGAGGGCTCCTATTTCTGGTCCTGCAATGTGATTTGTGTGACCTTGGGTATATTCTTTAGTTCCTGGGCCAGATATAGAAGAAAGATACAATGTTTGCTTCTGGGAAATGTTATCAATTTCTTTGATAATCACAGGGGAAAGGTTCCATGTAAAAATAGGGTATAGTGTTTATCTTCTTAAGAATTTGACATGGCTAGCCTCTTGTGAAATAGGTAGGTAGACAGTTATCTGCTGAAAATAATCTCCCTGAATTATTTTCACTTTGTTCATTTAAAAATTTCACAGCCATTTCTAAGACCCAAAATAATAAAGATTTAACACTGTTACCACTGAAAGAAACTCTAGGCCTGGAGGTTGAAGGAAATCATAGAATGCGTAGGCACCTTGTTTTACAGGTGTAAAGATGAGAAAAGTTACTTTACAGTTGTAATTACTTGTTTATTTACTTTAGGAGAGTCTAGATCTTCATATGTCACGTCCAATTGCTAGTACATACAGGTTAATCTCTGATTAACCCGGCACTGACTTCTGGTAACAAATAACGCTGACCGTACAACATGGGTTGTTAAATAATCAGACATATGCAGTAAATCTTTCATAGAGTCCAGGAAACTGTATATTTATCAAAACTGACAGGGTATATTAGGAAAAGACAACTGTAATTGATCATTTAATTTCCCTTAACTTTAGTCTTCCCTATGAGAGAAATGAGTTACGCAGTATTTTTCATATCTGGCTGTGTGTGTACACACACATACACACACACCAGTCCAATAGCTTTTTAAGAAATAAATAATAGAAATGATAAAAAAACACAGCTTTTATATAATAAAAATACAAATAGCTATTATTTAGCCACTGCTTACCACAGGAGCCTCTGTGCTAAGCATTTTACACATTATTTCACTTAAATCCCTCAATAAATGTATGAAGTATGTATTATTGTTATCATCCCGAGATTGCCAGTGAAGAAATCGTCTTAGAGAAGTTAAGTAACTTAACACAAATCACAGAGCTTGTAAGTGGCAGAACAGTACGGCTCTAGATCTCTCCTTTATGTGGTGAGCATGTACTAAGAAATATACTATGCAAAGTAATAGCTTATATGCAATGATTAAAGGACAAAAATCTGTCACTGCATTTATAGTGAGCTAGATTTCCTCAGGGCCTTGATTGTCAAGGGTCAGTAAGCTTAGCTGACAGCCAAGGCCAGTCCTGCCATGCCCTGAATCGGGGTGGGTTGACCAAGCCAGAAGCATTAGGTAGCCTTCAGGCCGTTGCTGCTCTTTCTCATCTATTGGCCAGAGAAATGCACAAACAACTGGGTCTGACTAGCCCTGGACTAGAATCCTCAGAAGGTGTGTGACCAGAAGAACCACAGAATTGTTGTCTGCTCAGTCTAATGGTCTGTTATCCCAGGGGAGCCCAGGCTGCACTTTGCTCCTGAAATGACTCTCTGGAAAGGTCTTCTGCCATTAGCTATAATGGCTGCAGGCAGCTTAAAGGGCAAGTCATCCATTTATAGTCCTAAACCCAGGTGTCGAAGATGATAGGGAAGAGTGTGAGCTGTGTGGTTTAAATGATTCTAAATTATGCTCCCCAGAACTCTTGTGAGGGTCAGGCTCTGAACCTCCCACTCCTGCCTCAACTCTACAACAACTCTTCCCTGTAAATGATGCCCCCTTTGGGATTCTATGTGAGATTTCATATGCATAACATGTTCCCTGGTAAAATACATATGTTGTCATTACTGTGGCATGGAGGCAGATTCATTATTCCATTAGGGAGAAAATGTACTCTCAGATCCAAAGGACGCATTTATTGTTACATCGTTTCAAAGATTCTTAAAAGAGTCAGATGAAGGAAATAATTATTAAGATATTAAAAGATGGCACTTTGCAGCTGACAGAGCTTTATTTTTTGCTTTTTTTTCCTCTTTAGGATAATAAAGATAAGCAAGATTTGAAAACAAGGTCTTTAAAATTATTTTTAAAATTTGTTTTTAGAGGAAAGGAAACCTTTCATAACTTGGTGTAAATGAAAAAACTTTGGCTCTTCTTCCGGAAAAAGGAATCATGTATGGAAAATCCCCATCTAAAAGGTCACTTTCAACTGAAACTGAAAGAATATAAACAGGTTCATAATGTAAAACCAGAGAGGGATAAACAAGTATTCTTCAAGTTGAAATGCAGTGTGATATTTCTCTAAAGTGTTATGTTGGAAATGTTATGAAGTCATTTGTCATTATTATTTGATCATCTGCGCAAAAAACAAAGCTAAATATTGCTTGAGGCCTTTGGAGGGAATGAATTGAGCCTTACAAGGAGGAAATCCTCTTTTTTTTTTTTTTTTTTGATACTGCTATAAGGGTAACTTTTATTATTGAAGGAAATAGTCTATTAATGTTTACATGAAGTTCTCTTCAGCATGGGTCTTAGTGGTGGGGACTATGTAATATTAGCTCTGGCTAGTTTCTCTGTCATTTGTTGGTAGAGATTAGTTCATCTTCCGGGATCACAAAAGATGTGGGGAGATGACTTACATGTACTTAAAAGGCAATTTGTTATCTTAGTATTGTCTCAGTGACCAAAGAAGCATTTTCCCGGGTTCTGTTGTGACGAAGATGGAGTTTGGAAGTTTGCTTACTTCCTGGAGTAATTCTGGCATCAGAATTATTTACTGACACTTGCCCCTTTACACCCCTGTAAGCTCTCCATTGTATTGCTGTAGCTGGAAGCTGGGAATTATGTTTCTTGGACTCACTTGCTTATCAGAGTTTCAAATTGGCAGGACTATCCCTATGAGATGCTCTCACTTGCGTTTGGTAAGTAGAAGAGGGGAATACCTTTTCTTTTTCGTTCCCTGGTGCTGTGGTTTGGATGCTTGTCCCTTCCAAAATACACGTTGCAATTTGATCTAGTGTTGGAGGTGGGGCCTAATGGGTGATGTTTGGGTCATGGGGGCAGATCTCTCATGAATAGATGAATGCCCTCCCTGGGCTGGGGTAAGGGGGAGGGAGAGGTGGATGTTAAAGGCTTGGCATTTACCTCTCTTTCTCTCTTCCTTCGTCTCTCACCTTGTGATCTCTGCATACCCTGGCTCCCTTTCACCATGAGTGGGAACAGGCTGAGGCCCCGCCATATGCAGCTGTTCAGCATTGAACATTCCAGCCATCAGAACCATGAGCCAAATAAACCCCTTTTCTTCATAAATTACCTAGCCTCAGGTATTCCTTTGTAACAACACAAAACAGGTTGGAAATGGTGGTGGGCAATTGAGTAGGCTTTCCAGATGCGAGTGGTTGCCATTTCACCCATTTTGGAACTGCAAGAAGCTGAGAAGTTGGTAGTAGCTACTTGCATGGTCCTGATTTTGGGTGGCAGCAGCTTTCTTTCTCTTTGAGGCCACAGACCTGAAACATGTAGCTTCTTCCTGGCTTTTGCTCCTCCAGTCGATGTAAGGAGTTTACATTTTGCTCCTTCCAAATTCAGTGTCAGGAATTGTGTGCTTATAAAAAATCCAAAAATTTTTTGCTTAAAGGCAACAATTGCATGCTTATAAAATTCCAATTGAATTTGTTCCTGGTCGAAATAGTATGATTTCTATTTTCTGGCTGAATCTTGATTGACACAGGGGATTATCTCCACATTTATACTTTTCCAGTGCGGAAGATATGCATTCCTGATTAGTGGAGCTCACTAAACTTCGGAAAAGAAATTTTCTATAGGTCCCATCTTTAGCAAGATCATGAGATTTGGTTTTATCTTTTTAAAAGTCAACTAGGGAAACATCTCCTGTACCTCATAAATACATGCACCTACCATGTACCTACAAAAATTAAAAATAAAAAAAGGAAAAATGAAAACAAATCAATTGAGATAATGTAAATTTTAATCAAAATAGCACACAGTTAATGAAATCCCGTTCCAGCTGAATTTCTAATGTAATTTGTGTCTGAGTATTTTAAAGAGCTAATTAGGCTATAAATAGAAATGAAGCCGTAAAATGTGTGTTTTATAACCAAGAAAGAGAGTTTGTTTTGTTGTATTACCTGGGCAATTCCCCTTTTCATTGTATGGTTATGATTAACAATGAACGCGGAGAATTGAATGCTAGGGCCATCACTAATTAGTAATCAGTGTCCATCTGAACTTGAGTCAATGTTAAGATGGTAAGATCATTTATCCTCATTCATTGTCCATGCCTTCAGGGTAGAGAGTGCAGGACTGGCAGGCATGAGGGATTCCTAGAGCTTTCTCGGAGGTAGTGTAGGGGCTTTCTCCAGAGGGGCCCTGGATCAGAGAAACCTCTCCTGCCTATAGTGCCAGCCTCTCCTGAGCACTCCAGGGATGCATCCTCCTAGGTGAGTTGTCTTCCTCAGCCTTTTGACTTTGGTTCATGAAGTGTCTCTCTAAAGCTGTTGACAATTACTGTTATTGTGGACAAAGAAACAGTTTTGTAAACTTTTTTGTCAACACTTCCTATGTTCCAGGCACCCTTCTAAGCACTTTATGTGTATATTAATGCATTTAGCATAAGATAACAAAACTAGGAATGAAATACAAGACTTTGGCCATAGTTAATAAAATAAAATGTGTTGGATTTTATTGTATTAAAGCCAGCCTGGTCTTATTGCTTATTTCTTGTTTCTTCCTCCCTAGAGGCCTTGTTTCTTCCTCCCTAGAGGAAATAGTAGAGAGGATAATGGGGTGTGGTCCAGCTGAGCAATTTAAGTGATTTTCAGTTGCTGCATCATAACTTCCGGTTGAGTTCCTATGTAGTAGGAGAAAGAGAGAGAGACGTGGGGTAAGGAAGCAGTGAGTCATTGATATAAATGTGGATATCCCCAGAGAATCACTAGTGTAGATGATCTTACATGTTTCGTTCAACTCTGAAAAACTATGAATCCGTAAGGTGTGGTTGGCTGCAGAGGGACAATGACCTCACTAAGTGGCCAGAAACCCGAGATCTGGCTCCCACTGGGGCCGGGGGAAGTCACATACCTCTCTCTCCTGGCTGTAGTGGCCTCATGCGTAAAGTACTTTTTACAGCAGGGGACTGGACAGAAAATCTCTGAGGTTTATTCTGGTTCAGGATCTATAGGTCTGTGACATCATAAACATTTTATTGTATTAAATATGTCCAAAGTCTTGAATTTCATTCCTAGTTTTGTTATCTTAGGCGAAATGCATTAATACATATAAAGTGCTTAGAAGAAGGCCTGGAACACAGTGAGTGTTACAAAAATGTTTACTAAATAGTCTCTATCCTCAGGCAAGTCAAACGATGAACTCCATCTCATTTTCATGTTGCCCAGATGAAACTCTTGTAATTTCCAGTCTTTTGGTTAAAGAAGCCTCTCTATCAAAAAGGAATACATTGGCATCTGCCATGGGTCAGGCACCAGTGACTTTGGGGGCCATCATGGTGTTAGGAGATTAGAAACTTTTAATATCTTAATTTATCTGTGAATATATAGTGATTGTTATGTCTTTCATCTGTTGATTTCTTTTCTATTGTGTTTTATTCATTAATTCTTCTCTTCCTACTTTTCTTACCTACAACCTCACCTTTCAGCTGATCTCCTGAATTCTCTTAGCACAGCCATGTACTACTGATGACTGTCGCCGAGACAATCTGTCTAGAGCAACACTGTCCAATAGAAACATAATGTGAGTCACATATATAATTTAAAATTTTTAGTAACCACCTTATAAGAATATAAAAATATAGGTGAAGATCATTTAAACAGTACATTTTATTTAACCCATCATATCCCAAATATTATTATTTCAACATGTGATTTCCTAAAATGAACAAACTGATGAAAAATATATTTATAAGATATTTTATATCTTTGCTGTCTTTTCTTTTGGTACCAACTCTTTGAAATCTGGTGTGTATTTTACGCTTACGGCACACCTCGGTTTGGACTACACACCTCAGTCACTCAGTAGCACATGTGGCTAGTAACTTCTGTATTGGACAGTGTAGCTGCAGAACATTTTTTTCTACGCTTCCTATTTCTGATGATAAAATGTCCAGTGTTAAAATTCCCCCATTAACAACCTTTTGCCATGCATTAGCTTCATTTGTTTTCAGGTCTTGTCTCTAGTCAAGTGAATCTGCTTTCTCGATTATTAAAATGACTTTTCTCTTTTAACCCTTTCACAAAGCCCTCATCTGCCAACCTTTCAACTTTACCTGGTTTGAGATCTCAACACATTTTCTCAGGAAGCCTTCATTGGATCTTGTTCTGAGCTTTCCTTTGTGCTGAGGTTGGTAACCAGATTATCAGTTGATCCTCACATGTGGATTTCATACCCAGTTCGTATCACGTTTTTGTGTGTGGACATTCATCTCTTCAACCAGAGCCTTTGATTCATTTATAGCCTTTCTTCACAAAAGGTCAAATTGAGTGCTCATTGATTGGCTGACCAAGATTTAGTATCCTAAATTTTATAGAAACATAAATAAATTAAACTACTAAACTGTATTTCTTATCCTGTGTCGTTTTACTGGTTCATTCATTTACTTATCTACCAAATGTTAATTGAGCACTTTATAGAAGTCAAAGACTTGCTAGGCAATAGCAATACTGTAGTCCCAATACCTCGTGAACATCTTCCAATGTCAACACATAGTCTTCTGTGAGCTTAAAATTTATTTCACTGTGGGATTTATTTTCTTGCTTTTTAGAATCATAAAACTGGAAAGGACACTAGAGACTACCTAGTGATTGGACCCTGAATCTTACACATGTGAAAACTGAAGTTCAGAGAAGTTCTGTGATTTATCAGTGGTTTTAGAGCTTATTGGTGGTGGAGCTGGCATTAGAAATCTGGTCTTTTCACATCTCAGAAGAAGACATTTATGCGGCCAACAAACACATGAAAAAAAACTCATCATCACTGGTCATTAGAGAAATGCAAATCAAAACCACAATGAGATACCATCTCATGCCAGTTAGAATGGCGATTATTAAAAAATCAGGAAACAACAGATGCTGGTGAGGCTAAGGAGAGATAGGAACGCTTTTACACTGTTGGTTGGAGTGTAAATTAGTTCAACCATTGTGGAAGGCAGTGTGGTGATTCCTCAAGGATCTAGAACAAGAAATACCATTTGACCCAGCAATCCCGTTACTGGGTGTATAACCAAAGGATTACAAATTATTCTACTATAAAGACACATGCACACGTATTTTTATTGCAGCATTATTTACAATAGCAAAGACTTGGAACCAACCCAAATGCCCATCAATGATAGACTGAATAAAGAAAATGTGGCACATATACACCATGGAATACTATGCAGCCATAAAAAAGAATGAATTCATGTCCTTTGCAGGGACATAGATGAAGCTGGAAGCCATCATTCTCAGCAAACTAACACAGGAACAGAAAACCAAACACCGCATGCTCTCACTCATAAGTGGGAGTTGAACAATGAGAACACATGGACACAGGGAGGGGAACATCACACACCGGGGCCTGTTGGGGGGTGGGGGGCAAGGGGAGGGAGAGCATTAGGACAAATACCTAATGCATGTGGGGCTTAAAACCTAGATTATGGATTGACAGGTGCAGCAAACCACCATGTTACATGTATACCTGTGTAACAAACCTGCACATTCTGCACACATATTCCAGAACTTAAAGTGAAATAAAAAATAAATAGGACCAGGCACAGTGGCTCACGCCTG
Source organism: Piliocolobus tephrosceles (assembly GCF_002776525.5). Taxonomy (NCBI): domain Eukaryota; kingdom Metazoa; phylum Chordata; class Mammalia; order Primates; family Cercopithecidae; genus Piliocolobus; species Piliocolobus tephrosceles. Next base: position 5,649,669 of record NC_045435.1, on the reverse strand, counting down.
TAATCCCAGCACTTTGGGTGGCTGAGGTGGGTGGATCATGAGGTCAGGAGATCAAGACCATCCTGGCTAACAGGGAGAAACCCCGTCTCTACTAAAAATACAAACAATTAGCCCAGTGTGGTGGCACACACCTGTAGTTCAAGCTACTCAAAAGGCTGAGGCAGGAGAATCACTTGAACTGGGGAGGTGGAGGTTGCAGTGAGCTGAGTTCACGCCAGTGCACTCCAGCCTGTTTGACAGAGTGAGACTCCGTCTCAAAAAATAAGTAAATAAATAACTCCACCACCTGCCCCCTCAAAAGAAAAGAAATCAGTTCTTCTTAATTTTTCCCTGGTGCATGATGCTTCCCCTGCATTGTTATCACTGGAACAGTTACATGAATTAAAAAATCTTGTGTAACAAACTTAGATTTTATGACAACAACACAGCTAATACTGTTGCATATTGGGGCTGATTTTCCACTTGAAAAATTTCTTTTGTCTTAGGATTTTTCCTTCTTTTTACTGTGGCAGATTGTCAAAAGTGCTGCAATTTTCACGTGTAAATCTTAACTTGTAGATTACAGGCAGCTAGAAGGAAGGCAACATGTTTCCACAAGTAATTACAAACTTCATTTTTTCTTTCCCCCATAGCTTTCTGCTTCAGGATTCTGACTTATGATCAGTCAGTAGAACTTTAGGTGTGCCTGTCACCAACTGAATGTCTGCAAGGAAATTTGATACATGCCATGTTTAAAGATAAATTTCAGTTAAGCTTAGAGCTACAACTCAGGTAATAAAAATCTAATTTCACAATATTGTCTTTTGTCTTAACAAGTGACAGAGTAAACAGAATTTGTAATGTTGACAGATGTAAGTAGTAGATTCAATATTCTTTAATTAATAACTGAGTCTGTATATACAGTGATGATATTTCTTACACAGCATATATATATTTAGCTTTTCTGTCTACTTTGAGCATTTTGTAAAAGTGTTTTCATTAATTAAGGTGCTATTTTTAAAGCTATTATTTTAGAATATCTGCACAAAATGTATTTATTAAATAATTTAAAGTTATGAATTTTTAAGACATGTTTATATTACTGCCTTCAAATAACCTCAGGTGCTTATTCTTGAGGGTCAGGTGTATTTGCATTTTTAATACATCTTTCAGATCATTTTTATGCACATAAAATGTTGAGAACCTCTGATTTGAAGGGAGAGAAGAGTTGAAGTTTAAAATTTCTTGTCCCTCAAGATGCGCTGATGTTTTCCTTGCCCGCTGTCTTTTCGTGTTACGTTAATAGAGGTAAAGTCAGTTGCTATCTATTAAGTTGATAATGTGACTAGATATTCTGAAGATTCTAGCTGAATCATTTGCTCAGTTACATGAATGCATTAATTTAGTTTATCTAAATTTCCATCAATTAAATAATCAACAATTATTTTCTGAATAGTTCCTGAAGCAAGACTCTGCTGAAAATAACCAGATATATAACAGAGCGAAAATAACCAAACAGATGTATAACAGAGCTGAGCTTCCAGACCGTCTTGTTAACACCTCTATTATACAATCAACCCGTTGTATTTACTGTGCTGCTCTGTGCTGTGTGTAGCTCCTTGCTGGATTGTAAATTCCCTGATACTTAGGCACCAAACCTTACTCATTTTGTGTCTTCAGCTTCCAGGACTATGCTTGGTACATAAAATTGTCAACTATTAGATATATCTGTATTTGAATTGATGAATGAGTAGGTTTGCCACTGGGATATGTTCCAAGACATAGGATAGAACTATCTAATGGTTGAATTTTAAAGCCAGAGGGTGTTCGGAGACCACAGAACTCTAGAGAAATGTTTAAGGAAGGAACTACAGGTAGGCTTTACATTATGCTTATTATTTTAATTGAACACAGTTGGCCCTTGGACAACATAGGCTTGAACTGCATGGATCCACTTATATGAGGGTTTTTTTCAATTGAACACAGTTTGAAAATACAGTATTTGTGGGATGTGAGATCAGGGTATACAGATGATGGACTTTTGTATAAGCAGGCCAACTGTGGGACTTGAGCATGTATGGATTTTGGTGTGCTGGGGTGGGGAGGTAGTGGGGTTTGGGCTGTGGGGGGTGGGGTGTGTGTATATGCATGTCCTGAAGCCAATCCCTGATATATACCAAGTGAAAATATACTTAATATTTCATTGCAGTGAAAATATATAATAAATTTTGTATGACACTTTCCCACACATTATTGCATAAGCATTTCCCAATGCTATTACAACTCCACAAGCAACATTATTATACATTTAATTAAATACATTTACATGGTTTGTCCTATTCCCTATTTCCTTCAGCCTTTTTCCTACTGTTTCATTTCCTTCCTTTTTTCTTTTCTTCTTGACAAGGTCTCCCTCTGTCATCTAGGCTGGAGTGCAGTGGTATGATCATAACTCACTGCAGCCTCAAAAACTCCTGGGCTCAAGCCATCTGTTCCTCCTGTCTCAGCTTCCCGAGTAGCTGGGACTACAGGCGTGGGCCACCATGTCTGGCTTTTGAGACTATTTAAATATGGGGTTAATTTTCTTAGTGAATCTCTGTCTCTCTCTCTCTCTCTATATATATATATATGTGTGTGTGTATATATAACATTTATATATATAGCATTTATATATATAGCATTTCTTAAAGATATTTAAGCATATATACTTACAGCATTTCTTAAAGATATTTCTTAAATGCTTGAAATGAATGAGGCATTTCTTAAAGATATTTGTTAAATAAATGCTTGAAATTTAGAGATTTCTCATAGAAGTGACATTCTAAATTGCAGTTGCATCCCCAGGCTGCTTTCTGAATTTTATTTTATCCATAGAACTAACTGAAGTATCACTTATAACCTCAAATCCCAACCCTCTAAGATATTCAAATATGGAATCTTGAACCTCATTGCAGAGTTCTAGTCAAATTCAGAGGCCTCACAATTTTGATCATTTGGATCTTTACTTACTTTAGGTGCTGAGTGAGGAAAGGGAGACAGGATGTGGCTTGTGGGCAAAGCATCCCAAATCTGAGAGGTCCGGTCCATGGCAGTGTGTGAAGAGGAGCATGCGGGGTGTGTGTGTAAGCGGTGTCTCGAATGGTGGATGGATAGAATGGTCGTGTCTGCAAAGACGTCACTCATGTTGGTGGCGGCATATCCTCAAAAGTAAGGCTGATTATAGTGAATATTGACTGTAAGTCCAACACATTTGGATTTTGCGCTGTAGTGATGGACTGCCACTGAAAGTATAATCCTCTTACAATATTTATGTATGATTTAAACATACGGTTGAAATAAAGTCAAAAAAGAAAAATTCATGATATTCATTCTAGTAATACTCTGTCCAGATCCCCTTCAATTTTTTTTTTTTTCTGCTTTTGTGCACCCTCCTCCAGTTTCTGTGAGCTGTCGCTTCTGGTCACCTGAGGTCCACATTGTCACAGGCACTGGGAGCCTGGAGTGCTTGGGAGTTCTCCCCAGCCTCACACCTCAGTAGGTAGCTGTTGGCTGATGACTGGTGCCAGAATACGAAAGTTCAGCCCTTTTTCCTTGAGTAGGAGAAACTGTGGAGTGTAATTTACATTTCAGAATTCCCCCGCAGGATCAGGTTGAAACTGCCCTGGGAGACTATGAGTAAAGTGACACCTCGTTTGGCCCCGTCCCTGCTCTTGGCTGCTTCCCCTGCTCCTCTACCAGTGTCTGCCGGGAGCACTTCCTCAATCAATTATTTGCATATAAATCCTTGCTCTGCTCCAGGGTCTGTTTTGGGGGAATCCAACCAAAGGTACTTTGTTTTCTATGACCTGTGAACCCTTAGGTTCATGTTTTTATGCCCTCTCCTACTCTTTTAATATCTATAAACATCTTCCTAGTCAAAATCACACCACACACAAACACCTACTTTTACCACATTCAATATTTTTTCAACTATGTCTTTAATTCATTAATGGCTAATTCATTAATGGTTCTGAGTTTAATACTTTTTTTTTTTTTTTTTTTAAGAGACAGGGCCTCACTCTGTTGTCCAGGCTGGAGTGTAGTGGCACAATCGTAGCTCTCCACAGCCTCGAACTCGTGGGTTGAACCAACCTCTTGCCTCAGCCTCCCAAGTACCTGAGACTACAGGTGCACACCACAGTGCCTGGCTAACATTTTTGATTTGTTGAATATCTATGTTGTTGCAGAACCAGTCACCGTGGCTTATGCCTGTATTCCCAGTTACTTGGGAGGCTGAGGCTGGAGGATCACTTGAGCCCAGGAGTTCAAGTCCAGCTGGGCGACATAGCAAGACATTGTTTCTTAAAAAAAATTATGTTGTATGTTGTTGCTTTAATTTTACAAATAATCATATGATGAATAACTCAACCTTTTATTTTATTACTCTAAGATACAGTCACAAAATATACGTGAACTTTTTCCCTTATTTATTTAAATGGACACAATTGTATGTATTTATTGTGTACAATATACTTTGTGAAATGGCCAGATCAAGCTACTAACATATGTATTACCTCACATTCTTATTATTTCTTTGTGGTGAGAACACTTCAAATCTGCTCCCTTAGCAGTTTTCAAGAACAATACATTGTTGTTAAATATAGTGCCTATGTGGTACAATATATGTCTTGAACTTATTCCTTTTATCTCACTGAAATTTTGTATCCTTTGATCAATGTCTCTCTAACATCTCATCCTGCCAACACTGCCCCAGCCCCTGGTAATCACCATTCTACTCTGTTTTTATGAGTTTAACCTTTTTAGATTCCACATGCAAGTGAGATTATGTGGTACAGGCACACTTTGAAGATATTGCAATTTCTGTTCTACACCACCACAATAAAGTGAGTCATATGAATTTTCTGGCTTCCAGTGCATATAAAAGTTATATTTATACTTTACTATAGCTTATTCAGTGTACACATTATATTTCAAAAACAATGTACTTATCTTAAATAAAAATACTTTATTGTATTATTGCTAAAATTGCTAACAATCATTTGAGGCTTTAGTGGTTTGTCATCTTTTTACTGGTGGAGGTTGTTGCCTAGATGTTGATGGCTGCTGACTGATCAGGATGGTGGTTGCTAAAGGTTGTGGTGGCTGTGGCAATTTCTTAAAGTAAGTCAGTAATGAAGTTTGACTCCTCTTTTCCCTAAAGATTTCTCTGTAGCATGCAATGCTGTTTGATAACATTTTATCCACAGCGGAACTTTCAAAGTAGGAGTCAATCATATCAAACTTTATCAATGACATTTGTGTGATATATAAATCCTTTGCTGTCATTTCCGCAACATTCATAGGATCTTCATCAGGGGTAGATACCATCAAAAGAAACTACTTTCTTTGCTCATCCAGAAGAAGCAACTCCTCACCCATTCAATTTTTAATCATAAAATTGCAGCAATTCAATCACATCTTCAGGCTTCACTTCTAATTCTACTTCTCTTACTATTTCTACCAACTCTGCAGTTACTTCCTCCACTGAATTTTTGGACCCCCTCAAAGTCATCCAGGAGGGCTGGAATGAACTTCTTCTAAACTCCCATTAATGTTATTATTTTGACCTTCTCCCATGAATCATAAGTGTTATTAATGGCATCTAGAATAGTGAATCCTTCCCAAAAGATTTTCAGTTGACTCTGCCCAGGTCCATTAGCAGAATCATCTATAGTAGCTATAGCCTTGTGAAATGTATTTCTAAAATAATATTACTTGAAAGTTGAAATTACTCCTTGATTCACGGGCTGCAGAATGGTTAGCAGGCATAAAAACATTAGTCTTCTTGTACACTTTCATCAGGCTCTTGAGTGACTAAAAAAACCTTGTCAATAAGCACTTATATTTTAAAATGAATCTTTTTTTCTGAGCAGTAGGTCTCAACAGTGAGCTTAAAATATTCAGTAAACCCTGCTGCAAACAGTTGTGCTGTCATCCAGGCCTTGTTGCTTCACTGATAGAGCACAGGCAGAGAGAATTAGCATAATTCTTAAAGGCCCTAGGATATTTCGGAATAGTAAATGAATCTTGGCTTCAAATTAAAGTCGCCAGCTGCATTAGCTCCCAACAAGAGGGTCAGATTATTATTCTTTGAAACTTTGAAGCCAGGCATTGACTTCTGTTTAGCTGTTAACATCCTACATGACATCTTCTTCCAATAGAAGGCTGTTTCATCTGCATTGAAAAATCTGTTGTTTAGTGTAGTCACCTTTAGCAATGATTTTAGCTAGGTCTTCTGGATAACGTGCTGCAGTTTTTCCACTAACACCTGCTACTTTACCTTGCACTTTTAAGTTAAGGAGACAACCTCTTTCCTCAAACCTCATGAACCAACCTCTGCTAGGTTCCAACTTTTCTTTTGTAGCTTCCTCATCTCTTTCTCAGCCTTCTTATAATTGAAGATAGTTAAGGCCTTACTCTGGATTAGGCTTTAGCTTAAAAGAATGTGTTGGCTGGTTTGATCTTGTATCCAGACCTCTAAAACTTTCTTCATATCAGCAATAACACTCTTCTGCTTTCTTATCATTTGTGTGTTCACTACAGTAGCATTATACATTTCCTTCAAGAACTTTTTATTTGCATTCACAACTTGGCTAACTGTTATGAGGCCTAGCTTTTGGCCGATCTCAGCTTTTGACATGCCTTTCTAACTAAGCTTAATCATTTCTATTAATAGCTTTTGATTTAAGTGAGAGATGTGAGACTCTTCCTTTCACTTGAATAGCTTAGAGGTCATTGTAGGGTTAATAATTGGCCTAATTTCCATATTATTGTATCTTAGGGTATAGGGAGACCTGAGAAGAGGTAAAAAAAAAAAAAAAAAAAAAAAAACAAAAAACAGAATCAACTGGTTGGTGGACCAATCAGAGCACACACATTTAATGAGTTCACCGTTTTATACAGGTGCTGTTTGCGGCACCCCAAAACAATAACAAGAACAACTGTAGAATCAAAGATCACTGATCACAGATCACCATAAAAGATACAATAATGATAAAAACATTTGAAGTATTTTGAGAATTACCAAAATGTGGCACAGAGACACAAAGTGAGCACACACTGTAGGAAAAATGGTGCCAGTAGACCTGCTCCACACTGGGTTGTCACAAACCTTCAATTTGTAAAAAACCCACTATCTGCAAAGTACAAAAAAGCAAAGTATAAGAAATTAAGGTATACCTGTATTTGTCTTTCCGTGCCTGGCTTATTTCACTTAATATAATGTCCTCTGATTTCATTCATATTGTCACAAATGACAGGATTTTCTTCTGCTGTAAGGTTGACTAGTATTCCATCATTTGTACTGCATTTTCTTTATCCATTCATCCCTTGATGGACACCTAGGTTGACTTCATGTCTTGGCTATTGTGAATAATGCTGCAATACACATGGAAGTATGGCTATCTATTTGACATACTGATTTTATTTCCTTTACATATATACCCGGAAGTGGGATTGCTGGATCACATGATAATTCTCTATTTAACTTTTTGAGGACTCTTCACACTGTTTTCCCTAATGGCTGTACTAATTTACAGTACCACTACAGCGTGCAAGGGTTCCCTTTCCTCCACATCCTCATCAACACTTATCTTTTGTCTTTTTGATAATGGCCATTCTAACAGGTATGAGGTGATATCTTATTGTGCTTTTAATTTGCATTTGTCTGATGATTAGTGATGTTGAGCATTTTTTTCATATGTTTGCTGGCCATTCGTGTGTCTTGTTTTGAGAAATATCTATTCAGATTCTTTGCTCGTTTATTAAATGGTTTGTTTTCTTACCATTGAGTTTGTCTGAGTTTCTTATATATTTTGCATATTAACTCCTTATCAGATATATGGTTCACAAGTAGTTTTTCCCATGACATAAATATTTTTGTACTTGAACTTAGCAAAAGTTAGACCAATATAAAAAGGCGTTATTATTAAATGGGTACACAAATTTTACCACCATCTTGAGAAATACATAATGACAATTTAAGTGTCAATTTAAAATGTTTATTTCTTAAGAATTACACGGTAATAATAATAGTGGCAATAATCATTATAATAACGATTTATTAAGTAATTATAATTACTTTGCATTAGGTATTAGGCACTTCATCAAGATTATTATTTATTTTTTTAAAGCTGGTATGAATATATTAATACCAAACAAAGTAGACTTTTAGGCAACAAGCATCCCTACAGATAAAGAATAACACTTCATAATAATAACAGTTTCAATTTGCCGGGAAGATTTAACAATTCTAAATTTGCATTTATCAATTACATGTCCTGATACTATATAAGCACAAGTGGAGAGAATTGCATGAAAAAATGGTTAAAGCCAAAACATAGTAAAAAAATTCTAACATTCTTTTAAATAAAATAAGCTGGAAAAAAATAAGAAGGATATAGAAAATTTGAACTATAAAATTAACCAAGTGACCTGATGAACATATATGGAATACTGTATTCAAAAACTGTAAAATATACTTAATTTTAAAGACACAAATGATAAACAAAAAATATAGAAATAAAACTAGAAATCAATATGCATATAGCCTTACATTTTAAATCTTACAAGATTATTTTATTTAATCCTCCAAACAATCATGTGAGGTTAATATACTTATTAGGAAGGAACTAAAATTTGGAGTCATAAACACTTTGCAGGGATCTTATAGCTGGTAAGGTGATTAAGCTAGGATCTGAGGCGAAGTCCGACTCCAAACTGTGCTCTTCAGTTTTTTATCTGTCTCATTGTTTAATTTGTATTTTTGTTATTGCTAGCTACATTAATCATTTTTCATTTATTTGCTCTTGTAGAGTTAACTGTTTGTGTCTTGCTAGTTTGTTTATTGGAACATTGATGATTTTTCTCATCAGTTTGTATGATCTTATGTACTACAGATGGATACCCTCTGTGAATAATATTTGTTGAAAATACTGGTCTATTTCTCTTTTAGATTGTTTTAATTATAAATATCAAATTCTTCTATTACTATTTTTTCCTACATAACTTTTTCTAATTAATTGAAGCCTCATTATTATTCTTCAAAAGAGCTGTTATGCTTTTCTATCTAATCTAAATTGAATACAATTATCTCTTGGTATCTGTGGGGGATTGGTTCCAGGACCCCATCTCCCTGCATATAGCAGAATTCTTGCATACTCAAGTCCCACAAGTCCCGCAGTTGATGTGAGAAATATGCCTATAGGAAAAGCTAGCCTTCCATATCTATGAGTTTCTCATTCTGTGAATACTGTAATTTTTTAAAAATTATTATTATACTTTAAGTTCTAGGGTACATGTGCATAACGTGGAGGTTTGTTACATATGTATACTTGTGCCGTGTTGGTGTGCTGCACCCATCAACTTGTCAGCACCCATCAACTCATCATTTACATCAGGTATACCTCCCAGTGCAATCCCTCCCCCCTTCCCCCTCCCCATAATAGGCCCCGGTGTGTGATGTTCCCCTTCCCGAGTCCAAGTGATCTCATTGTTCAGTTCCCACCCATGAGTGAGAACATGCGGTGTTTGGTTTTCTCTTCTTGTGATAGTTTGCTGAGAATGATGGTTTCCAGCTGCATCCATGTCCCTACAAAGGACACAAACTCATCCTTTTTTATGGCTTCATAGTATTCCATGGTGTATATATGCCACATTTTCTTAATTCAGTCTGTCACTGATGGACATTTGGGTTGATTCCAAGTCTTTGCTATTGTGAATAGTGCTGCAATAAACATACATGTGCATGTGTCTTTATAGCAGCATGATTTACAATCCTTTGGGTATATACCCAGTAATGGGATGGCTGGGTCATATGGTACTTCTAGTTCTAGATCCTTAAGGAATTGCCATACTATTTTCCATAATGGTTGAACTAGTTTACAATCCCACCAACAGTGTAAAAGTGTTCTTATTTCTCTACATCCTTTCCAGCACCTGTTGTTTCCTGACATTTTAATGATTGCCATTCTAACTGGTGTGAGATGGTATCTCATTGTGGTTTTGATTTGCATTTCTCTGATGGCCAGTGATGACGAGCATTTTTTCATGTGTCTGTTGGCTGTGTGAATACTGTATTTTTAATCTGCCTTTGGTTGTGGATGTGGAACCCATGGATATGTAGGCCTGACTTATTTATTTATTTATTTATTTGAGACAGAGTCTTGCTCTGTCACCCAGGCTGGAGTGCAGTGGCGTGTTCTCGGCTCACTGCAACCTCTGCCTCCCAGGTTTAAGCAATTCTCTGCGTCAGCCTCCCGTGTAGCTGGGATTACAGGCATGTGCCACCATGCCTGGCTAATTTTTGTATTTTTAGTAGACAAAGGGTTTCACCATCTTGGCCAAGTTGGTCTTGAACCACTGACCTCATGATCCACCCACCTTGGTGTCCCAAAGTGCTGGGATTATAGGCGTGAGCCACCGCGCCTGACCGGGGCTGACTACATTTATTTTAAAAATCCTGTGGATTTTCTTCATTCTCTGCTACCCTTGATATGGCAAGATCAAGCCCTCCTCTTCCTCCTCCTCAGCCTACTCAACATGAAGATCATGATGATGAAGATCTTCATGAGGATCCACTTCCACCTAATAAATAGTAAATATATTTTGTCTTCCTCATGATTTTCTTCATATATTTTTTAAAGAGTTGGGGGTTCCCACTGTGTTGCCCAGGCTAGTCTTGAACTCCTGGGCTCAAGTGGTACCCCCATCTTGGCCTCCTGAAGTGCTGGGATTACAAGTGTGAGCTACCACACCCTGCATCTGATTTTCTTTTTCTTTTTTAAAATTAAAAACAAGAATCATGATTTTCTTAATAACATTTTTTTCTCTAGCTTACTTTAAGAGTCCAGTATATAATACACATTACATACAAAATATGTGTTAATCAACTGTTTATAGTATTAATAAGGCTTCTGGTCAATAGTAAGTTATTAGTAGTTAAGTTTTTAGGGAGTCAAAATTTATATGTGAATTTTCAACTGTGGGGGTGGGTTTGGGAGGGGGGTAGGATTGGTGCCCTAACTCCTGCATTGTTCAAAGGTCAACTCTGTGTGTGTGTGTGTGTGTGTGTGTGTGTGTGAATATGAATATATATACATATATGAATATGTAGTGAATGTAAATATATGTACACATATATTCACTATATATGAATATGTTTTTTATAATCATATATAGCAAATATATATACACACATTATATATATTCAATATATTCACTATACACACACATAATTTTAGCTATACTGGCTCTTTTAGAGGCAAAAAGAGCAAACAGGTATAGTAGTATTCTAGCAAATGAATGCAGAAGTTGGAAGGGGTTGTGTAAGGGAAGAAAGGAACATGTATGGAGTGTATGCTATGTGTTTGGCATTTTACATATAAGGCATGGAGTCTGTTTAGGAACCTTTTCTATTAACCCCCTCTTGTCATGGGAAGGGCCTAAAGTTAGGTGGTTGCAATAGGAGAAGGAAAAAATGGAAGTAGTAATACAAGCGCAGGTAACCTCTACATCTTTCCTTTTCCCTTTATGCCGCACTTTAAGTGTTAAACCCTATACCAGATGTAAAATTTTGAAGAATCCCTAGTAATTTTGGATTTTACATAAAACTATTATTTTCTGGCAAAAGTACTACGTGAATAAATAATTCAGGTAAAAGCGGATTTATACTTTTGGAATAAATTGTGGACTTTTAGAATTAATTTTAGCTGAATATGCTACTTATGAGATTATTGTCTACTGAACCAGATGAGCCATACTGACGTTCATCTATGGCAAACTTAGGCATTTTTATGAATTTATGTTTTGGGGAAGACATCATTGGAGTAAATTATGCACCTCTGCTCTTTAGCTGTCATCTGTAGCTGATTGCTTCTCTTCTGGTTTGTATGACCTGTTCCAAAGTCTGTTCATGTTGGAGATGAAAGAACAGAGTAAAACCCACAACTGGCCTCGCTTTAGTCAAACTAGTTAACCCAGTTACCTTTACAGTTTGGGTGACAATGTTTTATGACCTTTGAAGAATCTAAGGAAACAATAAATATAATAATGGCTGACATTTTAATGGAAACCTATTGTTTATACACACTTTCACAGTACATTAATTTTTATAAAGAATAAGATAATTATCTTGAAAGTAGAATCTGACTTCAGTTTTCATGTGTTATGCAATGCTGGAATTAGTAGAAAAGAAGACTTAGAGTTGTCCAGTTACAAACTTCAGATACAAAGGGTTTCTGACATAGAAGAAATTCTCCATCTCAACTTAGGAAAGGAAAAAAACCAACACATGGACAAACAAAAAGAGAGGGACAAAAACTGAAAAATGAGGAAGAAATTCCTTAAGCTGAAGACTGAGTGTCGGGAGGAAGTTTCAGTATTTCTTCCTTACTTTGAATCTACTCTTTGGAATGATTCTTAAATATTTAAGCCTGATAGCTGGAAACTGAAAAATCAACACTCCCAAGTCATGTGTAGATTTTTAAATGGTGACTCTTCAACCTTCAAGATTGATGATGATGATGACGATGAAGTTAATGTTTACTGAGACTTACCATGGATCACGTACTGTGCTGACAGCTTTACAGGAAATATGCCATAATCTTTCCAATAACCTGATTAAACAAACCCTACTATCTATCTCCATTTTCAAACAAGAGAAAATAAAGCATAGAGAGGTTAATCGATAGCTAGTGAGTGTGTGAGCTGACTGGATGTCAGATTAACTGACTCCAAAGTCTGCATATTTAATGATTATACTTTACTACAGGGCAGACATTAAGGATATTGTAGCAGAGTTGTCTGAACAAAAATGTCGCTATTTTGCAATGTATTCTAATCAGGGGAGCTGCTCGGTCAAAGTTCCGACAAATCACTATTCATGTTAGTGGCCTTTCTGAAGCAGCCTGCAACACCTGGTGTCATGCAAGCCATTGGGCTGAGTTCACTTCTCCACTAGACCACTGAGAATAGTCACGGTGCCTCCACGAGACAGTCAACATGGCCCGAAGTGAGAAGGAGGCTGGGCCCACTCAGCTGCAGCCCTGTCATCTCAATGTTTGGCTTTGTTACTATTACTGGTTATGTCTATTTTTATGGATGAAAAACCTGAGGTTCACAGAGATTTTATCAAATGTTTTTATTAAATTGCTATTTTTGTCAGAGACTAGAGGACAATATTTTGGATTAGAAGAAATTTTTGTTAAACATAAACAGCATGAAAGATAAAGATCTCAGGACCTCCCTTGACCTTCCAGCTACTCCGGAAATTCAATAAACACTAGAACATTAATCAATCTAGATAATTTCTTTAAGAGTAGAGCTTTCTATATTTGGCTCGATTCTAAAAACACCGGGTTCTAATAGAGAAGAGATATTCCTCTGGAGAGCTTTTTTTTTCCTTTTTTTTTTTCTCTTCTCAGAATGGTGGCTTCCTTGTTTCTTGCCTTTTGAAAAAATGTGTGTTCCGTCAGCAGCTATGAGCACAGATCTGGGTGCTGATCAAGACTTTGACGTGAGGCCTGAGAAAACGCAGAACTGAGGTAAATAGTTCCAGGAAACACTATACGGCCTGTCACGATGTTCTGCGGTATTTCAAATGTTTTAGAAAAAGGTGAACTTGAGGTGAATATGAAAAAGGTAAAGGTTCAGTTTAGTCTGAGAAACAGAAGATTCTGGAAAGCAAAAACTGAATTTTTATTGTCAGTGTTATATAAGCATAACTTTTTGCTTTCATTAAAAAGAAGAAACATTAGTGAACTTGAGTCTGGGGCACACATTGAATAAAAAAGCTAAGTCTGTTATCATGACCCTCAAAGTTCTTCATCATTTGGCTTCACTGATTGCACTGACTACCACTCTCCCCTCCCTCACAGTTTTCTTGTCAAACTGTCCTTCATGAATTTCCTCGTACACTTGCTTTGACCTAAGGAATTTTTGCATTTGCTGTTTCCTCTGCCTGAAGTGTTCTTTCTGCCCTTTCCATGGTGGATTTATTCTCATCCTCCAGGTCTCAGCTTAAATGTTGTCTCCTTGGAACGGCATTGCTAGACCACCCTAATCAGCCCCTGTGCCTCCCCTGACCCTCTGTCTTGTGTGCTCATCTGTAGCTCTCCTCTCCTTTGGGACACATGGGAAGAGTGTATTTCCTGACACCCTTACAGGTGGGTAGGACTCTGGGACAAGTGTTGACCAACACGACATAGAAGTGATGTGATGGTGTGGTCTCATTACCCCTGGCGTTGTCCAGGCATGAGAGCAACATGGAGCAGAGCCCCTGGCAATGAGTGGTATATAAATGCATGAGTAAGAAAACAAAACACAGAGAACACAACTTTGTTAAGACACTGATATTTTGGGGGTTGTTCGTTATAAAAACATAACTACTCCCATCCTATCTAAAACATCACCATATTTTATTTTCTCCAGAGCACTTTCTCCTTTTTGAAATGATCTCATTTATTTATTATTAATCTATCCCCTGCCCCTACATTGTCAGGTAATTAGTAGATACACAATAAAGGATTAACTTTTCATAGGGTCTGTGGATCCTCACCAATCTCAAACAATCTTAAAAAAAGCCTTTCAGAGTAACCCTTAGGCCATCTGCTAACTGCTTCACGCTGAATCTGGTAAATAAGGAGATGTCCATTGATAGCCCTTGTTGAAATAGGCAAGGGGCCACTACCTCAGCGCTCTCCCTTCCTCATCCGTTTATCCTGACACAGGGAAGCTGCCTAACTAATTCTGGAAAGTCTATAAACTGAGCAGGACGAGACAGAATGAATATTGTTTCCAGTTCCAAATGAGGGTCTCTTCCAAATATTTCGCCTGGGTGAAAGAGCGAGACTCCATATAAAAAAAAAAAAAGGAAAAGAATTTATTAAATAGGAAACAATTATTAAGTGTATCTAGTGTATGAGATACAAATGGGTAGTTCATATAAAAATAAATCTTAAAAATATAAAATAATTTACTTAATCAGACAATTATTAGGATGCCGGGGTTTCATAGCCTATTTCCTCCTCTTCACTCATGGGACACATATGGGCATTATTTGTTTAGCTAACTGACTCCACCTCAATCTTTGAAGACAAAAAGGGCAAAAGTGGCATGAGTAGGCTTTCTCAAGAAAATTAATTAGAGAAATAAGAAAGTTCATTCTCCTAAGGCCTGTATTCAGTGAGAGAATGAGATACTAGAGGTGTTGAATATAATTAATACAAACATTTTGAAATATAATGTGTTTTGTGACACTGTTGGTCCTACTGATATCTATATATTGGCATAAAAATGACTCAGAAGGACAAGTTAATCATGCTAAAGTTGATATTGTTGCTATGTAGAGATGGGGCCACAGAAATAGTAACTAACTGATTCTCTTTGGGAGTCAGAAATAATCTGCTTTAGTTAGCTAGGACTGCCACAACAAAATATACAGACTGGTGGCTTAAACAACAGAAATGTATTTCTCATAGTACCAATGGATGGGAAGTCAAGGTGTTGGCAAGGTAGGTTGTATCTTGAGGTCTCTTCTCTTGGTTTCTAGGTGGCTGCCATCTTGCTGTATGCTGACATGACCTCTTCTTCGCACATGTGCATGCATGGAGAGACAAAGAGAGCTTTCTGATATCTCTTCTTATAAAAGCACTAGTCCCGTCATGAGGGACCAAACCTCATGACCTCATCTTACCCTAATTATCTTCCATAGATATCTCTAAATACCATCATGGGGGGGGGGGGGGGCAGTGGTTCGGGCTTCAACATACACATTTTGCAGGGACACAAACATTCAGTACGTAACATCATCTGAGTGTTAATGTATTATACCCAGGGATGTGCATGCACACACACACACATCACATGCACAAAAGAAAGGATACATCATAGATCATGGATAGTATATTAGTTACTTCCATTATTTCCCACTTAAGATACTATATCAGTCCTTTTTAAAATCAGGTACATGTCATAGCAGACACAAATATTAGTAATTAATCAAATTTTGATTTGTTTTCTCTTATAACAAGAAGTCTAGAGGTAGGTAGTTGCTGGCATTAGTTCAGCAGCTTGATGCTCTTTGGGCCAAGGTCTTTATGATTCTCTTGCCTTTATGTTTGCAAGATGATGGCTACAGCTACATTTCTAGCCTGTATCTCAGACAGGATAAAGGAAAAACGAGAAAAAAAAAAAAGGTGTGTGCTAGCTGAGGCTTTTAAGAATTTTTCCAGAAGCCCTACTCAATGATTTCTGCTTACATTTTCTGAACCAGAACTCTATGTCATGTGGCTACTGCTATATGTAAGGAAACCTGGGTAATATAAGTTTTATCTGTAAATATTACTGTGCCCTCTGAAACGTGGATTCTGTTAATAAAATAAAATGAAAAGAAGGATATTGGTTTGGAAGCTAGTAGTATGTACCACAACTACATCCCAAGAGCTAAAAATAAAAAGTGAATGGACAGATCCTTCCTCAGTGGGTAGATTCTATTTTGCTTCAGACAGCAAAATAGAAGCTTGGAAAATTCCTGTTCCAAAGAGATGCTTAAAAAGTATGTCTCAAAAGGTAACCTTACTTAAGGAGATTGGGGAAGACAACATACTTTAGACACTGGAGTTTACCCAGAGCACAGTTACTATTTTAATTCAATTACAACCTGAGGAAATTTTTAGCAGTTGGCAGCTGTGCTGCTTCAAGACTGAGTTTTGGCTCTCCTGTTGATTACTGCTCCTGGTTTCCTGCTGTTGGAGCACACTGTTTTCTTTCACTCAGAGACATCTTGTTCTTTTCTGAGTCACTACACCATTACTCATCTTGAGTTGGCTCCTTGTTGGGTTTTATAAGGTTATCCAAAGAGATGAAGGGACATGAAAAACACTGAACTTGGGAAGATCTAGTGTAGGGTGTTAAGAGCTATGAGCTGTTTGTGCTTTTTTTCAGGGTCACACTGAGCAAGTCAGGGCTTTTAAATTTGTAAATCAGTGAGTAGCCACTCCACTTTCTGCTATAAGATGAAAAGGAAATTCACCTGTTTCTTGAGAAAACTAGGGCTCTAGATAACTGCAGTTGTGATTTATACCAAGAGTAATGTGGAGGGTGGAATTGAAGCCGGGTGCACCCAGGTGGGCATTATAGTGATCCAAGTGAAAGGTTATGAGAGAAAATAGGAGATTCGTTGGTGGGAGCTCAACCATTGTGGAAAGCACCATATCGATTCCTCAAAGAGCGAAAAACAGAACTACTATTTGACCCAGCAATCCCATTTCTGGGTATATGCCCAGAGGAATATAAATTATTCTACCGTAAAGACACATGCATGCAAATGTTCACTGCAGCACTATTCACAATAGCAGAGACATGGAATCAATCTAAATGTCCATCAGTGACAGACTGGATAAATAGAATGTGGTACATGTACCCCATGAAATACTCTTCAGTCATAAAAAAAGAATGAGATCATGTCTGTTGCAGGACATGGATGGAGCGGGAGGCTATCATCCTTAGCAAACACACAAGAACAGAAAACCAAATGTTCTCACCTATACGTGGGAGTTGAACAATGAGAATTCATGAACACAAAGACTAGAACAACAGACATTGAGGTCTCCTTGAGGGTAAAGGGTGGGAGGAGAGAAAGGAGCAGAAAAAAAATGACTATTGTGTGATCAAATAATCTTTACAACAAACCCTTGTGACATAAGTTTACCTGTATAACAAACCTGCACATGTACCTCTAAAACGAAAAAGTTAAAAGAAAAATAAATCAATGAGCCCAGTAGAAGTCCCTCAAGTCTTATTGTTGGTGATAAAAAGTTCTTTTGCTGTCGATGAAGAAACTGTTTCTTTCACATATTTTCTTAGGTATCACCTGACAGTGGGTACATGTATTAGTAAACAAAACAAAGCAAAACAAACTGCAACAAATATCAAACTCTTGTTGAGCATTTCTTATATGCCAGGAACTCTTGCAAGCTCTTTACTTATTTAATCCTCACAACAGCTCTAAATTAGGTCTCGTGATTATCTCCATTTTGCAGATGAGAAAACAGATCCAGAGATGTTAGTAAGTCATTTGCTCAAGGTCACATAACCAGTTAGTGTTGAACCTGAATTTGAACCCAGGTTTAATTACCATGTCCACATGATCAACAACAATGTGATATTGTCTCATTACAGTGTGAACAACATCAGTTACACTGACTCCGGCCTCTCCTGTTTTCACGGAACCTCAATTTCTTGTAATGTGCCCCTGAAGATTATTTGCCAACAGAGGTTGTCTCACATGCCATCACAAAACACTTAACTATCATGGGGCACCGCTGCTTGATCCTTCTATGTCCTTAGGCACTGATGGATCCTGGAAGCCTTGTGAAGCCCTGCTGTGGGGTGGGTTGTAGCAAAAAGGAGGACTCCACTTTTCTGCTGTGCTACACTCTGGGAGCAAGACCTCAAAGCTATACTACGGTCTTGCTGAGTTCTAAGCCTCCTTTTCAGATTTTTATTTATAGCCCCTCTCTTCACTCTAGGACCCAATTATGAGGTACAACTGGAGACATTATCAGAGTAACAGCCCCCAGTTTGGGCTCATACTCCTCTGTCCATTTCCTATTAAAACTTAGTCTTTTGTTATTAGCCGCACTCAGTATGCATGGCTCCTTCTCAGACTTGAGTTTTCTTCTTAGAGACTGCTCAGGAACACAAGAAATGCTTCTATGCAACCTATTCTTCAGTTTCCTAAACATAATCAGGCATGTCTGAATCCCACAGCAGGCCCATTCCAAAACTCTCAGTACCATCCCATGAGACACCACCAGTTCCATAAATCATAGCCTTCCCTCTATCTACACTCCCACACCTGCTGTGAACTCCATCAAGCCCAGAGGAGAAAAAAAGGCTGCTTTTCTGATCTGCACCTACTCAAGCCAGGGTGTAACACTCTTGAGTAACACACTTGAGTAACACTCCAGACATCATCGTTTTCTTGCTTTCCTCTGACAAGTCATAATGAACAGTCTGTTCTGCTTCTCTTCCTTAACCTGGTGGCAAAAGCCTACATACATGAGGCTCACTGAGCCAAGAGGCTTTGTCTTGGGGAAGAGCAGAACTACCTTCATCCCCCAAATCTTTCACTTCTGTGCACAGGTTTTTACATTTCTGGACCACATTCTCATTTGTATGTTTTACAAAGGCAAGAGTGATGCCTTTGCTGTGATTCAGGCAATTTGCACTTTTCCTACAAAAATGGAAAATGGCTATTGTCTCTTCACCTCCGTGTCACTGAGTAGCCTCACCTGGCAGTTCTTCCTGCCTCCCTGGAAGCCTGAGCTTTCTCAAAAGTATCTAACTGTGAACACCCTCTGTGACCCTTCCATTCAAGTAGCTCTCGCCTACCTGCCTTTTTGCCTCCTCCTTACATCTTTGTCCTCCATTTTATCCTCAGCAGAACTAAAATCTTCCCTCTCTGCCTTTTGGTGTGTGTTTAGAAGGTAACTTGCTCTTCCCTATGCTTCCCTACAAGCATATAAGAAACCTCTGGTATTGGGGGTAGCGACAGAGGCATCTGGGGAGGCCTCCTAGGTCCTGGATACCCTCAAATACCAACACCTTGGTAACCTTTGGTTATCCTTCTTGTCTTTTTGCTCACTTTCTACATCTACACAGCTCGTGTGTAGCCAACACGAGATTAACTCCTCCACCCCACCCCATACCAGACGACCTGTGCAGTATGAGGAGCTGTTTGTCCATGGCAAACCCTGGATACTAGCTAATCATCAGAGGAGTCTTTAGTGGGCAACTGGTTTTGGCACTTTTAGGTTAAGCCCAGCTGTGATGGTTAATTGGAGTGTCAACTTGACTGGATTGAGGGATGACTACACGGCTGGTGAAGTACTGTTTCTGGATATGTCTGTGCAGGTGTTTTTGGAGGATATTGGCATGTAAGTAGTAGACTGAGTGGGGAAGACCTTCCCTCAGTGTGGGTGAGTACCATCCAGTCAGCCAGGGGCCTGACTAGGACAAAGCAGGCAGAAACAGAGGAATATTCAGGTCATGCTGCTTCCTTTCTTTTTTTCCTCACTAGAGTGGAACACTCTTCTCCTCCTGTCCTTGGACATCAGAACACCAGGCTCTTTGGCCTTAGGACTCTGGGACTTTCACCAGCGGCCTTCCTGGGCCTTTGGTCTCAGGTACCATCAGTTTCCTTGGTTCTTAGACCTTCCAACTTGGGCTGAGCTATACAACCAACTTGTCTGGTTTTCCAGCTTGCAGACACTCTATAGTGGGACTTCTCAGCCTCCATATTGGGTGAGTCAATTCCTCTAATAAAGCTCCTCTCATATATCTCTATATCTAATATCTATCTATCTATCTATCTATCTATCTATCTATCTATCTATCACCTATCTATCTATCTATCTATCTATCTATCTATCTATCTATCTATCTATCTATCTAATCTATCTCCTATTCGTTCTGTCTCCTTAAAGAACAGCCATAACTTCCAAGAATCTTGCACCGCTTTGAAGAGGCATACAATATTTTAACAAATTCAGTGTTCTTAGGGGAGGGCTTAACAACTGAACTTCCAGGGCTAACTTCTCAGTCAATTTGTGAAGGAGTTTGCAATATTTTATAACATTGGGCAGTCATTAAAATGTATATAAATCTTCTGTGGGTATATCTGAGTATACCCAGCCACATGGATTTCGAAGGCCTCTGCAGGATGGTTTTCATAACTCCTCACTTCCCTGCGGCTAGCACAGCCATACAGGCATCTCTTGGTATTGCTTGGCAAGGAATTCGGCAGGCTGTTAAGGAGGAAATGACAACCCTAGTATAATAATAATAATAATAATAATAATAATAATAGCTATATGTCAAAAGCACTTGCCATGTGCCAGACACTCTAGTAGAGACCTTCTGTACATCATTTCATTTTATAATCAGATAATGAGATAAGTATTTTCCACATTTTACATATGACTAAACTTAGACTAAGTAACGTATTCAAGGTCACCTAATTTCCAAATGCCTCAGTGGATGTGGCTCTAAAGTTCGTACAATTTCCATTATGTTCACTGCTACTCATAGGAACCTGGGAAATGGAGATGCATAGAAAGACAACCCTGCAAGCTCAGAAATTAAAACTGATGTTCCATGGAAGTGTTCCTAAATGGTAATCTGAATTTGGGGTTGCTGTTGGAAAATAGCCTTTTGTCTCAAAAACCCAGTTTGAGCCTTCCACCAATTACATAGGCTTTACGAGACATGGAAGCTGGAGGATAGTAGGATGAGATCTGCTGGACTGAAAAGCGCTTTGTAGTGGTCTACCTTGGGACCTCTGGTCAGCAGCTACTGGTTGTTCCTTCTTTTCCCTTCTCCTTCCCCATTTTCCCCATTAGAATGTAAGCTTCCTGAAGGAAAAGGACTTGTTTATTGCTGTATAACTAGAAAGGATAGTACCAGGCACATTCAACAATATTTGTTGAATGAATGAAAACTGAATGAAAAAGTATTTGGCAGCCCTCTGAAAACCAGCTACTCCTGACACCTAGAAACCCGTGTAATCTATGGTATATCTGATGTTTATTGATTGCCCTGATCTTACCACTGCTGTATAACAGGAAAATCCTGCCATCCACTAGGGAGTTGCTGAGACCCCTAACCAGGCAAAGAGCCAAAGACACCATCAGTTTCCTTGCTTCTTAGATTTACAGGGATTACAGGTATTGAGCTCGAGGGTTTGGTCCCCTGTGTGTGTCTAATCTTCAAGACTCGAGCACTTCCTGATTTCTTAGTGAAAGAGGAAGCACCCCAATAACATTCATCACATCTTTTCCAGGAGCCCTTTTTGTATGAGAAGTACTTTGTTCTTGCGGTAAATTTCAAGTTTGTTTCCTCGCTGTGTCTGGCCAATCTCTAGACAAACCCTACTTCTAGCCTTACTTTTCCTGATTGAAACTTCCCCATACTAAAAACCAAAACCAAAACCCCAAAACCAAAATCAAACCCATCAACAATAAAATATTGGTGCAGTCATAGTTCTGCATCATTATTAGAAGCAAAAGTCCTGTGGTAGAAGTTTCCTTGACATCTGGTTTTATTCATTAGGCAGGAGTCCTGACCTGACTTTTGTAAGATTTCTTGTAGATAAACAATTTTTATGGCACTGAGAGAAAAAAATGCTTATCTTCCATAATTTAAATAAAATAAAAATGTAAACTTCAAATATTCACAGGAAGGAGACGCCCAGCGCATTCTCTAGATCTTGTGTACTTAACTCTCTATAGAATCTTGTAAATATGGAGGCCAGTTTTTGATATGCCAGATTCTCTTTCACTATTAAATTGCTTTTAGGAGAATTTTGTAAATGGACATAAACAACAGGTATACATACACCTGTTGGTGTAAATGAACAGAACCTTCTGGAAGGAGAGCTCCTGATGAGTTAGTCCTTGAGCCTTGGGCTGGGATACCCTCTTCCCTGAGGCCAGTCTCCCAGCCCCAGTGTTGTAAACCAGACCCCAGTGCCAAACCATTGGCTTTGTAAGTAGAGTAGTAAGTTTCCTAATTCCTTTCCCAGAAAAATGCGACATCAAAGATGGTCCTCTGAAGCCCAATGCAGGAACAGTTTGCAGGAAGAATGAATGGATTACAATAAATCTGATTAGGGAAGGACCCACACAGCACAGTACTTAGCACATGGAAGAAGGGCAATATGTGTTTGCTGAATGAATAAACAAAGGAATGAAGAATGAATGAGTCTGGAAACTGAGAATATGTGAGCCATTGGCAACCTAAAATTCTATATGGATGCTGGTTTCTTGCTCTCAGTTTTTCTGAGAATGATTTGAAAAGCATTTCTCAGAGTAATTTAGTGGGTGGGAGCTTAGAAGGGAGAGCAATTACTTTGTTGATTGAATGAGGAAGTTTGAGGCAGCGTGTACCTGTAACAGACAGTGTAAAGACACGTCAAGGATGTTGATTTTTCTAGGTTGTCTATGAGTTTGTCTTCATGCTTGGATGAAGTGCACTGACATGCAGAGAGTATAGCTATATGACTAATTTCAGTTTATTGGTAATGTGAATGTAGCAATAGGAATGTTTTTATGACATTGCGTGGTTTCAAGATGTATTCAATTATCTTAACATGTTTAACGTTCCTCATTAACAATCTCATTCTGTCTGGCTTCTCTCTTTTTCTTTCTTTAGTTTTGCTGTTCATATCAGCACACAAAATGTATTAATTTTTTCTACAATAGAAATAAATTGTTTTACTTTCTCTCTGCACACACTGTGTGACCATAAATGTACTTCAAAGAGGGAAACAGAAAAAGGAAATTAATTAGAACATCTGTTTCTATAGTACTTATAAATAATGGAATTTCCATGAATTAAAATAAGCTTTAGCTTAAAAAAATCTAAAAAAATCAATGCTGTTGGAAGATGTACCCTGTGTACTCTGTGGCTTTGGGGATCTACTGGTCTACCATCACATATTCCCTGAGGTACAAATATCTCAGGCTTAAAAATAACTAGAAAGTGTATTTGTTGAATAAATAAGTAATAGGAACTTAAGAGATGGGAGAATATGTAGAGGTTAGACATATAATTTCTCTATAATTCAGACATTCCTTCTGTAGTATTCTTGACAGCCATTCTCTCAGCCTTTATTTACAGTGACGGGCAGATCGCTACCTTACAAAGAAGTTCAATGTCTTTTTTGTTATTTATTTATTTAGTTTTAATTAGTAGACTATTATTTTTAGACAAGTTTTGGGTCACAGCAAATCTGAGTGGAAAATACAGAGATCTCCCACATACTCTTCCCCTAACACACACATAGCCACCCCCAATATCATCATCCCACACCAGAGTGGTACATATAGTACAGTCAATGAACCAACATCAACATATCATTATCACCCAAAGGCCATAGTTTCCACTAGGCTTCACTGTGCTGTATATCTTAAGAATTTTGACAAATGTATATATATCTAGTGACGTGATCTACCATTATGGTATTATACAGAACAGTTTCACTGCCCTCAAAATCCTTTAAGCTACACCTATTTATTCCTCCCTCTCCCCAAGCCCCTAGCAACCACTGATCCTTTTACGGTCTCTATTGTTTTGTCTTTTCCAGAAAGCCATACATACAGTTGGGATTATACAGTACATAACCTTTTCAGATTGAGTTCTTTCAGTTAAAAATATGCATTTAAGTTTTCTCCATGGCTTTTTATGACTTGATAAATATTTCCTTTTTCTTTTTTTTGAGATAGAGTTTTGCTTTGTCACCCTGGCTGCAGTGCAGTGGCACGATCTCAGCTCACTGCAACCTTCGCCTCACAGGTTCAAGCAATTCTCCTCCCTCAGCTTCCTGGGTAGCAGGGATTATGGGTGTGTACCACCACACCCAGCTACTTTTTGTATTTTTAGTAGAGACAGGTTTTCACCATGTTGGCCAGGCTGGTCTCGAATTCCTGACTTCAAATGATCTGCCCCCATCGGCCTCCCAAAGAGCTGGGATTACAGGCATGAGCCACCACACATGGCTGATAAATTTTTTTTTATAGCTTGAAATAATATTCCATTGTTTGAATGTACCACAATTTGTTTACGCATTTGTCTACTGAAGGGCATTTTGGTTGCTTTCAAGTTTTAGCAATTATGAATAAAGCTGCTATAAACATTTATATGCAGGTTTTTGTGAATTCAAATTATTTTTTACTTGTTCTGTTTTCTCTTATGCTAACTGGAAATCTGATCTCCTGTAAGTTCTCTGCATTGCTGACCAGATCTGCTGTTCCACGTGATAGCTCTTTTCCACGTGGTAACTATTCAAGTACGTGAAGACAAGGTATCAAGGAATTCCTATAGTTTCTCTATTTTAGGCTAAAAATCACCAGTTCTGCCAATTTTCCTCATGTTGTAGGATTCTTAGTACATTCGGTTTTCTGGTTCTCCACCTCTTGGTAAGCTCTACTTTATAAAACAAAGTGACTGAGTACAGAGGAACCACCACTCTCCCCGTTCTGGGCAAGATAAATCCTGTAAATGTTATCTGAGTCCATTGTCACTCTTTTGGAAATTTTGGTACTCAATTTATTTAAAAATTTTATGTTTATTTTGCCAAAATAGTTGTTAGGCTGGTCTCCTCCAAACTGTACTTTTCCAGAGGACTTTCAGAATTTCAAACCTAGATTTTCTTATATATACTTTTTAAGCTTCCTCTTGTACATTATGGGCTGTTGTTCTAGCATGTTGAAATGTGCTTTTTTTCCTTTGAAATATTGGTTATATTATCAAATATACAGTATTCACCATTGCTCCTTGTTTAAAATGTTTTTCTTAAGCTGAAGAGCCATCCGTTTATAACAGAACTTTTAGAAAGTACAGATGAGCTAAAAGAAGAAAACAAAGATGATTCCTAACTCATTGTCAGGGAGATAAATATCATTACCAGAAATACATATTATTAACATTTTCGTGTATATCTATACAGTGCTCTTCTCTATGCACGTATGTATATTATATTATTACATTTACAATATAGTACATATGCATTTATTTCAAAAATTATTATGTTACATAGATTCTTTTATAGTTTGATTTTTTCCTCACTTTATTCAAATTTTATTTGACTTTTTTTTCCCTTTTTTGACGGAGTCTTGCACTGTCACCCAGGCTGGAGTGCAACAGTGCGATCTCGGCTCACTGCAACCTCCGACCCCCAGGTTCAAGTGATTCTCCTGCCTCAGCCTCCTGAGTAGCTGGGATTACAGGTGTGCATCACCATACCCGGCTAATTTTTTTGTATCGGGTTTCACCATGTTGGCCAGGCTGATCTCGGACTCCTGACCTCATGATCCACCTGCCTCAGCCTCCCAAAGTGCTGGGATTACAGGTGTGAGCCACCATACCTGTAATTGTGAGCACAGTGTTATCCACATTTAAACATCCACAATGTGCATAACATTGTCCTGGCTGCTGGAAATACAGTGGGGACCAATTTTGATATATTTTAGCAAACTGATATCCAGAACTCTATAAAATAAGCTCAAAATTACTTTGTAATTTGAAAACTTCGTAACTGTTCCTTTTGTCAGACAAATTACTGATAAAAATATTCAGTAAGAGAAGGTCAATGACAAGATTTTGGGATAAACTAGTAGATCATTCTTCCCCAAATTATATTAGTTCATCAATCAGCACTCTGTGGGGACTGTTGTTTGTTCAATTATATTATGTCACGTCCATATTTCTTCATTTTTATCAACTAGGGTTTCATAAGGAATTTTGTTGGATATTTTTCTGAAATCAAGAGAGTCTATTGACAGCATTTCCCATCTCCAGCAGTGTAACAGTTCCATCAAATGATAGAGATTTTATTAGTTCAGTATAACATTCTCAATTAATTATATGGGTTCTGATGATCACTGTTTTCTTTAACAGCATTGTCCAAGGGAACTTTCTGCAATGATGGAAATGTTCTGTGACTTGTGCTGCCCCATATGGTACCCTACTAGCTCTCTGTGACTACTAAACACTGGAAATGTGGCTAGTACAACTCAGTAGGCAGTTTGTCCATTTTTTAAAATTTTAAGTAATGTAAATTTAGTCAGATGTGACTAGTGGTTATGATATTGGATAGCACAGCTTGACAATATCTGACATATCATTTGTCAAGTAACTATTGTATAATTTAACTAGAGTTCAATATTAAACTGAGAGAATCGCGGTTCCTTCAATGAATGATGAGTCTCTCCCCTCCCTCCCTCCCTCCCTCCTTCCCTCCCTCCCTCCCTCCCTTCCTTCTTTCCTTCCTTTCTCTCTCTGTTTCTTTCCTTCCTTCCTTCCTTCTTCCTTCCTTCCTTCCTTCCTTCCTTCCTTCCTTCCTTCCTTCTTCCTTCCTTCCTTCCTTCTTTCCTTCCTTTCTCTCTCTCTCTCCTTCGTTCCTTCCTTCCTTTCTTTTGTTTTCTTTTCTTTTTCTTCACTTGCTCTCTCTATCACCCAGGCTAGAGCGTAGCGGCATATTTATTCTGTTTTTAATTGCAGCTTTGTTTTTCATCTTCAGGCCCTTGCACAATTCTATCCTTCATAATTTCTTACAAATTGCTGACAGTAGTTTTGTGTAAATGGTTCATATCAGCAAGTTGTTTTTACCCTTGGATATAATTGAATCTACCGATATAATTTCTTTCAAAGCAAACTGCTTTTATTTCTGTGCCTTATAATGTGAATATCTCCTTGAGGGAAAAAGAGGTAAGCAAAAGGAAAGTTACAGAATTCTGGTTTCTACTTTTAATCCTTGACATTATTTTCATCTTCTCAAAGAGTGGGCTTTCTCCTTACTTATTCTTCTTGAAGTTAATGTAGCTACTAGGGTCCTTTCTGTTGTCAATAACGTTTTTTTTGTTTGTTTGTTTTTTCAAGCCTAGATCATTCTGGTTATTAGCCTTTCTAGTAGTAAACTTGTAGCTCTGTACTACCCTTTTATGTTCATCCATAATCATATACATTTGATTTTCTCCCCAGGCTTTTTGTGCCATTGTAAAATTTGAGTTCAATAGAAACGTGTAGCTATATCGATTTCTTTAACACCTGCTCCCTTTACATGCGATGGAATCAGATTTGATTACATTTTAATTCAGTTCAATCTAATCAATGGTGTTGACTGACCCTTAAGAGTCAGGTCTTGAGCCAGCACTGGGGATTCAACCTGAAGTAGACATGAACTTTGACATCAAAGGAGTCACACTTTACCAAGAGGATCAAGCTCATAGCTCATATACCACAAGCCATGTGCAATGTGATAGGTGTTCATTAACAGTATTCAAAATGCCCTGGGGGAGTGTAGCAGAGGGATAGGGTTAATTCTGCTAGCAGGGCATGAAGAATAGGATAGAGAGATTGTGAAGAATCAGAGAAGTCTGTCTGAAACAGAAGTGCTGTTTGAGTAAAAATAAATAAGGGCTTGCAGGACAGAGAAGCAGGCTAACATGGTATCCTCTGAAGAATGAATAACTTGAACAGAGGCCAGAGTAGATGATGTAATTCCAGGCTTTATTACTAATCCTGCAGCTGGACTGTAATCTACTTTTTGGGAGAGTAAAGAGACATGAGGCTGAAGTTAAGGACTGACTGAATAGTGAAAGATTTTGTATGTTATAGTAAGGAAATTGGATTTATCTCAAATGGAATGAGCTTGAAAGTTTTTGAACAGAGGAGAAAAATGGTGAGATTGCAGTTTTAAAAAAATATTCTGGTAACATCAACTTAGGATGTGTTAGACTTAGAAAGCTTGTGGAAGGGAAATCATTAGTCAAGAGGAAGATGAAAATACCGACTAGTTCAGCACAGAGTAATGGAGGGCAGGGGTTAAAAATGAGCCCCATTTAGGATGTAGAACTGATAGGATTAGAAGATTGATTGGTTATAAGGGAAAGATAGAGGCGGGAAGATGATTCAGAAATCCCTCTGTTTTGCTATTTATAATGGAGTCCACTGTTTTTCTTGAATCACCTTCCCTTCAGGATCTCTGGATGTGAGATCATGTCTGTCATTTCCCTGAACTTTTTGAAACTGTTTTCTTTTGAAACTGTTTCCTAACACTAGTGAGTGTGTACTGAGTTTACCCAGTGTTCTACTCATGTCCTAGAAATTCCAAGATGTGTTCATCACATTTTTAAAAACTTTTATTTTGAGATCATTTTAGACTTACAGAAGAGTTGCAAAAACAGTTCAGTGAGTTCTCATATCCCCTTCACTTTCCTTCCCTTTGTTAAGATCTTACGTGGTCGTGAAACAATTATGAAACCAAGAAATTTACCTTAGAACTCAATTACTATTAACTAAATTATAGGATTTATTTGGATTTTGCTAGTTTTCCCACTAACGAATTTTTTTTCTGTTACAGGATTATGCATTGCATTTAGCTGTGAAATAATAGAAAATAGGAGAGGAAGTTTAGGAGCCCCTCAACTCTTTGCAGACAGAGATGCTATGATAATCATTTTTCTACTGTTTGGTGTTTGACCATAGTTTCTGATAGAGAGTTCCTAAGAGTTTTGTAGTTTTCTGAATGATAGAAACATCAAAAGAGTGATTACTGTGGACTCCTGGATAGCCTCACGATGGGGGTTGTTTGCCAGGGAATAAATCTTGTGATTAGATAGTTGGAAGTTTCAGCCCTTTCTCCCTTCTCCAGGGAAGGGAGAGTGGAGAGGGGCTGAAGAGGAGTTGATCACCAATAACCAACGATTTAATCAGTCATGCCTACATAATGAATCCTCCATAAAACTCCAAAGAACAGGATTTTTTTTTTTTTTTTTTTTTTGCCTTAAAACAACACAGCTTTATTATCTTACAGTTCCAGAAGTCAGAAACCTGAAATAAGTCCCACTGGGCTCAAGGCAGGGCTGATGCCTTCTGGGAGTTCCAGAGGAGAATCCAATTCCTTGCTTTTTTCAGTTTCTAGAAGATGCCTGTATTCCTCGGCTGTGACCCCTTCCTCTATCTGCAAAGCCAGCAGCTTAGCGTCTCCAGATCTCTTGCTCTCTGACTGATGTTCATGCTTCTACTATCCTCTTCCATCTTTTAACTCTTGTGGTTATAGAGGGCTCACCTGGGTAATCCAGAATCGTCTTCTTATTTTCAATTGATTAATCACCTTTATTCCATCTGCGACTTTAATCCCCCTTTTCCATGTAACCTTACATATTCACAGGTTCTGGTGATTAGGATGTGGACATTTTGTGGGAGACTATTATTATATCTACCACAAACCTCATAACAACTCTATGAGGAGCTGACTGCAATTATCTCCAGTTCACAAATAAAGAAACCGAGGTAGAAAAAGATTGAAGACTGATTCATTCTCACAGCTTGTTGACAGCCACTGGTCCACAGACTACATTTCGAGTAGCAGGCCATCTCTTCCTCTAAAATGATACCTCACACTTCATGAGAACCTGCTTTATGGCAGGTACTGAAATTAGGGGAATAAAGTTATTTAAATATCACTTAAATAAATAATACAAAGGAAGTAGTAATCTTGTTTATTTTTGATGTGAAAACTGAAGCCCAGAGAGTTGAGATGATTTATTCAAGAGCACACAGCAAGTAAATGGTAGGCTTTCAATTGTCAACTACAAAATCTACACTAGCTGGTTTAATCAGCCAAAGATTTATTACACAATAGACGATAGTTTACAGAATCCGAAGAGGGCCAAAAATCCAGGCTTGGAAGCAGGACAGTCAAGAGCATCACGGTCAGGAATAGCTCCCAACCACAACTCAGACAGTCTAGGGAAAACACCATTGCTATCATCCACTTCTTGGAATGAACAATGTTAGGATGTTAGGATTGGTTGACAGAATTTCTTTGCAGAAGAACAATATTCCTCCACCATCGTGATTGCAAAAGGATAGGGTTTGGGGAGACTTCCAGATTGCTGAACTCATGGAGGTACCTGGAGGGTGGTGTACCTGTAAAGGGTATGGAAGCTCCAAGCCCCTTCTCACATATGTTGTCCTAGGCATCTCTTCCATCGGCTGTTCACTGATATCCTTTATCATACCCTTTATTAATGTAATAAACTGGTAACTGGAAGTGTTTTCTTGAGTTCTGTGGGCCATCCTGGCAAATTAATTGAACCTGAGAAGGGGTCATAGATACCCTGATTTAGAGCCAGTCAGGAAGAAGTATAGGTGACAACCCTGTTATTGGCATCTGAAGTTGGGGGGGCAGTAGGGTGGGTGGGATCTGACTCTAACTCCAGGTAGATAATGTCAGAATTGAATTGAATTTTACAACACTTTGTTGTTCACTGGAGAATTGCTTGGAGTATGGACAGAATTGAATTGAATTTTACAACACTTAGTTGCCGTTCACTGGAGAGCTGCTTGGAGTAGGGAGAAGCTCCTGCTCCCAATCTGTCAGAAAGAGTCTGTGTCATGTTGTGGTATGGTGACGGTTAAGTGTGTAAGAGTAGGAAAAACAATTTGTTTTGAAATTGAAACTTGAAAAACAAGTTGTCCTGTCTCCTTATTTTTTCCAGTCTGTGACAGTTCCTCAGTTTTTCCTTATCTTTCATGACCTTGAAATTTAAAAAAAATTATTTAAATTATTTTTATTTTTAATTTTTTGTGGGCACACAGTAGGTGTATGTATTTACAGGGTGCATGAGATGTTATGATATAGGAATGCAATGTATAATAATCACATCATGGAAAATGGGATATGTATCCCCTCAAGCATTTATCCTTTGTGTTACAAATAATCCAATTATATTCTTTTAGTTATTTTAAATGTGCAATTAAATTATGATGGACTATAGTCACCCTGTTGTGCTATCAAATACTAGGTCTTATTTATTCTTCTTTTTTTTTAAAAAAAACTTTTATTTTAGATTCAGGGGTACATGTACAGCTTTGCCACATAGGTAAGCTTGTATCTTTGGGGTTTGTTGTACGGATTACTTAATGACGCAGGTACTAGATAGATATTTTTTATGATCCTCTCCCTCCTCCCACTCTCCACCCTCAAGTAGGCCCAAAAATCTCTTGTTCTCTTCTTTGTATCCATGGGTTCTCATAATTTAGCTCCCCCTTATAAGTGAGAACATGTGATATTTGGCTTTCTCTTCCTACATTAGTTTGCTAATGATGGTGGCCTCAGGCTCCATCCATGTTCCCACAACAGACATGATCTCATTCTTTTTTATGGCTGCATAGTAGTATTCCATGGTGTGTATGTATCACATTTTCTTTGTCCAGTCTGCCGTTGATGGGCATTTAGGTTGATTCCATGTCTCTGCTATTGTGAAGGGTACTGCAGTGAACATACGTGTGCAAGTGTCTTTATGGTAGAATGATTTATATTCATTTGGGTATATACCCAGTAATGGGATTGCTGTGTCAAAGGGTAGTTCTGTTTTTAGCTGTTTGAGGAATCACCACACTGCTTTCCACAATGGTTGAACAAATTTATATCCCCACCAACAATGTCAAAGCATTCCTTTTTCTGCCCAACCTTACCAGCATCTGCTATTTTTTGATATTTCAATAATAGCCATTCTGACTGGTATGAGATGGTATCTCATGGTGTTTTGATTTTCATTTCTCTAATGATAAGTGATAGAGATTTTTTTTCAATGTGCTTGTTGACCACATATATGTCTTCATTAGAAAAGTGTCTGTTCATGTCCTTTGCTCACTTTTTAATGAGATTGTGTATTTTTTTTTACTTATAAATTTAAGTTTCTTATAGATGTTGGATATTAGGTCTTTTTCAGATGCATAATTTACAAATGTTCTTTCCCATTCTGTAGGTTGTCTGTCTACTCTGTTGATAGTTACTTTTGCTGTGCAGAAACTCTTAAGTTTAATTAGATCCCACTTGTCAATTTTTGCCTTTGTTGTGATTGCTTTTGGCATCCTTGTCATGAAATCTTTGCCAGTTCCTATGTCTGGAATGGCTTGCCTAGGTTGTCTTCCAAGGTTTTTATAGTTTTGAGTTTTACATTTAAGTCTTTTATCCATCCTGAGTTGATTTTTATATAAGGTGTAAGAAGGAGTCCAGGTTCTATCATCTGCATATGACTAGCCGGTCATCCCAGCACAGCTATTGAATAAGTACTTTCTGTAATCCCAGCACTTTGAGAAGCCAAGGCAGGTGGATTGCTTGGGGCCAAAAGTTCGAGAGCAGCGTGGCCAACATGGCAAAACCCCATCTCTACTAAAAATACAAGAATTAGCTGGGTGTAGTGACACATCCCTGTAATCCCAGCTTCTTGGGAGGCTGAGGCATGAGAATTGCTTGGACATGGGAGGCGGAGGTTGCAGAAAGCCAAGACTGTGCCACTGCACTCCAGCCTGGGTGACAGAGCAAGACTCTGTCTAAAAACAAACAAAAACAAAAAACAAAGATGTTTTTCCCCAATGCTTGTCTTTGTCAGTTTTGTTAAAGATCAGATGGTTGTAGATGTGTGATTTTTTTTTTCTGGGCTCTCTATTTTGTTCCACTGGTTTATGTGTCTGTTTTTGTACAAATATCATGCTGTTTTGGTTACTATAGCCCTGAAATACAGTTTGAAGTTGGGTAATGTAATGCCCCCAGCTTTGATCTTTTTGCTTAGGATTGCCTTGGCCACTTGAACTCTTTTTTTTTGGCTCCATATAAATTTTCAAGTAGTTTTTTCTAATTCTGTGAAGAATGTTATTGGTAGCTTGATAGGAATAACACTGAATCTGTAAATTGCTTTGAACAATTACAGATCGCCCAAAGTATGGCCATTTTAGCAATATTGATGCTACCTATCTATGAACATGGAATGTTTTTCCATTTGTTTGTGTCATCTCTGATTTCTTTGAGCAGTGTTTTGTAATTTTCACTGTAGAGATCTTTTACCTCCCTAGTTAGCTGCATTCCTGGGCATTTTATCCTGTTTGTGGCAATTGTGAATGAGATTGAATTCCTGATTTGGCTCTCAACTTGACTGTTGTTGGTGTATAGGAATGTTAGTAATTTTTATACATTGATTTTGTATCCTGAAACTTTGCTGAAGTTGTTTATAGGCTGAAGGAGCTTTTGGGATGAAACTATGGGGTTTTATAGATATAGGATCATGTCATCTGCAAACAGGGATAGTTTGATGTTCTGTCTTCCAATCACTTGCCTGATTGCTCTGGCCAGGACTTCCAATATTATGTTGAATAGGAGTGGTGAGAGAGGGCATTCTTGTCTTGAGACAGATTTCAAGGATAATGCTTCCAGCTTTTGCCCATTCTATATGATGCTGGCTTTGGGTTTGTCATAGATGGCTCTTGTTATTTTGAGGTTCCCTCAATACCTAGTTTATTGAGAGTTTTTAACATAAAGCGATGTTGAATTTTATCAAAAGCTTTTCTTCATCTGTTGAGATAATCATGTGTTTTTTGCCTTTGGTTCTGTTTATGTGATGAATTACATTTATTGATTTGCATATGTTGAACCAACCTTGCATCTCAGGAATAAAGCCTATTTGATAGCTGTGGATTAACTTTTCATTGTGTTGCTGGATTCAGTTTGCAAGTATTTTATTTAGGATTTTTGCATCAATGTTCATCAAAGGTATTGGCCTGAAGTTCTCTTTTTTTTTGCCAGATTTTTGTATCAAGTGTCTCTGCCAGAGTTTGGTATCAAGATGATGCTGGTCTCATGGAACGAGTTGGGGAGGAGTATCTCCTCAATTTTTTTGAATAGTTTCAGTAGTTAGTAATGATACCAGCTCTTCTTTGTACATCTGGTAGGGTTCAGCTGTGAATCCATCTGGTTCTGGGCTTTTTTTGGTTGGTAGGCTATTTATTACTGATTCAATTTCAGAGCTTATCATTGGTCTGCTCAGGGAATCAATTTTTTTTTCTAGTTCAGTCTTGGGAGGGTGTGTGTGTCCAGAAATTTATCCGTCTCTTCTAGGTTTTCTAGTTTATGTACATAGAGGCGTTATTAGTAGTCTCTGAGTTTGTATTTCTGTGTGGTCAGTGGAAACCTGCTTACTAAAGCATCCTTGGGCACTGAATAGTCAGCAGTAGAAGTCAGGCAGCACTCGCTGCAGACCTTGGGTGAAACGCAGAGATGTGCTGGCTTCAGATGTGACCCAGTGTGTTTTCCAGCTGTGACGGCTATGGGGAGAGA
Organism: Piliocolobus tephrosceles; assembly: GCF_002776525.5. Classification (NCBI taxonomy): domain Eukaryota; kingdom Metazoa; phylum Chordata; class Mammalia; order Primates; family Cercopithecidae; genus Piliocolobus; species Piliocolobus tephrosceles. The sequence continues at coordinate 5,614,970 of NC_045435.1, read as the reverse complement.
CTCCTTTTGCCTGAGAAAAGGAAAGGGAAAAGAGTAAAGAGGATTTCTAGACCTGCCCTAGGTCAGAGAGGAGCCCACTGCCCTGAAGGGGGGGATTCCTAGACCTGGCAGCATTTCCACAGGCTGACTGAAGAGCACTTGGGCCTTGAGTGAACATCAACAGTAGCTAGGTAGTACTCACCACAGGCCTGAGGTGGTGGTAGCCATGGGGAAGGACTCTTATGATTTTGGTATTAGGAGGAAAGAACGGGAAGATCTTGTGGCCTGGGTGCCAGCTCAACAACAGTAGGCTAGAGCACTAGATAGGTTATTATGGGTTTTGACTCTAGTCCCTGGCTCCTAGATGGCATCTCTGGACCCGCCTGAGACCAAGGGGAACTCACCACTCTGAAGGGAAGGACACAATCCTGGCTGGTTTCCCCACCTACTGACTGTAGAGCCCTGGGCCTTGAGTGAACATAGGTGGTAGCTGGATAGTGGTTACCATGGGCCTTAGGTGATATCCAGTGGTCTTCTGCTTTGCGTCTGACCCAGCACAGTCCTGGTAGTGATGGCTTCAAAAGGGGAAATATAAGAGTAATTGGCCTTAAAGAGGAGACACAGAGAGAGAGGAGTAGAAAGTTTATTCAAATGGATAAAAACAGAAAACTTCCCAAACAAACCTAGAGAAATAAATGAATATTCAAGTACGAAGGTTATAGAACATCAAACATATTTAACCTAAATTAGATTACCTCAAGATATTTAATAATCACACTTCAAAAGATCAAGGAAAGGATACTAGAAGCAACAATAGAAAAGAAAGAAGTAACCTACAATGGAGCTCTAATATGTCTGGCAGCAGACTTCTCAGTGGAAACCTCAAAGGTGAGGAAAGAGAGTCATGACATATTTAAAGTGCTAAAGGAAAAAAAAAACAAAAACCACTTGTTTCCTAGAATAGTATATCCACTAAAGGTATCCTTCAAAGATAAAGAAGAAATGGAGGCTTTCTCAGACAAACAGAAGCTGAGGGATTTCATCAACAACAGACCTGTCCTATGAGAAATGCTAAAGAGAGTTATTTGATCTGAAAGGAAAGGACGTTAATGAGCAATAAGAAATCATCTGAAGGTACAAAACTCACTGGTAATAGTAAGTACACAGAAAAACACAGAATATTATAACACTGTAAATGTGGTGTGTAAACTACTCATATCTTGAGTAGAAGGATTAAAAGTGAGCCAACCAGAAAGAATAACTACAACTTTTCAAAACATAGATAGTACAATAAGATATAAATAGAAACAACAAAAAGTTAAAAATTGGGGAGAAAAAGTTAAAGTGTAGAGTTTCTATTGGTTTTCTGTTTTCTTTTCTGTTTCTTTAGCAATCAGTGTTAAGTTATATTAGGTTTAAAATATGGGTTGTAAGATATTATCTACAAGGCTCATGGTAACCTTAAATCAAAAAACATAAAACAGATAAAGAAAAATTGCGAAGCAAGAAATTAAAACATACCACCAGGGAAAATCAACATCACTAACAGGAAGACAGGAAGGAAGAAAAGAAGGAACTTAAGATCGTAAAACAACCATAAAACAAATAACAAAATGGCAAGAGTAAGTTGTTACTTATCAATAATAACATTACATGTAACTGGACTAAGTTCTCTAATCAAAATACATAAAGTGACTGAATGGATAACAAAACAAAATTCAATAAATACACATATAGACTGAAAACAAAGGATGGAAAAAGATATTCCATGCAAATGGAAACCATTAAAAGAGTAGGAGTAGCTATACTTAGATCAGACAAAATAGATTTCAGAACAAAAACTATAACAAGAGACAAAGAAGATCATTATACAATAACAAAAGGGTCAATTCAGCAAGAGAATATAACAACTATATATATGTGTGTGTGTGTGTGTATATATATATATATATATATGCACCTAACACTGGAGCACTCACATATATAAAGCAAATATTATTAGTGATGAAGAGAGAGAGACACTCCACTTACAATAAATTGGAAAATCTAGAAGAAATGGATAAATTTCTAGACACATACAGCCAATCTTGAACTTGGAAAAAATCCAAAACCCAAACAGACCAATAACAAGTAATGAGATTGAAGCTGTAATAAAAAGTCCCCCAGTGTATTAGTCTGTTCTCATGCTGCTAATAAAGACATTCCCAGGACTAGGTAATTTATAAAGGAAAGAGGCTTAGTGGACTCACAGCTCTACATGGCTGGAGAGGCCTCACAATCATGGTAGAAGATGAAGGAAGAGCAAAGGGACATCTTCCATGGCAGCAGGCAAGATAGAATGAGAGCCAAGCAAAAGTGGAAACCCCTTATAAAACGATCAGATCTTATGAAACTTATTCACTACCACAAGAACAGTATGGGGGAAACTGCCCCCATGATTCAATTCTCTCCTAACAGGTCCCTCCCACAGCATGTGGAAATTATGGGAGGTATAATTCAAGATGAGATTTGGGTGGGGACACAGCCAAGCAATATCATTCCACTCTTGGCCCTGTCTAAATCTCAAGTCCTCACATTTCAAAACCAATCATGCATTCCCAACAGTCCCCCAAATCCTTAATTCGTTGATTGGTATTGGCATAAAAACAGACACACAGACCAATAAAACAGAACAGGGAACCCAGAAACAAATCCATACATCTACAACAAACAGTGCTGGGAAAACTAGACATATGCAGAAGAATGAAACTAGACCCCTATCTCTTGCTGCACAACAAATATAAAATCAAAATGGATAAAGACTTGAATCTAAAATTTCAAACTAAGAAACCAGTAAAAGAAAACTTTGGGAAAACTCTCCAGGACATTGGACTGGGCACAGATTTCTTGAATGATACCCCACAAGCACAGGCAACCAAAGCAAAAGTGGACAAATGGGATCACATCAAGTTAAAAAGTTTCTGAGCAGCAAATAAAACAAGGAACAAAGTGAAGAGACAACACACAGAATGGGAGAAAATATTTGCAAACTATCTATCTGACAAAGGATTAATAACTGGAATATAGAAGGAGCGCAAATGACTCTATAGGAAAAAAACTAATAATCCATTTTAAAAATAGACTAAAAATTTTAATAGACATTTCTCAAAAGAAGACATACAAATGGCAAATAGGAATATGAAAAGGCACTGATGAAAGGCACATCGCTAATCATCAGAGAAATGCAAATGAAATCTCTAATGAGATACCATCTTATCCTTGTTAAAATGGCTTTTATACAAAAGACAGGCAATAACAAATACTGACAAGGATGCAGAGAAAAAGGAACCCTGGTACACTATTGGTGAGAATGTAAATTAGTACAATCACTATGGAGAACAGTTTGGAGGTTTCTCAAAAAAGCTAAAAATGGAGATAACATATTATTAGGCAATCCTACTGCTGGGTATATACCCAAAAGAAAGGAAATCAGTACATGGAAGTGATATCTCCACCACTGTATTTATTTCAGCACTATTCACAATAGCCAAGATTTGGAAGCAGGCTAGGTGTTTATGAACAGAAAAATAAATAAAGGAAATGTGATACATTTACACAATGGAGTATTATTTAACTATAAAAAGAATGAGATCCTGTCGTGTGCTTCAACATCAGTGGAACTGGAGATCATTATGTTAAATGAAATAAGTTGGGCACAGAAAGACAAACTTCGCATGTTCCCACTCAGTTTTGGTAGCTGAAAATGAAAACAGTTACACTCATGGAGATAGAGAGTAGAATGATGGTTATCAGAAGCTGGGAAGGATAGTGTGAGGGTGGGGTGAAGGTAGGGGAGTGGGGAAGTGGCGGACGGGGGGACATTTTTTAATGGGTACAAAATTATATTTAGAATAAGATCTAGTATTTGATCACAGACAGTGTGACTATAGACAACAATATTGTACATTTATAAGTGTATATTTATAACCAACTGAAAGAGTACAGTTGGTTTGCTTGTAACACGAAGAAAGGATAACTGCTTGAGGTGACAGATACTCCATTCATCCTGATGTGATTATTACACATTGTATGCCTGTATCAAAATAGTGCATGTTTCCTGTAAATATATACAGCTACTATGTACCCATAAAAATTAAAATAAAAACATTTTAAAAAGAAAAGCTAAATTTCCATTCAGTAAATATTTATTAAAAGCCTACTCTATAGGAGTGCTGGGCTAGATATGAGGACGTGTTCCTCCTAACCCTGAGAGTGTATTCTCTAGGTCGCTTATTTCATGTTTTGATACTCCACACTGGTGGATGAGTCTCTTTAAGTAACCTGAGTTTGGTTTTTTCACACCTCCCCTGATAATACAGGGTTCTATCACCTAAAATGTTCCTCAACTGCCAGCTTGTTGAGGTGTATCCAGGGAATGTTTCACATGTGCTCAGTGAGTCATGTTCAGTTACCATGAAGCAGCCTGTTTGTTTCTTGTCCTGTTGCTCTTTTCCTGTGTTGTGAGTCAGTAGAAAAAAAAAATGTTTCCCTTTAAATAACTTTTAGTCAGTACGGCTTCAACCCAGAGACGCTTTGCCCCATAGTCTTGTAGACTTGCTAGTAAAAATGGTACTTTTGATTATTATTATTTATGGCACTAACCCCTCTACCTCTCCATCTCTCTTGCTGAAGATGCAGTCATGAGTTCATCAAGAGGCTAAATCAGGAGACATCACCATGCATTTCTGAGTCCAGTCTCCCTTAGCTGAAGAAGGCTTTGTGTTTGGGTTGACAGCTTTGTGCCCACTGACCTCTTTACTTACTGTGAAATGACATCCAGGAATTTCCTTAATTTTTCTTGCAAATGGGACTTGGACATGTCCCTTTAATTTACCAGATAGATCTGACTCCGGTGATGTTAGACTTCAGCTCAATCCATGCTTGTATTAAGCTAATAACAGACACTTTTTATTTATTAGTCAAAAGGTTCCTATAATACTCACAATGGCTACATGGAACAAACATAATTACCTTCTAATGTGGCCACCTGTCAAAACTGAAGTCAACTCTCTTTTCCTGCTCCCCCTCAAAATGCTATCTTCCAGGTTAAGCACATGCAGAACTTTTTATTATTCTTTGTATGTTTTCTTGCCAGTTGGATCCCTTTCCTCTGAAAATGTTCTGACTTTTCTGTGCCTTCTAAAAATGTGAGGTCACAAAGAATCTTTGGCTTGGCCAGGGAAGATATTAGGTTGGTGCAAAAGTAATTGCGATTTTTGCCATTGAAAGTAATGGAAAACATTTCCCAATTATGTTTGCACCAACCCAATAGTATACTATTACCTCTTATTCTATCCACCATATGTCTTGTGGTAGCAAAGCACTTGATCTTTAATATTTGGAGCTACACCGTATCTTTAAAATTACAGAGAAGTTCAGAATTTAAAAGTAATTATCTGAGAATCAATGCTGTGATGAAAAACAACCAGGTTCATGTTGATTTTCTTTCTTTCTTTCTTTCTTTCTTTCTTTCTTTCTTTCTTTCTTTCTTTCTTTCTTTCTTTCTTTCTTTCCTTTCTTTCTTTCTTTTTCTTTCTTTCTCTCTTTCCTCTCTCTCTCTCTCTCTCCTCTCTCTCTCTCTCTCTTTGAACAAGGTCTTGCTCTGTTACCCAAGCTGGAGTACAGTGGCATGATCGCTGGTCACTGCAGGCTCAACCTCCTGGGCTCAAACGATCCTCCCGTCTCAGCCCTCTGAGTAGCTGGGACACAGTCATGCACCACTATGTCTGGCTAATTTTTGTATTTGTTGTACAGATAGGGTTTCACCATGTTTCCCGGGCTGGTCTCGAACTCCTGGGTTCAAGCAATCCACCCATCTCATCCTCCCAAAGTGGTGGGATTACATGCATGAGCCACCATACCCTGCCTTGATATGTAGTTTTAAAAAAGAACATAATTTCATAACTATGCCTATCTACATTTCTGAAGATATAAGGCTTAAAGAGGGGCAGTAATGAAAATCAGGAAAAAAATAGAACAGATGAGAAAGGTAGGTTATGTAACTTTTGGGCACACTACAAATTCAATTTTCTTGAATTTTTTTCCTAAGCATAAAATACAGGTACAGTGACTTGTGATATCCTTGTCTATACAAGCCAGGATTCCCAGTCACAAAGCAGTATAAGGAGTAGTTTTGCAAGAGCAAACAGCATAGCCTGTACACTGTAGAAGAAGGTCATGAAGGAACGAAAACAGAGGATGACAGACTTCTCCTAATTGATATAACCTGACTTAAGAATTCAACAATTAAATTCCTTAATCGATTATTAACTTTTTAAATCCTATGGCTTTTAACCTAATAAGAGTATCTGTCTCATTGTTTATTGAGAGGATTAAATAAGAATGATTCATGTAAAGTCCATAGCACAAAACCTCATGTATTAGCAAGCATTCAGTAATGCTAACTATTGTTATTTTGAATTATTGCTTGCTGAAATAATGACTAGCAGTTTTGCCTTGTATGTTGTAAAGAACATTCATATTCTTTATCTCATCTGTTTCTTGTGACAACTTGTCAAATAGGTGAGTAGACATTATTATAATTGGAGGAAGAAGTTAAGTGACTTGCCCAGTTTATTAGTAGAAGAACAGTGGTTATAACTCAGTCTTCAGACCCAAAATCCTATGAACTTAAAAAAAAAATCACAATACAATTGTAAACTCCATTCATGAAAAGACAACAAATCTCATGCAAAATTATATATGGGAAAAGACCCTAAACAAATACATGCAAATCAGTTACAAAATAATATGCTATGGCTGGGCACTGTGGCTCATGTCTGTAATCCCAGCACTTTGGGAGGCTGAGGCGGGTGGATCATTTGAGGTCAGGAGTTTGAGACCAGCTTGACCTACATAGTGAAACCCTGCCTCTACTAAAATACAAAAATTAGCTAGGCATGGTGGTGGGCGCCTGGAATCCCAGCTACTTGGGAGGCTGAGGCAGGAGAATCGCTTGGACCCCGGAGGCAGAGATTGTAGTGAGCTGAGATCGCACCATTGCACTCCAGCCTGGGCGACAGAGCAAGACTCCCTCTAAAAAAATAAATAAATAAAACAAATAAAAATAAATATGCTACTAATAATTCCAATGACCAAGTAAGATTTAGTCCAGGGATATAGTGCAATGAAAAGTAATCTAATAGATTAAAGGAGGAAAATCATGTTAGTAAATGTAGAGGAGGAATTTGATTTAGTCCAATATCTACTGTTAAACTCTTAGTGAAGTAAAAATAGGAGAAACATCCTTAAGTAAACAGAAAAAAGAGCTGTTCATGGTCCAATAATGAGGATATTATGACCCAATAGTTTTGATTAATTGAATTTCATGTCCTTGGTTGGAAAAAAGAAGAAACCTATTAGGAACCAATATTAAAAATTATATTAGCAGGCTGGGCGTGGGGGCTCACGCCTGTAATCCCAGCTCTTTGGGAGGCCAAGGCAGGCGGATCACGAGGTCAGGAGATGGAGACCATCCTGGCTAACACGGTGAAACCCCGTCTCTACTAAAAAATACAAAAAAAAATTAGCCAGCTGTGGTGGTGGGTGCCTGTAGTCCCAGCTACTCAGGAGGCTGAGGCAGGAGAATGGCGTGAACCCGGGAGGTGGAGCTTGCAGTGAGCCGAAGTCGTGCCACTGCACCACAGCCTGGGAGACCAGAGCCAGACTCCGGGGGAAAAAAAATTATATTAGCTATTTAAAACCTAAAGATATTCTTTCTAGTGTCTGAAATAAGATGAAACTATTTTCATTATCAACAGTTTTTAAGATTCTAGCCAATACAATAAGCAAGAAAATAAAGCAAAAATGTGCATTATAGATAGGAAGAAAAAAAGATCATTATTTTCAAATGGTAGGATTTTATGAATAGAAAGTCCAAGAGATTATACATTAAAATATTAAAGGTAAAAAGAAGCTCAACTCATTGGTTCATTTTAAGATTACTATGTACAAATAAAAATCTTTCCCTTACATAGCAAATTACGTATGTGATGGATAAATGTGGAATATTAAAGATAACCACAGATTCTGTTCAGCTCCTTTCATGAGCAGTGGCATTGCTTTCTACACTCTCATAAATCTGGACTGGCTTTGAACTTGCTTTGACTAACAGAATGTGTGGGAATTGAGGCTATGTAGCTTTGAGTCTCAGTTTCAAGAGGTCCTGCAGCTTTCCCTTTGGCTCTTTTGAAACACTACTCCATGATGTGAAGAAATCCAGTATCTAGTCTAGAGTCCTCTAGATGAGTCCAATACTATCCTCTAGTCTCTAGGATAAAAGACCATGCGAAGTAGGAATGAGCTTAACCAGCCGATACTCACTAAACTAATCAGCTAATAGCCAGCACCAACACAAGACATGTGAGTAAAACCATGCTAGGAAATCCAGTGCCAGTGAAACCACCATATGTCTACAGCTGTATGACTGACCCTGGTTAGACCAGAAAAAGTACCCTTTTCCTAGTTGAGCTTAGTTCAAATGTCCAATCAACAAAATGTTGAACAAATAAATGGGTATTGTTTTAAACCATTAAATTTTAGAGTTTGTTATTCAGTTATGTATAATTGGTACAAAAATATTCAAGATTTACAATAGCAATAAAAACTAAAAAGTGTCTAGGAAGACATTTATATAAAGAGCATTATGAAACATACATGAAAGATATAAAACAATATATGAAGAAACACATACAGTATTTTTTGGAGGAAAGATGATAAAGATATCAACTTTCTCCACAAATAAGCTATGTGTTGAGTAATACACCAATCAGAATCCACCACTGACAAAACTGATGATAAATTTTATACGAAGAATGCTGAATGTAAAATTTGGAAAGAATAATAATGAGGAATGCAGTTATTAATTGCTGTCTAACAAAATGCTTCTGAATTTAGTGGCTTAAATCGACAATAAACATTTTGCTCATGAATCTGTAAATTTGGTCGGGCTTAGTTAGAACGACTGTCTTTTCTCCTGGTGGCATGAGCTGGAGTGGGCCTGGAGGACTCACTTTTGAGATGGACACTCACATAGTGGTGAGTTGGTGCTGCTGACTGTTATCATCCCCAAAGGAAACCTGTACTCACTAAGTAGCCACTTCTCTCCTGCTCCACTTCAGTCTTGGACAGCCACTAACCCGATTTCTGTCACGATGGATTTACGTATCTTGGGTATTTCTTATATATGGAATCTTATAATGTTGAAAAAGAGGAAAAAAGTAGATATGCATGTACTGGATATGAACATATTTTTCCTATATATTATTAAATAAAACTGAAAATGACAAAATTGTCACATTACATATATTATCTAATCACAATTTGCACATATGTATATATGACTAAAAAGTGTGGAAAAATATAAGCCAAAGTTTTAGAGCAGTTATTTTGGGGGGCTGGTATTACCATCCAAAAAAAAACTAAACATGTATTTGTATTGTTAAATACAAATTTAAAAATTAAACATTAACTTCATAGTCAAAAAGTAAAGATATTTTCATTAAATAATATTTCAATAGGAAGAAATGAACTATTTAAAACATTGGTGAGCAAACTCTAATGAAATAATGGCTTTAGGCAAGGATCATCAATGACTGCTAGCAAAAAAGACAACCCGATATTCCATGTCTTCTAATGCCAGTACACATCACAACTTATAAGATATTCTAGCCAAAAAGGTTCTAGTCAAACCTTAATCGGATTAAGACTTTATCTCTCAAAAAATAGAGCTATATCTCAAATTTCAAAGAGGCAGAGACTCAGGAAGTTTGATTGTGAACTTAGCCAACTCCTATTACCTCCCCAAGCCTCAATGTCCTTGTTCTTGCAAAAACAAGCAGGATGAACTTTCAAAAAAAATAAAAAATTAAAAACCCGTAGGCCCTCCTATGACTCAACCACTTGATTCACATTTTCACACGGAAATTTTGATATTTCAGTGTTCTCTATTGGCTTAGTACTTTCATGTGTTCTGTCTTTATTCTTAATTTACAGAAAGTGTAGGGAATGAGAAACATGTTCCAAGACAAAATGGGGAAGCCTTCAGCAAAATCCAGAATGTGATAAACTCTAGGGGTCAAATGATCTGGTTCCTTCAAGAAATAAGAGGAGGAGGCAGGGAATAGAATCCTGTTATATATATTGTGCCAGATGATTCTTTGTTGGTGGCGGCTGTCCTGTGTTTTGGAGCTTTTAGCAGCATCCTTGCCCCTAGGCACTACATACCATTGGAACTCTCCCCCTTTCTCCTCAACCAAGTTATAACAACCAAAAATATCTCTAGACATTGCTAAATGTCTTCTGGGAACAAACTTGCCCCAGTTGAGAACTAAGATGATAGATTTTTTTTTTTTTTTTTTTTAAAAAGGAGACATAAACGACAGCAAAAAAAAAAGAAAAATGCATCTTGCACACTAATTTGTATAAACCAACTGTAAGGAAGAATTATGAGATAATTGGAATTAGATGTATTTGAAAAGAGACCTATTCTTTAGTGATATACAATGAATGGTATGTCTGTGGTTAAAATGATATGCTGTCTTGTATTGAGGTTGGTGAGTAAACGGGTAGCTGTATAGATAAAATGGGATTGACTATGGGTTGATAATAACTGAAGCTAAGTCATGAGTACAAAGGGTAGGCTCATCACGCTACTCTCTAGCTTTTGTATGCATTTGCAATTTTCCATAACAAAATGTCTTAACAATAATATTCAGTAACTACCAGAATATTGTAATAGTGACAACCAGAAGGAATAGCTAAAAAGAGATGAAAGTGTGGCTTCTGGGAGGGGTAGGGAGAGGAGAGGGGATTGCTTCTTTTTAAAACGAACCTTTTAATACTACTTTACTATGAGTACTACGTGCATGGGTTACTTCAAAGAACAACAAAAAATAATTAAAATCCCCAAATAAGCAAACAAAACATCGGAGAGATGCCATTGATATGAATATTTTTCTTGTAAAAATGGAAGTTTAGTTATATAAAATTTCTACATATAGAAAGTAAGTTAAATGACATCATGAGGAAGCAACTAACTGAGTCCAGATGTGGAACACTGGACACAGCAACTGAGTTTCTCCTGAGGCTGGCCTGGCTATCTTCTTTTTCTCCTTTACCTTTTTCATTGAGCATGTTAAGAGAGCCAGGGCCTTCTGAGGAAGAGGGGATATTTCTTGTCTTTCTCATTGCATGTGGAAAGCAGGCAAGGGAGGGCTGTCCCCTGAGTCACAGCACCGTCTCTCTAACCCAGTGAATGAACCGCAGGGCAAACTAGAGTTCGTCTGCTTACCTAATCATCTCTTACTTAGGGAGTAAGAAGTCTTTGTTTGTTTTTCATATCGCTTGGTCTAAGCTGCATTTTCTAGTTCAGTTTTGATCGAAGCATTATACTGGGGGAGAAGGAAACATTTGTCAAGCTATTACTAAGGGGCTTATATCATCTCTGCTTTTGCTATTAACTGTTTTCTGTGTGACACTTTGGCAGGGAGCCCCCAGAATGGACAGAGTAAAAGGATTCTCATACCAAAACCCTATCCCGAACTCTAGCATCTTTCACAGTTCCAAGAAAAACAAACATACTTCTTTTGACCTACTATTCATAAATGTCATGTTAGATGCATAAATATTATGCCTCTGTGGTAACAATGAGTGATATTCCAGCATTCCTAGGAGACAAATCAGCATAGTGACCCAAGGCCAATGTATGTGAACAGGCCAACAGGGTAATGTAATTTGAAAGGCGCTCTAGAGCCACTTGCATTCTGAGGTTTGTTCACAAAGGTCCTAGGCTACCATGGTGCCTAAAGTCACCACTTTGAGAGTCAGTCCTTTCTGTAAATGCATAATGTCTCCAGAAGCTTTCAGCTAAAATACCAATGTGTTATTTTGGAGAGAGAACACATGAACTCTAAGCACTCCAAATTGCCTAAGCATGAACCAGTTTATCAAGTTATTTGAGAGAAAGGTCCTCAAGGAAGGAATTACAAAATTGTGCTCTTTATGGGACATCATGAGAAGGCACAGGGAAGTTATGAGGGTAAGAGTAGTGGAAGGAAGAAAAATCTGAAGATACTTGGGAAGGCGTGCCTGGGGTAGGTAGAATCCTGGCCAGAGAAGGGAGAGCAGAAGGACTCAGAGTCTGGATCAACTCCGTCCGTTAGAACGTCCTGTAATGATGAAAATGTTCTATAGCTGGGCTGTTCAATATAGTAGTTATTAGCCACATGTGAGTATAGAGGACTTGAAATGTGGCTGGTGTGACTGAGGAATTGGAACTTTAAATTTTATTTAATTTTAATTAATATAAATTAAAATGTAAATAGTCAAATGTGGCTGATGGCTCCTATATTGGATAGTACATGTTTAGATGAAGGATTTGGGGGTGGGAGGTGGGGGAAAATCATAGAAAGGCAATGTGGAAAAGAAAGATACAGTTTGCTTAATTCACACTTTGTATGGTACCACTTTTCATTTCTAGGCAATAGGTAGTTTACAAATTACAGGTTATATTATATTTAGCAAATTAACCTTTATTATGAAATAGCTGCACACATTAAATAGACGGATGAGAGTTAGCCATATTAATTAGATTGGCCATGTCCTATATGATCTTATTTTACTCCTATGCATGCTGTCCACTGAAGGAAAGGAAAACGTTGACTCAAAAGTGTTAAAAAGGGTATCCTTTGTTTAATGTTCAAGAAAGGCTGCAATTACTTTTCATAATATGTAATTGCAAGTTTTTCTATTGTTTTTCTTTCTGAATAATAATTATTTTTCTCCATTGCAGAGCAAGGCAAGGGTCACAATCATATTCACAGAACCTCCTTAGGGTGGATCCACAGGACATACTTCCCACTGCTCACAAAAGTATTACCACCCCTTGGAATAATCAATCAATCAAACCAACTCAACAATCTTCCTTTTAATGCTAGTGGCACATAGTGACATAAAAATAAAATTTTGCTTTCTGGTGGGACATGAATAATAAAAGTATTTTACAAGTTGTTTTAATCAAGGCTTCACTATTCAGAAAGTATTCATAAACTGGCACCAGGAAGTTTTCCAAAATCACTAGCTAGTTGTTAGTGGCCACAGAACCTAGAATAAAAATAATGTCTAAACACAGCTGAAACCAGAGGAATCTTTTTGTTGTTGTTCAGGAGGAGACAGCATCCCCTTTGAAATACTTGGAAGGTTCTCCTAATTAATGTGGCAGTACCTAGGTGTCATTTCTGAGCCAGATGGTTACTCTAGATGTAGAATTTTGTCAAATCTTCATTTCATGCCATGTGAAAATCCAAATGCCACCACTTCAAGATTTTCTGTTACCAGAGTCCTTACATTCTTGTGGTCGGTCGCCTATGACTCTAAAATGCTCTTTCCTCTGAATGCATTGGCTTGACTCATGAATCTATTGCTGTCTGTATTTTCTGTTTTTGTTCTGCCAAACCAACTGTGAGCTTCCTTTCCACAGATTTCTGCCGCCATAAAGCATGTGCATCAGAATTGCAGATTTTATTTCTGTATAAGGTATAGCCTAGGACTTGGCAGAGGTGGAGGATCCTGTTTCATGACACTAAAATTGGGGGAGACTGAAGACCTGATAATACCCATTAGGGAGAGGGTTAGAAAATACTTATATTTAAGTATTAGTTAAAATTTTTGTTTGTTTTTTGGAGCTGCTTTACATGACATTTTTTTAAAATTTCACTTTCCAATAGTGAAATTTTTATTAGTGTATGGAAATACTATTGATATTTAAATGTTGACCTTGTAGGCTGAGGTATTGGCAAATTTACTTACTAGTTTTAAGACCCTGCCCCCAGTCCCACTTTTTAAAAAAGATTCCTTCAGATTTTCTATGTAATCATTTCATTTGCAAATAGAGATGGGTTTTTTTTTTCTTTTTTTTTTTTTGGTTTCTAATTTGTATGCCTTTATTCTTTTCCCTTGCTTATTGCACTGGCTAGAACATACAGTACAGTACTAAATACGCGTGGTGAGAGTGGAAACCCTTGGCTTGTATCTGATCTTAGAAGAAAAGCATTTAGTCTCCACCATTAAGTATGATGTGAAAATTTTATAGATTCACTCTATCAGGTTAAGGAAGTTCCCTTCTATTCCTAGTTTACTGAGACTTTCATCGTGAATGACTTTTGAATTTTATCAGATACATTGATATAATCATGTGTTTTTTTCTTCTTTAGCTTGTTAATATAGTGTATTACACTGGTTGGTTTTCAAATATTGAATCAACCTTGCACTTTTGGGATAGACCCCACTTGGTAGTAGTGTACTACTCTTTTTGTATATTGCTGTTTGATTTGGTAATATTTTATATATTGACCTATAATTTTCTTTTTTCATATTGTCTTTGTCTGGTTCGGGTATCAGGGTAAAGCAGGCCTTACAGGATGAGTTGAGAAGTGTTCTTTCAATTTTTTGGAAGATACTTAGAGAATTAATGTTATTCTTCTTTAAATCTTTGTTTGTATTCATCTGTGAAATCATTGGGTTTGGAGCTTCATTTTAGGGAAGTATATAAAGTGTAAAATCAATTTCTTTATTAGATATGGGAACATCCAAATTATCTATTTCATATTAGGTGAGTTGTGGTAGCTCATGTTATTTAAGAAATCGGCCCATTCCATTCAAGTTGTCAAATTTATGTTTGTAGTATTTTCTTATCATCATTTTGGTATCTGCAAAGTCTTTAGTAATATCTGCTATTTTGTCCTTGTTATGGACAATTTGTATCTTCTTTCTTTTTTTGTGTTAGCTTGGTTAGAGGTTTATCAATTTTATTGTTGTTTTCAATAAATCAATTTTTGGTTTTGTTAATTTTCTATGTTATTTTTCTGTTTTCAATTTTACTGGTTTCTACACTTATTTTTATTATTTCCTTTCTTCTGCTTGCTTTGAGCATATTTTGGTCTTCATTTTCTAGTTTAACATAGATACTTAAATTGTTCACTTGAGAAATTTCTTTTCTTCTAGTATAAGTATTGAATGCTATTAATCTCTCTTTAATCACCACCTTAACTACATCTGACAAATTTTGATATGTTGAATTTTCATTGTCATTCAGTTCATAAGATTTTCCAATTTCCCTTATGACTTCCTTTTTGATCTATGAATTATTTAGTAAAAGGTAAAAGATTTATATGATTTGAAGAGAAACTAAAGCATATCTATTAATTATTTAGAATTGTGTTATTTAATTAAAAGGGATTTGGAGATTTCCTAGTTATCTTCCTGTTATTGAGTTCTAGTTTAATTGCACTGTGATCAGAGAACACATCTTGTATTGTTTTATTTTTTTAAAAAAATGAATAATAAATTTGTTAAGGTTTTTGTTGACTTAAGATACGGTCTGCCTTGGTTTATGTGCACTTGAGTAGAATGCATATTCTTTCTGTTGGTGGGATGTTTTATAAATGTTAACCAGCTCATTAGTTAACAGTGAGTTGTTTTTCCATATTGTTGTTAATTTTTATCTACTTGTTCTATCGACTACTGAGTGAGAGTGTTGAAATCTCCAACGGCAATTTTAATTCTGTCAATTTTTGTCTCGTGTTTTGCGGCTCTGTTGTTGGGTAATAAATGGTTAAGATTGTTAAGTCTCTTGATGAGTTCTTCCTTTTGTCACTAAGTAGTGTCCCCTATTATACCTGAAAATCTTTCTTAGCTCAAAGCTTTTTTTCCTTCTGAAGACCAATATGATATATAGCCAATCCTGATTTCTTTTGATTAGTATTTAGGTGTTACATTTTTTCTATCCTTTTATTTCTACTTTACCTGTATCATTACATTTAAAGTGTAGATTGATTGTAGCAAATAGTTAGGTCTACTTTTGGACATTCTGAAATATGCTTTTTAATTGGCGTATTTGCATCATTTGTACTTTTAATTTAATTATTTATATGTTGGGATTTAGGTCTACTACTTTATTTACTTTTTAAATCTTGGTTTCTTCTCATTTTTGTTCCACTATTTCTATCTTCTTGACTTCTGTTGTGATATTTGCATACGTTTGGATGATGATGTGTCTAGGCATACATTCCTTTTAGTTTATACTATTTTGGAGTGCAATGAACTTGAATTCTTAAGTTCACATCTTTTTCCAAATTTAGGAAGCTTTTAGCCATTATTTATTCAAAATTTTTTTCTGCACTTACCCTTTGTCCTCTTCATTTGCTATTAATATGTGAATGACACGAATGTTAGATCTTTTAGTATGGCCCCACGAGTCTCTGAGACTTTGTTTATCTTTTTTAACATCATTTTTCTTTTTGTGTGTGTGGCTTAGATAATTTCTAGTAATCTATCTTCAAGTTCACTAAAGCTTTCCTCTGTCACTTTCATTTTGTTATTGAGCTCATTGAGTAACTTTTTAATTTCATTGTTATACTATTTGGTGCTAAAATTTTTGTTTGGTTCTTTATTATGTATTCTGTTTATACACTGAGACGTTTTATCTTTCTGTTTGTTTCCTGAATGCTTACCTTATTTCTTGGAGCATGGTTATGGGAGTTGCTTTATAGGCATTATTAACAATATCAGTATATCCAGGTAATTTTGAAATTAGCATATGCTAATTGCCTTTTACTTTGCAAGACGTTGACATTTTCCTCCTATTTTGTGTATTAAATAATTTTGGATTATATCCTGGATATTTTGAATATTTTGAATACTTCGTTATGTGACTGTAGATCTGGTTTATTTTCTATTTTTTTTTAACGTTCGTTTTAGGTTCAGGGATACATGTGCAGGTTCATTATATAGGTAAAATTGCTGTCATGGGGGTTTGGTGTACAGATTATTTCATCACCCAGATAATAAGCGTAGTAACCTGATATGTAGTTTTTCCATCCTGTCCCTCCTCCCACCCTCCACTTTCAAGCAGCCATATAAAGAATAAAACACTGATGAATACAGCTAACCATGGAGTTGAAAGGTCTCCACAATGAGAATTATAGAACACTGCTAAAAAAAATTAGAGATGACACAAACAAATGGGAGATCATTCTGTACTCACGGATGGGAAGAATCAGTGTTGTTAAAATGGACATACAGCCAAAGCAATTTATAGGCCTTATTTAAATCTTATGGAAAATATTTTTCTTTTAGTTGGACAATTAAACTGGTTATGTTCAGGTTCTTAACTACCTTTCTGTAGACAGTGGTTCTATGCCTGCATCTTTCTGCTTGAATTGTAGGTGAGACATACAGACTGGAAAATATACAAAGTAGAAAAGCCTAATGTACCTACATTACACAGTATAATTCCCTCCTGGTATCTATTCTCTTTTGGTCATGCTACAGTGACGTCAACTTGTTGTTTCTTAAATTTTATCCGGACTTCATGATTGTTATCTATGGAATGATTTATCTACCATAAGCTACTCTGCAAATATCAAAACCAGAACTGCTAAATATATTTATTCATTCACTTATCTACCACCTGGATTTATAATATGTAAATATTTTGTCATTTTTTTCATTTTATTTTTGAAAATAAAATCTTACAGAATTGAAGTCTCATCTGTGTTATTTTTCATAGCTCATTCTGTCTTCTTCCCCACGGACAACCAATATTTTAAGATTGGTGAAGAACCTCCCTGCTCATGTTTCTGTACACTTACTGTCCATATGTATCTTTATATAAAATGCATTTACCTAAATTATTTTATGCTATGTTATTTTGCAACATTTTAATATTTTCCAGGTCAATTTATATTGGAGATCTAATTTATTCATTCAAACCACCAGATTATGATTTTAAAGCTGTTAGTAGTTTTCTCTGTTGCTCTAAGGGTGGAGCTGTAATTTATCCTTGGGTCAAGATTGTGTTTTGCTTTTGGGCAAAACTCTAATGTCCCCTTCCAGTTATCCATAGGTAAATCCAAAATGCCATTCTGTATTGGAAAAGTTAGGAATAAAGAAAAATTCAACTGTTCTGTTATAGGAAACCTTGACTCTTGTGGGCAGAGTGGCATCCCTACACATTTTATGGTTTCATGTTGATTAAGCAGGGGGAGCAATGAAAGGTAATGGTCCCTTTAGAATGCTTCTGTCTATGGGAAGGAACCTGTTGGCAGTGAGCGTCAGCATTAAGGAGGATGAAGATCAGGTGAGAGACTTCCAGGGAGAAGATATGACCAATTGTCTTTAGGAGGAGAAATAACTAACTTCATTTTTAAGCTTTCTGTCTCTGACTTCCCATTTCCCTTTATAATGCCCCCGTCTTCAGTAAAGTATTATTGAACACTGTGGTCTGGACTTTGGAGAGCTGCAGCAGCAGAGATCTGTGGAGCAGCTGCCTGAATTGACAATGGATATCCAACAACCTACACAGAGTTGTGGAACATGTACATGCAATCACCGAAACCCTTAAAAACACCTGGAAAGGGAGCCCTAAAAAGACTGGATATGAATGTTGTACAAGTGGAATGGGAGATTTTGACTATTGTATTTGGGGAGTAATGGGAAGAACACTGCAGACTTGTAAGATGCTTAATAAAAGGATAGAAAAATTGATTCGCCCCAATAGTACAAAACAACCATCACCAAAATCATTCTCATCATTTAATTTCATTTGACAACTTTAGAATGCTCGACACAATGCTTCAATTACAGCAGGCCCTTCTACAAGTGAATTTTCCGTACAATTATGAAATTAACAATGCTTCACTCCCTTAACGAGTTCAAGTTCTGGGTAGAGGAAACACATCCATACCCAATAGACATTCATGGCCAACTGAAGATCCCAAATTGTCTTAAAAAATGTAGTTCAGTGGGAAGAAAGACATGCTTAATTTCCAAGTATCCTTTAAATCGGAAAATACGTTTTTTTAACTTAAATGAACTGTAAGCACTTTGTCCTGAATTCTACAGGAATTGTTTTCTACTAATTATTCTTTAATGTATATGTTTAGTGCCCATGTTCACATTTTTCAGGATAATTCTGAGAGTCCTAAAGCCCTGTAAATTTATTACTAAGAAATAACCAAAACAGCCCTCAAAATAGTGGTTTTCATTTTTATTTTACATCAAATAAAATGCTCTCTATTCAATAGTTTTTAGAATCATTAGTCTCCTTTTTCTTCAAATGTCCATGGTATTCATGTTAATTGAATCAGATCATTCTTTCTCAATGTTTCTAAAAGTTTTCCTCTCAGAGATGACATGCACGTTTTTCTCAAATGATAATATTATTTATATTTACAATTACTCACAGAAAATCCGGCTATAGACTCCATTGCCAGATTGTTTATTAATGAGTAGATTTTGAGAAAAAATATTTTATTACCATTTTTATGTCTTAGGGGCCTCATCATTGAAGCTAAACTTCTAATCTTCCTTACAACATAAAGATAATTTTACTTATTGAAAGCTTAAGTACCTAAAATTTATATTTTGACAATTGTCTTGCAGTTTATAAATATTATAATAAAGAAAGCTATAGCAGGATGGTTTAAACTCTTTAACTTAAAAATGATAACTGTGAGACTTCTTGGTATGCTCTGGATGACATTCCAGTTGTTTTTTTGTGTTTGTAGATATAAGTCAAGGATCCCTAAGTTATTCTAAAGTCATGCCCATTGTTCCTTGAGTCTTGGCTTCTGATAATGTCTTGATTTGCTTGAAGTACACTTGGTTGGTTTGTTAATCTCCTTATTGTTAAGATGATTCAATTAAAAATGTCCCAGTCATTTGACAACTCAATCAAATAACTTCAGAAAGAGATAACATTCTCATGAAAATAACTCAGGGTGATTAAATGTAGAGGGACTGAGTAGCCCCTTCATATAAAGTCATCATGGGAGATCTCTAGATAGAGGATATTTCAGCTGGGATCTAAATGTCAAGCATGACGTGTTCTCTCAAGAAAAAACATAAGAAAAAGCATCAGGAAGAAGGAAGCAGAAAACACAAAGGCCATCAGGTAGGAATAAGCTTTGTTTGCTTGAGGAATGACAAGGAGACTAGTGAGATGACTAAGGTGGGAGAAGTCACCAATGCAATAGGAAAAATGAACAGGGCCAGATTACACTCAGCCTTGCAAGCTGCGAGGATTATTTTATTATTTTATTTTATTTTATTTTATTTTATTTTATTTTATTTTATTTTATTTTATTTTATTTATTTTTGAGATGGAGTCTCACTCTGTCACCCAGGCTGGAGTGCAGTGGCACTGTCTCAGCTCACTGCAACCTCCACCTCCCAGGTTCAGGTGATTCTCCTGCCTCAGCCTTCCGAGTAGTTGGGACTACAGGGGCCTGCCACCATACCCAGCTAATCTTTGTATCTTTAGTAGAGACAGGATTTCATCATTTTGGCCAGGATGGCCTCGATCTCTTGACCTCATGATCTGCCCACCTCAGCCTCCCAAAGTGCTGGGATTACAGGTGTGAGACACTGCACCCGGCTGGAGTTCTGACTTTATAAGCATGGAATCACATGTCCAATATATGGTTGAGTAAGAAAACTATATTTCGAGCAGCCTGAATAGAAAGATCCCCTTAATATAAAATTATATATTCATTTTCATATGTGTCTGTAGGCACAGAGATACATTGGGGCCTATGTTCAGAGAAACACTAACATTGGAAATATCTGAGTGCTGGACTTCAGGTTACAATTATGTTCCTTTTGTATTTTTCTGCACTGCTTGAATTGTTTACTAAAATAACAAAGCCATATCAAATATGCATACATAAAAAAAATGAGCCATGGTCCTCTTTAACTAAGATTTAATGTTAAGACATCATTGACATTATTGTGGCCTCCAAACTCACACAAGATAGAAAAAAATGGAATTATAAAGAAAAGTTTGTTGGATTTTATTAATCAATGTAACAATAAAATAACCTATGCTTTTTGGGGGAGTTTTCAATGATTATGGAAGATACAAAAAGCACCAAGAAACCTAGAGTGCACAGAACATGAACAATCAAGAAAATCCCCTTATTATGTACCAAAATAGAATTCCCCACATACAATTGGTATTTCCCTCAACTTCTGGAAAGTGAAAAATGAATAGGAGGACATTAAGCTGACAGAAGGAAGAAGGTGGAAAAAGGGTAAATAGTATTCACATTACACATTAATTCAATTACTCATTCCTTTGACACAGATTTTAAAATAATCTAAATAAACAAGGGTTGTGTGCAAGACATCTGTTTGAATTAGATTCTCATGGGTGTAAAAATAAAACACGACCACAAAGGGAAGCAGGCAAGGCTGAAAGACAGCACAGAGGCTACTAGCTTCATAACAGAATAGTCAGACTTAGGGTTTCCGTACTCCACCAAAAAATACATGGGAAATCTTCTTTTTGCATCTACTTCTCCCATCAAAATCTTTCCATTGCTTTGTTTTATGTCACTCTCATTTTTACTTGTACATATTCACCTTTTGTTATATCCTCATATTTCTGTGGTGTCTATGGAGTCCTGTTTCAGAGGATTCACTTGAACCAGCTTTGAATTTGCACGTAACTACCTATTGCCATAATTCCATGGAAAACCACTAGGAGAGTGTTATTAATCCAAAACTAGATTACTTCCGTAAATAATCGAATGAGAGCTTCATTTTTTTTTTTCTGCCTATGAAAGCCACTTGAGTTCCATTCCATTTATGGGAAAAAAGGCTTTTCTGTTTCTATTGAATTAAGCAAATGACTGTCTTTTGGCAAGGAAAGAAGAAAAGCATTAATCATTTCCAGTTCACTATATCAGGATGTTTACTCCCAAAAGACAAAGATTCAATTATATCTTTCTTATTATGACCTCCAGGGATTTTTCTCAATGTGACAATTCTATAACTCTTCAAAAGAGGTTATTTATGGATATATCCTACTTAGAAGAATAGAATGTGTGCAATAGCATAAGAACACTTTGACATCACTTTCAGATAATCTGATGCCTGCATTGGTCTACCATGACTAGAGGCATTTGTTTGTAATAATAAATAAAGTCTGATGGTGGTCCTTGAGGATGCTGGTTGCTTTTTACCCTCTCCCCAATCACCATCCCTCTGAATGTAGTAGACTATCGCTAGGATTGGATCTTATCTCTGGCCATATTGAAATCTACCCCCCAACTCTTCAAACTTAGCTCTCTCCTTCCATCATGTAGGATTGCACCTGACCTTTTGCCCACCTGGGTTTCATGGGCTTAGACTTCACTCTTAATTCTTGCCTGAGTAGCTGCTGCAGTTGGCTTGGCAACCATTGTCAACAGAGTTCCCCCTCAGGCTCTGTCTCAGCAATAGTGTAAGTAGAACTGAGGCTGGCACCTAGACTATGGTGGGCTGATTCATAGAGACTGGGTTGGACTGAATGGAGAAGAGATAAAACTGTGAGAAAGAGAGTGAAAAACATGAAAATCCATGAGTCAATATGTGAGTATGAAGAAGACACAAGCCCATATTTGTGAAGAGCTACACTGCTCACCAGTGACTTTCTATAAATACCTATCCACCTCAGCATTGAGATGAGATAGAATTTTCTCATCAAATGCTGCAGATGTTAGCTGAGTATGCCTTTTTCTTAGCCAGTTCTGACTACTAGTTAAAAATACTCAAAGGGGCTGTTATGTGAAATTATTGTTTAGCATTTCTATTTGCAGAGCCTATTTTAAGGAGGTTAAATCACTTTTTAATTTAACTAGTTAGGCTCCTATTGGATAGTGATGAAGTACCTTGACTGCATTCTGGAACTAGGCATAATCTTCAGTAAACTGATATTAATGTATTTTCTTACTTTTAAATTATTTTCATAGAAAGTTTCTTTATTTAAACACAAACAATGTAACAAAGCTTTCTAAAAATAAAATATTTAAAGTAATATATATACTTTTAAATATAAAATTGCATACCTTTGTCATTAATTTATAACTTCTGGTAAACATAGCTTAATTTAACCTTGGCTTTATTCTTAGATTTTGATTGAATGTTTCTTTTATCTTACCCTGGATCATTTCATAAAGTTGTTACATGGACTTCTGGGCTTATACAAATTATTTTAAAAGCCACTGTAGTCTCTCAGAACTGGCATCACACATCAACTTCCAAATAAGGGATTTTTTTTGGTCTGTCTTCTTTCGTAAGTTTCTGTTGAAATCTTTCCTTTATATAACAGAAGAAGTGAAAAAGGGAGAAAAACATGAAGGGCATTTTATGCTGAAAGCACAAAAACTGGGTTTTTATCTAATCATGAGGAAGTATTTTTTCTCTCTGGTGTTAAATAAATGAGAAATATATAATTTCCATTGATTTATAACTGAAAACTGGTAGCTATATATTATTCAAAATGGAAACATACTACAAGTCATTGCTTTTTTTGTAATATTGTTCTTGAAAATGTATTCTCAAGTTGGTGGTGTGAATTCAAACAATACATATGCAAAAATAGAAAAAGAAACAAAAATGCCCAGACTTTCCATCTGGTGGTTAGAATATATGCTTGACTTCTACCACAAACGAGTGTGTCTATCCATACATCACTGGGCCGTTTCAAAGCGTTTCCAGATTCGTTGGGAAGCTTTGTCGTTGAATGTAATAAATAAAGCTCATATTTAGAGTTTAGAGTTTTTCTCTTTGCAAATAGCAAAACACACACAAAAACCAAAAACACTAAACAAACAACCAAACAACAACCCCCCCTACCTTTTTTTATTCACAGGAGGACAAAATCCTCATGTAAGAATCTCAGGAACATAAACATAAAGCTATGCACATGGGGGCATAACCAGTTATTCCTATTGCCCTTTTACTGAAGCGCTGTTATTGTCTGGGGTAAATACCTGAGGTTTATTGCCTCAGGCCAAGGAAATCAAGGACGTGGGTACACGAAGGGAGGTTAAGAGTAGAAGATTAACAGGTGAAAGAAAGAATAGCTCTCTCTGCTGCACAGAGAGGGGTACCAGAGAAATGGGTTGCCGGTTCTGTGGCGGAATGCAATGGGTTTTATAGATGAGCTTGAGGAGGCGGTGTCCGTTTCACATAGGGCATAAAAAAATTGGCCAGACCAGGTGTGCTATTTCCATAAGGTGCAAAAAACTGGTTAGTACTAGGTGTGCCGTTTGTATAGCGTGTGATAAAGCTGGCTGCCCCATCCTAACCTCTTACTATGCTGATGGGTTCTTTGCCTGGCAGGGGCCATGTTGCCTGGTTCTTTGCTGTACATGTGGTGACAGAAAAAATGGAAGATGGCGCCTCCATGTTGAACATACTTGGCTTTCAGTTAGCCCTTTTCTATTGGCACAGCTGCCAGCATTTACCCATGCCAGCTTTCAGCTTGCTTACCTATGTCTGCAGCTCAATTTTTCAGGTTGCTCTTTGTTAGAAAAGAAATGATTTTGGGGCTGCTTTTTGTTAAAAAGGGAAGTCTTGCCCAGAAGTCCTTTACTCTCACTATCTGCCTAAGTAATTACCTTCTATCGGCCAGGTGCGGTGGCTCACGCCTGAATTCCCAGCACTTTGGGAGGCCAAGGCAGGCGGATCATGAGGTCAAAAGATCGAGACAATCCCAGCCAACATGGTGAAACCCCGTCTCTACTAAAAATACAAAAATTAGCTGGGCGTCGTGGCATGTACCTATAGTCCCAGCTACTTGGGAGGCTGAGGCAGGAGAATCACTTGAACCTGGGAGGCAGAGGTTGCAGTGAGCTGAGATCACACCACTGTGCTCCAGCCTGACGACAGAGCAAGACTCCGTCTAAAAAAAAAAAAAAAAAAAAAAAACCCACACACACACACATACACACAAAAATTTCTTTCCCTTTCCTGTGTCAGTGCCTTGCATTGAATACCTAGCATACCTGTATCCCTTTAATCAATTATAATTGATGTGTAACCATATACACTTAAAATTATAAAAAATAAAGGTTCTAGCTTCCTTTGAGGAGTCCTCTGGATTTCCTTTTGGTCACATCTCTTAGTTACTAATCACGCTTTTCTCTGCTTTCTTCTCCTTTACCTCCAGTCTAGAACCACAGCTGGGAAAAGTTGAGTTGCTTCTCCCCATAGAACCTAGCGCTGACTGCTCTAGTATTCTGCATGGTGGAACCTTTGAGAATATTTGGAGATAGGATGCTTGCCATGAAGGGTTGGGATCCCCAAAATAGGGGGGTCACTGCAATGGAGTTAATGTCTTATTTCCTTTTCCTGAAAAAAAGTGTATTTAACTGAAAATATTAAAAAGATCATTTATGAGCATTTTTCTTAATGGAATCAGTGAATACAATCAAAATACAATCAAAACAAGAAGTAATGGTAGGCATGTATCATTCTACGAGTGTGCATATTTAATAAAAATATAAAAAGCAAGCAAATAAACAAAACCCACTCCAAAACTTTAACGTATTTATAGATATTTAATTATTCTTCTCTGTATCAAGCTCCTTCCTGTTCCTATCATAAATGACAACAAGGCAAATTGTTGGCTTATGCATCAGGGTATTTGTACTCTTCGTAATGACAATTTGCATTTGCTTTTTCAATACTATGGAGAGGAAATGAGCTCTTGGTGTAGTGTCCCAAGGATATGAACAATTCAGGCTAACATGCGGTAATTTTCCTTTCCGACAAATAATAAATGGAAAAGGAAACTGGAGTTGTGACTAAATGTAATGCTTGAATAAACGTGTCTCCCAGTTCAGGGGTCAGTTCTAGTCAGAGTCTTAATTATTATTATCAGAATTGCGTTGTGATTATTGGAGTGGAATTGTTTTAATTTTTATGTCAAGACAGCTAAAACAATCACATTCATAGCATCAAATGTCCATTTGGCAGTTTATGATTATTGTCACTTACTGTATAAATATACTAAATTCTTTTTGAATAGATAGCCATGACTTTTAAGATAGTTAAAGGATACTTGCTTTATTCTAATGAGAAAAGGAAAGAATGAAAGTAATTTATCATTGATTTCTTTCAAGGTTTACAGAAAGTCAGGGCCAGGTCTTAGTAAGTTCCCTGGAGCTTATAGGGAGCCTGCTTCTTTGCCACAGTAATAAATGTTCATTATCTAAAAGCAGAAAGGAAGGCATCTCCTTCTTGAACAGTTTCTTGGTTCCTGGATTTGCTAGCACTAGAGCAGGAAGGAGGTAGCTGCCCAGATTCTAGTCTGAAGGGCTGCTGGAAAAATAGGTCTTTCTTATTTCTTTGAACAAAAGAGAGAGATTCCCTAGTCAGTAGGCATAAAATTGTGGTTGCCTTTAGACTTATTCACACCAGTAAAGAAAATGGTCCACAAATATCTTCCAGCTTGTTAATGTTTACTCTGTGTGTGTGTGTGTGTGTGTGTGTGTGTGTGTGTGTGTATGTCTGTGTACCTGGGTTTATTTTCAGATCATAGTCATCAATGTATTTTTGGAACACTAGTCTTGCAAGATGATTTCTGAAAACCGCTCTGGTCTTACAGCATTTCTCTTCTTGAAGAGTCATGATACCTAGTAACATATTAAAGGTACTGGAGAGTCTCAAAGTAAAGAAACACTTGAACTTGATTTGACCCAGAATTTCCCTAGCTTCATTTGACCATGAAGCACTTTTTCTTATAATGATTAATAATAGTTCAATTCCATAAACATATTTAAGAAATGCTGAATTAGATGATTTTTCCAAAGAAATTTGAATGAACATAATACTCTAATGACAGAGGAATGTAAAAATGTAGGCAGCTGCCAGTTTCAGTATCTCTGCCGGCTTCTCTAAGCTGAGCTTAGTCAATTACACTTCCCAAAGCCTAGATCTGCTAAAGTATTAGGCCCACAAACCCTGTAACATTCTTTCTATGCAAGCAGCAGCTGATAAAGGGGCTCGCTAAGGTTTTTTATTTTTATTTTTTAACCTTAACTAGAGCATTCCTTTTCCTGTAATATGTTGCCAAGCCAGTTCTATTAGGCGAGTCAGTTAAATTACTTCCTGTCTCTTCTATCATCTTCTACCATCTGATACTCAGTGACGTTGGGACCAAAAAATGTACAGTTTTTTTCTAAAAACATATGCTCATCCCAGGGAAAAAAATAGCAATGAAGAAAAAATGTTCCTCAGCTATCTGAGGATTCCAGTCCTTGGTGGTACTTGCAAACAGCAACAAGCTACATTTAACAAAACAAATCCATTTGGTGTCTTACATTACTCTGTGAATAGAAATTTGGGCTATTTTGCTCTAAGACAACAGGAAACAGTTTGAATTTCTTTGATTTTTGCCTTACGGTGAAGAAAAAAAAGTAAAGAAAAGCACAGAGTTATTAATTAACTTCTGTGAAAGATACTTTATTTGATTAATGGTTTACAGCTAAATTTAAATCTGGACAGATATGCTGAATAACTACATGTTTACCAAGATTATTACCAGGTATGCTGCCAGGAATTTTATTAACCTATAGGCTACTTATGATGTCTCTTCCCTTCTACCCATTCCACAAACAAACACCAAAGAACTGGTCTACTGGAGTACGACTGAAGTCTCGACTGAGGACACAATGTAAATAACTTTTAGTGTGTTTGAAATTAAGAGTGGATATCTTTTCCAGGTCATGGTGCACACATAGATTTTTGACTTTCTTAACAGAGCACTTAACATTTGGAGTTGTCTGGATTAAATCAGATGGCAAAATCTGGTGATCTACATAATAATTCCCTTTCCCCCTTCTTTGTCATTTCAGACAAAACTCTTGTGTGGAGATCAGCTAGAAGAGGACAACTACTGTCTTAAAAGAGTGTTTCTTTTAAATCTTTTTAGTGTAGAAACGTCATAATACACATAAGTAGAGAGACTAGTATGATGAGCTTTCATGCACTAATCAATCCATTAAACAGCTATCAACATTTTGCAGACCTTGCTCTCCCTCTTCATTCCTCCTTTTTTTCTCTTGAGTATTTCAAGCAAATCCCAGAAATCATGTCATTTTGCAGCATGCATCTCTAACCGGTGAGGCTTTTCTATTTCGTAACAAGCATGCCATTGCTCAATCTGACCATTGAAAATATTTCCTGAATTTTGAGTCTACATAAATCTCCTGTATTTTTCCCTAACTTTTACCCTGACCCAACTCTTGATCACCTGTAGGCCCTCAAAGACTCTCATTTCTAGGAATGAGTGGATCCACGTAGTGGAGGACATTTTTTCTCTTCAATCCAAAGCATCAACTTAAAGTCATCACATCACTTCCAAATTTTTCTAACTCTGAACTCCGCTGCGAATACTTTAGGGCATAGTTTCAATATCTACGGATTGAGAGCAAGGCCAAGTTATTTTGGTGACAAGCCAGAGATGAAATTCTAGAATGCATTCCGCCTAGAGTCTGCTTCCCAAGCCCTTCAGGACGCACAGAGCAGGAAGTGGACTTAGCTGTTGGTACAAAGCAGGATTTCCTCATAGGGAGTAAAGTGTTTTCTTTTCACAAAGATGACCTATTTATTTATATTTTCAAGTAATCTATTGCAGTGTTAGTTGTAGTGGGTCACTAGTTCATGCCTTCAATAAACTGTCATTGAGTGTTTACTGCGTGTGAGGCATTGCGCTAGTAAAGAAAGAGGATCTAAAACAAAAATCACTGCATAGAAAATAAAGTGCAGTGGAAATTCGGAAACAAGCTTTTTTAGTTGAGTTCATGATGGTCAAAAGGGGCATTTGACTTGGGCCTTAAAGGACTTGTAGAATTGGACAATTAGAGAGGAAGAAAAGTCATTGTAGGGGGAGGAAAGAGAGAGCAAGGCACAAAGGTGGCAAAAGTGAAGCGTGCTGAGCAAATAATAAGATCAGTGTGGTGAACATGACAGTATCTTCACGACAAACATTGTGGCTTATCGTGACCAGCTGTGCAGCTAGGTGTAGCTATTATGTAATCACCCAGTAAGGAGAGATTCCAGTAACTGCTATCAGCCACTGCTGCCAGGAACTGCTAATCAGGCAGCATGTTTAGAATGTTAAGATGATAATTATTAATCAGTGACCAACCAAGAAATCTGATGCATGGCAGAGGCATCCAGTCCAATGTGATATAATAATTAATCCAACTGGATAATATTTTACCTCCGAATCCAATCTAGTGGTTGGGTCAACAGGCAAATACTCTGTTACTATGCATGTGAGAAGAAAAATAACTTTTTAGCATTCTCAGGAGGCTTGCGAAGCTCAGGCCCTGCTAAGTGAAGCCTCTTTTGTTGTGGAGCTGGATCCTCCTTAGATCTTTCATATAACAACCTCACATGCCTTTTTATTTTCTTTCTAAGGGTCAAGACACTAAAACTATGTTGTTAATACAGATAATAGCAAAATCCTCCTGACCCCAACCCCGAGCTTGTTATTGCTGTCATCCTTCAGCTAAAGAATGGACTCAAATTGGTGGTGACATTACTGATTTAGGTTTGCTCTAATATGCTCAACACTGAGATTAAATGTTCTGGATCAGAGTATAACTTTATATCAGACTAGTCCAATGCCTTAGTCCAGGCCATGTGCCTTATGAAGCCTGAGAAAAAGTGTGTTCTCACATGGACACAGGGAGGGGAACATCACACATGGAGGCCTCTCAGGGAGTTGGGGGCAAGGCGGGGGAGGGGCATTAGGACAAATACCTAATGCATGTGGGACTTAAAACCTAGATGACAGATTGATAGGAGCAACAAACCACCACGGCACATGTATACTTATGTAACAAACCTGCATGTTCTGCACACGTAGAACTTAAAGAAAAATAAAAAACAAAAGAACTTAAAGAAAAATAAAAAACAAAACAACAAAAAGTGTGCTCTCTCATTCTCCAACATGAACTAGAAATGCATTTTTTTTTTTTTTTTTTTTGCTAATATCTATCCTGTGTTTATTATGTGCTAGGCTCTGTGTCTGGTGCATCATAAGCATTATCGAGTTTAATCTTTATAATAACTCTATGGCGGAAGTTAATGTAATTATATCTCCTTTTTAGAGAGGAGGAAACTGGAGTTGAGAGAGGATGAGTAATTTATGCCATGCTACACAGCTAAGTGGCAGGGCTGGTTTTTGAGCCCTGCTGGTGTTTCTGACAGAGCACAAAGCAGGGACGAAGGCCAGCATGTTGGGATGGGAAAGCAGGTGGGGACAGCCCATTGATTCCCTCTGCCTCTGAACCTCTTTCTGTTCCTCATTTCTACTTCTTATCCCAGCTCCTCCATCTCCCAGGTCCTTTTATGTCGTTGTTTAGTTCATTTATATAATTAGCTGGTTTCCTCTTTCCTCAGGCCTTGCCTGCTAGGAAATCGCAAGAAGAGCTAGCCAGTGAACGAATGAATACATACAGCACAATATAATGAATGACAGATCAGGGTTGTTTTAGGGGCACAAGGAAATAAACAATGGAAATGTGAGGTCTGGGAGATGATACTTGGGCTATGTCTTTGAGGAAGAGGTGCAGGCCAGGTGAAGTAGTGGGAAGGGCTCTCTAGGCAGACCTACCAGTTTTTGTATAGTCCCAAAGCTGGGACAATAACCTGACACAGCTGGAGGCCTGCTCCTCATTGGAGATAGCCATAGTGAAGGCAGAGTGCTTTCTGGCAGTATTGGGAGATGAAGCCAGAGAGTATGGAATGTGCTACATTATGAAGCATTTGCATGCTCAGTTAAGGAGTTTGACTGTCAGCCTGAAAGTTACAGGAAATTGCGAAAAAGCTTTAAGTTAGGGAAATGTCTAATTGTGTATTTCAGAAGTAGCATTCTGGATGTAATCACCACTCGCATAGCCAATTTCTATGCCTGGAGAAGGAGACCCTGAGTTTGCACCAATATCATACACTGCTTACCTCAAGAGATTTCCAATACCTCCATCACCTTGTTATCGTCCCTGATGGAAGAGTTAAGTCTTTCACCTACTGCTTGATCTCAGAAGTCCTGCTCGGTTGGGTGCAAGGCAGCCTTTGCAAATTGGCCCTTAAGGAGGGGCTGTTGTGGCAACCACTCTAGCCTGCACACTAGGTGCAGGTTTCACATGGACGTTCAGGTCCCACTTTCTCTCAGCACTCTTCCTGCCCACATTATCATGCGTCTGTAGATTCTGGGCCATTGCATTACCATAATCATTTTGTAGGTGGTGTTTTCTCTGCTGTCACTCCTGAGGTCTGGGGGGAGTTCAGGTGAGCTGCTCTGCAGAGGGTAAATTAACTGAGGCAAGTGGGAGGGTGAACCGTGCAGCAGAAGCAGTAAGTGGGATCAGATGAACCACATCTAACAGATATTTAAGTGTCCTTAGCCAAGGTAGACCTGCAGGCAGCTTAGAACAGTGATGCTCAAACTTTTTGCTCATGTACCACTTAAATCCTGCAGCAGAACTATGTAGCTAATCATGCATTTTGCAGTTGGCACTTGTAATTATTCATTATATGTTTAAATAGTGTTAGCAGAAAGTATGTTACTCTTTTAAATGTGTACCATGGAATCCCGATACTCTAGCAGTTTGATATACTCTATCACCTGTTTAGCCAACTGACCTGTGAAAATGTGCTCTAACACAGCATCATCAAATAGTAATGGGCTTGGCAATGATAAAAGCAAAAATGATTCAGGGAGTGGCAGCCATTCTTCCGTGGACTTGCATCTCATGTCAAATTTTGCCACCATGCAGATACTGATGAACAAACATTAAGTAACAAAGTTGCTTCAACTCAGTTCTTGCTACTTTTTCTATAAATTCAGTGACACACCAGCCCTCTGTTCTTTTATGTGCTTCAGCTACTCTTTGTCTGAAAGAGTCTCTTAAGGCCAAGAACAATACTCTGTGGAAAGATTCTGTTATATGAATAATTAGCACCAGCCATCCAATATTCCTGTTAAGCCACTAGCTGGAGTCAGGACTTAGGGAATCAAGCCTAGCACATAGTCTGTTAAAACAAATATAGACAAGTGTCTAAAGTATGTTTAGCCAAGCCACGTATCTGAATTCCCTTAATTATGTCAGAGCCAATTTTCAATATCCATCATGCTGATCAACAGGCCAGTATTTCTGTTAATTAAAACCCATTTCTGACATTCACAATATTCATTTAGAAAGCCTCTGTTATGGTGGAGAGGTGGATAATAGAAGACTTTTGTTAGCTGCATTTGGATTAGAAAGTTCCCTTTTAAATCCCCATCTGATCACCCCTGGACAGCATAGTTTTGATTAAGGCAACGGACTTCTCCTATAGTGAACATTTAAACTAAGTGGAACAAACAAACAAAAAAATTACGATATATGTTGAAATATTTTAAGATGATTTATAGACATTGCAAAAATTCATTAAAAATATACATGAACACATATCCTTATCAGTCAGAAGTTTGAAATTGCTGTTAGCTTCTTGTACTTATATTTCTATTCTACTTTTCCTTTCTAATTTTATCTTATTTTGTCTTATTCTCTAAAATCCTATCTTAATTACCCTATCTCATCTTTCTGTAACAAAAATATTTGCTGGAGCTTAAATTATTTTGTAATTTTCTGTGACTATAAGGCTTTAAATGTAGAAAAAAGTATACACAAAATCAAAACACAGACAATTTGAAACAATCATTAACTTAAAAGGAAAATGTCCTCGATGGGACACCTCTCATGGAGTTGGTAGTGGCTTATTTTTCCCTCTGGTTGGTTCATATATCCATGGATGAACATGACCCATTTCTAGAGTGAATTAGGGTTCAGCTACAGCTGACTCCTATTTTTCATTTTCATGGATGTAAGTATGCATAAGCTTTGTTTCTATAAAAATAAATGTTAATAGAAAGGATTTCATTATGGCTGGTTTAGAGCAATGGAAACTGCACAGAGCTGAGAGTCATGGCCCCAACTTCCGTTTCAGACGTAAAAATGGCATATCCTTGGGCACTTGCTAGGTCCTGGATTCCTCCTTTATAAAAATACAGGATGGCCTAGAGGAGTTTTATGCTCTTTATAGCTCCATCATTCTATAATAATATGAAAAAAGGTAGATTAGAACCACTTGGCCTTATTAGGAGGATAGTATATTTATATATACTTATAAATAAAGGAAACTGATATAAATATGAGGTGATTTTAAGGTGATTGTAACCAAACTGGCTAGCAAATAACATTAATTAAGTAGGGATTAAATCAAGATTGCATACAGTTAAATGTTAAGTATTATGATACAGACAAGGTAACAGTTACATTAAAGGTTCAAAGATGAGTCAGTTAATTGGGGCTAAACTCTGTAGAGGAGACTTCATGGAGAAAGTGAGATCTGGAGAGGATCTTACAGTTAAACATGAAGGAAAGCAGACGACAGAAGCCTGGTTTAGAGGGAGCAAGGTAACTGTGTGGACACTTACTGCTAAGGGGTAGAGGGGCTGAGGTAATAGGCATGGTCCTCAATAATCTGAGGGCCCTGGGATGCAATTAGACACAATTTATAACAGGTTCTAGTTATTCATGGTAGCTATGAGGTCACCTTGAACACTGAATTAGCAAATACTGAATTTTTGAT
The DNA here is from genome assembly GCF_002776525.5 of Piliocolobus tephrosceles. NCBI lineage: Eukaryota > Metazoa > Chordata > Mammalia > Primates > Cercopithecidae > Piliocolobus > Piliocolobus tephrosceles. Next base: position 5,581,478 of record NC_045435.1, on the reverse strand, counting down.
CCTAGGGGAAATTCAGGGTTAGGTTCCTGTGGGCCTCTGTTCACATTTTCTACAACCAAGCGATACATAACCTTGTTTGATATGTGTTTCTGCTTAAAGACACCTTATATATGTTGTCAACTCATTAACACTGAACTCACTACCGACACATTGTGGCCTATGCTTGGACAGGGCTTATCTAATACATGCGTTTTCTCCCTGAGAAATATTCCAGGTTTCTTGCACTTAGGAGCACGATGTAGCACTCCAGCACTACAATTGGGGGTCATTTTAAACAGCAAAATTATGAATGAATAGCACAAAAATGTGTGACAACATGGCACTAAATAGACCATGGAAGGGACACTTGTTTAAAGTCTGAGAACTGAAACAAGAAGGCAGAGCGTTGCCCTGTTCAACCTCAGCTGGGAACATGCACATTGGGTGACTCAAAATTTGCTGCTCTGCACATGCCCATGAGTGACCTTGAAAGCACTTGAGTGTTGATTTTGGGATTACAGAGAAATTTTATCAAGTAGGTGAATTCACAAATAGGAAATATGTAATAATGTGATCAACTCTATTTTGATGAGGCAGGCTGTAGCCAGCCATTAACAAGATTTCAGCAGTTATATTTAGGAAACCAGCTTGGTTATCCATTCACCCAATTATCAATCGTTTAAAGAAAACTCACTGTGTATTAGAAGGTGCACAGACTGCTTGGAATGCAAATGAATAAATATGGTGCCTGCCCTTAAGGAAATTACAGGTAAGCAGAAGCAGTCTAAGGGAGAAGCCTGCGCTGGCGATGGGGAGGATGAGGCTATCAGAAGTCTTGTTGCCAGAATAATTCTTAAGGTGATGAGGACCTGGTATTGCAAAGCGACTGTGGGAGTGAGGAGGGAGGGCAAACACAAAGAGCATTTACTGGTTGATATTTTTGTTTGACTATTACAGTAAGGAAGAACTCCCATACATTTCATATTTAAGGCTGAGGAAAGGTATGCAAAAAAAAAAAAAAAAAAAAAAAGAAAAAGGTATGAAGGTATGTACTTTTGCTCCAGTGAAAAAGGATAGTTTCCTCAAGGTGGGAGGCTTGTGGAGGGAAGTCATCAGGACTGTTGTTTGCTTCAACTCTCATTATTTTAAAATTCAGAATGATAAAAATTACATTATGTAAAATTAAGAATGAAATAAACCAAAACCAAAAGATTAGATTTACTGCTGCCAGTGGAACACACAAGTTTTCCAGATTCCAGATATCTTATTGGTTTCTATTTAAATCAGCTCTGAAAAATCTAGTAACAAAAATCTATATGTTTACCTCATATATTAACATCGTCTGTCTACAATAACCCAAGTTCAGCAGCAAAGTGCTTTTCTTGGTAGATTCATGTTGCTTTGTTTTCTATTTTCTGATTTTGGGGAAAATATTTTCTCTTTTGTTTAGAGAAATAAGTTTATCATATCTGGATTTATTAATTAATAACATTCTCCTTATACTGCTTTGGGACAGCTTTGGAAGAAGCTTATAGTTCTGTGGGATCTGTTACCACCTGGTCTGATCTGTTACTTCTTTGTCCCAAAGAGCTTCTCCTCTTTCTTGGCAGGCTCATGAGTTGGTTGGGTGTTCATTTTGACTCAAGTAAATTCACCAAATAATCATCTGCTCTCTGAGTGGCAGGCACTGTGCTGGGCCTGGGGATGAGAAAGATAGCAACGTTCTTATTGCTAAATAATTAGCAATTATCAAAGGCTAAGGGAGTCTTCAGGCATTAAATTTTGCTTAATGCTTTACCTTGCAGACATCAACCTCTCATTGCCAATGTGAAAGGTGAAAGGAATAGAAATGTGAATGGCAGACCAAGAAGAGGCCACCTGCTTGGCCAAGGCTCTGCTTTCAGATGCCTCTAAGCACCTCTTAAACTCACTGCGTAACAAAGACTTTCAAAATCCAACCTTTGTAATGAGAAAGAAATCAAATTCTGGAAGAAATGTGAATCAAGGCAAATACCTTCACTGAAAGCATTTCCCCACTTCTCTCATTTGCTTTTTTTCTTCTCCAAAATGCCTATCCCATGAAAATACTCCTTCTCTACTTCATACCATGAACACTTTCTTGTTAGGAAATAAACAGCAAACAAACTCAATGCATTGACAGGGTATTATTGGTAATACAAGTGCACATGCAGAAGCATAACAATAAGAAGACATTTCAGGCTTACTCTTGAGGGTTGCTATTCAGGGAAGAGTTTGGTAAGGGAGTGTTCCACATAGCATTCTACTTGTGGATACATGCTCAGGGTTATCTTGTCCTTGTTAACCTGGAGAATAAATTCTCATACCCTCCCTTAGCTTTTATTACCAGACAACATGGTCTTTGTTTTAGTAAGTATCTGTGACTCTAAAGGATCATTCTAGGAACATCACAATACCAATGTGTTTTGAAGGTCATGACACCAAAATTTTATAAATGCAATATTGTGGGGGCTGTTGAGAAATGAGGATAATAGGCTGATTTAGTCATATGCCTCTTCATGTAATTGCTGAAAGCAAGATGAAATCATTTGGTTGCATTTGTGAAATATGATGGGACCTGTCTGTTGCAGGAAAGGGAAGGCAGCTGCCTGTGGGTGTGGCATGAGGAAGGAAGGAGCTGCCCACTCTAATGATGGGTCTTTCTGGTCGCAACGTCTCATCCTTCCATTGCTAAGAGTAGAACACTGGAGTAAAGTCATTGCCTCTTGAAGGACTAGTTAAAACAGAAATTCCCTACTTTGTGGAATTGCTATAATTGTAAAGGATTGTTGCATGTATGAAATGAGATGATCCATGTAATGTACATTGTTGAATTGTGTATATATTAGCTGCTGCTATTACTTTTATCATTATTATCATTCTTATTATATGCAGCAGAAGCCCTTGCACTGACTATCAGGGTCTAAAGAATTTGTTGGTCAAACCTCACCTCCTCTAAGTGATGACTCTTTGTTTTGACTGAGCCCCGTGGCATTGGTACAAGTCACTTGCTAACACAGGGGTGCAGCTGTGTTCAAATGAGTCATGTGGATGTCCTGTATTTTTCACTTTTGATAATTAGACGGAGAAAAATTAATATGGAATAATATAAAGCCTAATAAGTCATATTCCACTTCTGAGAAATGTGTTTTGGTTAACAAACTCTTTTCTAAGGTATAAATGAACTGTGTTTCATTTTCTTCATCTAGAGTTTGATAACCAAGATCGGATAAGGCATAAGGATGTGCTGATGACTAGAGTGTGTAGGAAGGGGAGTCTTGCACTTGGGACCATTGGTGAAAGGCTGACTTTGTTTGGAGGAATGGCCTGGTGGAGTGCCAGCCCCTGGGTGCCTGCAGGACCAGGCCGGTAATAAGGACGTAGGAAGGTGAGGGAACGTATCTTGCCGAGGGCAGGTGAATGGCTGATGTGGCACTGAAATTCCCCAGCAGGCTGCCTGTAGCTGGATATGGGGTAGGTTGCCAGTGCCTGGGGTGAGATGTCAAGACTAGTTTGGAAAGCTGAAATTTAAAAATGTATTGTATTTTTGGCCAGCTCAATGTCTTCTAATCCAGCTTCTGCAGTTTATTCCAGTTCAGCAGTCTCTCTTCCCTCAGACTTGACTTCTTTTTCCGAAGTTAAAATAGAAAAGAAAATAGAAACCATGAAAAAAGAGAAGAGCATTTTCCTCCTTTTCCTTCTGGAAAAGTCGATCTGATTTCTAGGACTCTTATCTCTCTACCTTTTTCATCTTTATTACGTACATAAGCCAGGGCTTTTAAAGCCTCTGCCTGGAAATGCTTTGGGCCTTTTGTATTTTTTTTTTTTTCCAAATTGATCTCTTATGAAGAAGTGCCACCCCTCCCCTAACTGCTAATAGAATTAGTGTACTTAAAATTAATACTCTAGCCTCTTCTAAATACAGAAGTGAAGATAGCAAATTATCTTTCTATTATATTTTTATACTTAGATGAAAAATCATAAGTTCCCTTTAGTTACATAAACAGAGGAGTGTGTTATGTTGAGGAGAGGATCCCAGGAGTCTTTGGATTTTACGAAGACAGCTTTTCTCTGTATTCCCTTGGTATGCAGTTCTCTTAGGAGAACTAGTTGGGATTAATGGACGAATTAGAAAAATAAAATAGATATGAATGTGTTTGTACCTCAGACTGGTGGAGTGAGTCAGACCAGTTATATTCCCAAGGGGATTATGAAAGTTTTTCTTAGGGCACCTGAGTAAGTACTTGGATGAAAGCCAAGAAAGTGCCACATGCTGTTGATGCCAGGTTCTCAGTGGGCCTTCCTGTAGACAACTGAGAAACGTAGCTGGTCACGAGAACATACCCAGTGTTTTTGTCAACTTGGAGAGCGAGATCAGTTTCATTCTCATTAAACATCTGACATATAGAAGGCATGCCCATCTCATGAGGGCATCAGGAGGCGGCAAAGGGAATTGTTCTCTTTCCTCACTTCACAATGCCCCCTTTCCCAGCCCTTCTCCCACCTGTACCCTAACACTTGTGATTTCCACACAAACAGGAGCTTTGCCCATCTTGTTCACTGTTGAATCCTCAGTGCTTAGAACAATGTCCAGCACCCAGGCAACACTCAATAAATTACCCATTTAAAATTGATAAATGAATTCACTTCAACTGGGAAAAAATATTGAAGTTGTTGGATGACAGACTTAGGACCTTAAAGAGATCCACTAGAATTATAAGTTGAATCTACCATGATAAAATGTAATGGGGAAAAAGTGAAAAACCCCTCCCTTAGGTCAAAAATCAACTGTACAATGCCTAAATGAACAGATACAACTTGGCAATACCTTATATGAAAATTTATTTGATAGTAAACACAACATAAATCAGAAATGTGCTATGATTGGGATAAAAATTTAATATGATTGTAGGCCATGTTAATTAAGATATAATATCTAGAGTAGAGGAGGTGATAGCACTTGTCTTCTTTACGTTGATATCAGGTGTTACTTGGAGTACTATATTCTATTCTTCTATTGTGGATACTAAACTCAAAAAAAGATGTGAGAAATTAAGGGTGTGTTTAATGGAGACTAGTCAAGATCATGAGGGGACTCAGAAAGTGAAGGATAATTGGTAACATTGAGGACAGTTTTAGGCAGCCCAAGAGAAGGTTCAATGAGCTTCAACCTCCACGTATCTGAGGAGGAACTATTCTTTGGAAGAAGCATCGTATTTGTTCTTTGTGTTTTCAGGGACCAAACCTAGGGCAAATGTGTGGAGGTTTCAGGAAGGCACATGTTATCTCATCAAAAAGAAGGACTTCATGGTTTGTCTGAGCTGCACTGAGTCTCGTGGAGAGTGAGTCTTCTGCTTCTGGAAGTTTTCAAACAGGTTGCAAAAGACTGCAGACTCAAGTACCCAGTTGAACCTGAGGATCTGTAGGATATATTCAGTAGAGATAAGTCATGTGGGCAGATGGGGCTGCTAGGAGAAATCACGTGTTTCATTGATTTCAGGACCAGCCCAACATTAGAATTCTTTCTCATGAACCGCACTGCTGGGATACAATTTAAGAGTACTCTCATTTACCTGGTCTGCCTCTGTGAAACCTGCATAATGTAACTGAGATCACCCGGAATTTGTAAGTAGATGCAATTATTCATTTAACAACTATTTATTGAGCACTGGCTCTGTGTACTGAAGTACTTGCTAGAGGTTGAGGTAGAATATTAAACAAGATTCATTGCCTGTCTTTAGGAACCTCAAACGTGTAGTGCCCATAGGACCTCTGCTCTAAACACTAACATTTCAGCTTGGAGGCTCCATTCTCAGACTTGACTGAGCATTTGGTTCACTGCCTTGTATAATTTGTGTGCTTATTGGTTCTGCACATGGACTAACATTTCCTTGAATTCAGGGATTGCTTCTCATTGTTTGACTTCAGCACAATCTCAAAGTACAGTGGTTGGCATAATAGCAGGTATTCAATAAATGTTTGTAGAAACAAAACAAACTATACAGATCACTGCCCTGCAAATGAGTTGAGAACAAGAATATATCCTGGGAAAGTTTGGTGGAGGGACAGTGTCTTAAAAAGCTAAAGGAATCATTAAAAAGTCTTCTAGGCCTTGGGGATGAGGGCAGGAATGGGATGGGGATTGGGTGGGAGTTGACAAATCCAGATTGGGTCAAAGGATGATGAAATTGGCCACAGAACCACTAGACAGGCCATGACAACAGCCTGGGAAATGGGTAATGCTGGTCTTTACTAAGCGGTTGCACCAGCCTTGGGAATCACTTAGTCTAACATATCATTTAGTACCGAATCACACATATAAGAATGGGTTATGGAAATGTCAGAACTTCCAGTTGAGTCATTTAGAGAGAGGAAGAGGAGCGAGTAGTTTCAGAGAGGTCTGAAGCTTGGTTTTAAGTGAGGGACGTGCTTTTCTTATTGCAGGGAATGTGGCTGGGCTCAGAGGGTCAATTCAGAACAAAAGGGGAGTCTACCTGCTCAAAGATGTGAGGTTAATTCTAATAAGCAGCATTTGGAAGAAGCTGAAGATCCTACAGGATCTGGAAGCCAGGTTTCCCTGGGACAAAGGGTCTGCTCAGTGTGGTCTAGCTTTCAAAAGAGACAAGACTGTGGCAAGAAGAAACCAGAACTGACTGCCAAGCTGAGCCAGCCAGGTTGATCAAGATGGACACTTACATTTGAATAAACAACATGCTTTTCATCTTAATCAATTTTTGTATTTTGAATTTTATTTTATTTTCTCACATTTTTAAACATTCATTTTTTCACAGCCAGACTTAGTGAGTGTTTTTATGAGAGTGTGTGGGGCTACTAGGAGCATGATCTCTGGGGTATGGAGACACATTTTTATGTCTGACATTTAGATCTGTCACTTGTTTGCTGGGTATCCTTGAGCAAGTTTCACCTTCCTAAGCTTTAGTTTCCTTGTTGTAAAGTAAGGGTGATGATAATACTTACCTCATAGATTTCTTGAGAGAATTAAAAAATGTCTGTAAAGTGTTAACATAGCGTTTGAGTTCCATAAATGTCAACTCTGTGGTTGTTGATGTTACTAAGGTGAAGAGGCAAGAGGGCACTGTGACGACTGTTGCCTCCAAGCTGAAAGAAAGACATCCTCATATTTGAGAAGGAAGAAGAGATAAGAAATTCTGCTTTGGGCATGTTGAATTTAACGAGTCAGTGGGAAATCCAGGTTGAATAAGAGTCCAGAAGTCAGGAGAGGATAGGGCTAAATATTTGAATATATGCATTGAAATGCAGAGGTGGTGGGTAAAATAATATAGAAAGGGAGAAAGATCTGGTCCCTATATTCAAGGGTTGTCAGAAGAGAGTGACTAAGAAGCAGATCAGAAGGAACAGCTAGAAATAGATGAGAACCAGGATAAAGGCATATTGAGAAAGTCAAAGGATGGATGTTTGATTATGGAAGAAGTGGCCAAGGAAGATAAAAGTAAGCCAAGGCTGGAGGTGGCCTTAGATTTAGCAATGATTGTACCGCTTGTTTCCCTTATTAGGGCAGACAAGGGAGCAGTCATAGCGAAAACCAAACTGTCGTAGATTGAAAAATAAAGAAAAGGTAAAACATTCATAATATATGAAGAAAAAAATCAGATTAAAAATCATATGTCTGACTGGGTGCAGTGGCCCATGCCTATAATTCCAGCACTTTGAGAAGTTAAAGTGGGAGGATTGCTTGGGCCCAGGAGTTTGAGACCAGCCTGAGTAACATGGTGAGACCCTATTTCTACAATAAAAATGAAAATGAAAATTAGACAGATGTGGTGGTTCACACCTGTAGTCCCAGCTACTCTGGAGGCGGATGTGGGAGAAATGCTTGAGCCCCACTGTGGTGAGCCATGATAGCACCACTGCCCTCCACCCTGGGCAACAGAGTGAGACCCTGTCTCAAAAAAAAAAATCATTTGCCTATTATAACCCATTTTTATTAAAAAAATGAAGTTAAAAAAAGAAATATTTGCTTGGGGGATGGTATTTAAAGCATAACTATTTCTTTTCTAATATCACTTGCTGACTGCTTGTAAAGACTGGAAGGCTAAGCTTCCCCTAGACTATTATTTTCAGTTCTGTGCTACTTATACCTGCTTTGGACTTGCAGGCCTTGCCTCTGGTGTCCTCTCTGCTCTATACTTGATGACCGAATTCTGCTTCCAGAGCCTGCTTTTTGGTGCTCTCCAAAGACTGAACAATTACACAGCTCTGACTCTGTGCTTCAGGCTACTTTAGAAATGTACTCCACACGGCCGGGCGCGGTGGCTCAAGTCTGTAGTCCCAGCACTTTGGGAGGCCGAGATGGGCGGATCACGAGTTCAGGAGATCGAGACCATCCTGGCTAACATGGTGAAACCCCGTCTCTACTAAAAAAAATACAAAAAACTAGCCGGGCGAGGTGGCGGGCGCCTGTAGTCCCAGCTACTCGGGAGGCTGAGGCAGGAGAATGGCGTGAACCCGGGAGGCGGAGCTTGCAGTGAACTGAGATCTGGCCACTGCACTCCAGCCTGGGCGACAGAGCAAGACTCCGTCTCAAAAAAAAAAAAAAAAAAAAAAAAAAAAAAGAAGGAAATGTACTCCATACATCCCACTTGACCCCTGGGACACGGATTCCGGCATTAAGAATGTGCCTGTGCCAGCCTGCCCCAGGAGGCAGGTGCACATGCTCTGAGGAGTTATAGGATGAAAATATGTATGTTTCTGCGGAAGTGTTGCTCATTAGCAAATCGAAGCCCCAGCAAAATTGGTTACTGTAGGAGATAATGTTCCTACAAAATCACTTCCCACTTTTCCATGCTGAGGCATGTCCTGATTTCATTTTCTCAGGCAGGTAACAACTCCTGTCAATGTCACAGGACATTTTTTTTTCTGAAATCACTGATTGGAGAGTTTTATACACTTGAAGACAAGTTACGTTTTAAAGCTCAGTCATGAGAGAAGAAGGAAGCCAGGAGTTGATGGGAATAAACGTTTCCACTCACCTCAAGCCTTCACAGCACCCCCACCGGTTCATGTGACTTTGGGTGAGTCCCCAGCCTTTCATTCTGTCATCTGTAAAAGGGATGCCAACTTTACCTGTTGTGAGAAACCCACGTGTTAATGGTTCAAAGGGCTAACAGAGCTGATTGTCCTTAGTAAACAGTCTTCAATTCTGCCTCATTTTACTCCCAGAAAGTATCTCATCTTTTTCCTGACTGAGAAGCTCGTCCCGTGAAAAGGGAAATGTTTAAGAAAATATAACCATTTAGTATGAATTGTAATCTCCAACTCAAAATGTTTCTTTACTCTTAGGCTTCCTCCCGCTCTTGTGTGATGCTTAGGCCAGCCTGCTGCTACCTTCTCTTGGATTCTGGAAGGTGTAATATTTTTGAAAAACTATCCTATGGCTTTTTTTTCCTATGGTACTTTCTCCTCTTTGTCTCTTACTTGCCTCCATATAAATAACTAGCCCATATGTATCACCTCAGGAGAGAGAAAAAGCTTTGCTGGTGCTTTTGTTTTTTCATTAGGGCTTAGAACAGGAGTGAGGCCAAGACAGAAGTGGCTTGGAAAATAGGGAGGAAAGCTTCTCATGGATGACCTCCCCAACGAGGAAGGATTCCATGGGCTATCAGAATAAGAAATAAATGAGAAAAGGCAAGGAAGCTCGGGGGGTTCCTGAAAAAGGTCCTGTGCCAAGCTGGAGGCTTTGGCAATAGCTCCAGATAGCTTGGGGGATCTCAGAGGAGACAGAATCTATGCCTCATTTCTCTTCAGAGCAGCTGGTGAGAGAAGGGAAAACGGCTCTGCCATGCAGCTCTAACCAGATGGGATATTAGATAGCTCCTAGAGTTTCTCACACCATATTATTATGAGGGAGCAGCAAATGACATCTTTGCATCCAAGAATGGTGGAGAAGGAGTTCCTGAAGGGACTGTGCAGGTGGAAACCAAGGACATTTTTTCAGGCGCCCAGATGGACCAGCCACTGAGGGGGAGGTGTGATCTGAGACGGGACAGCAGATGCCAGTGTGAGATGACTCTGAGGTTCAAATGCAAGTGCTCCTTCAATTGTCCACTCCCATCACACACGTGTGCACGCACACACTAGCCACACACATGCACGTCAACCACACACACACATACATACCTTAGCACTAGATAAGATTGAAGAATTTAGATGGAAATAAAACTTGGAGAGAATTAGGTTACATTTCTACTACCTCAATGGGATAGGGACTCAAGAAAGAGATTGGTTTCTGAAACAAATAAAGCTGTATTTCTAACATATCAGAATTTGTAGACTAAGATGCTTCCTACACTTGATTAGCTGTTCTTTCTTCTTTTAAATCTTTTCTCTTCTTTTTTCTGCTGTTATCCATCTCTGTTACTTTCCACAGTGTCTTCTCTCTTGACGTACATGTGTGTGCAGGCCTTTTCTAACATTAATGCCAAAAAATAGTAAACCACAGATCCCCAGTTCTCCTTGATGCCATCTGTTTGCAGCTCACTAGGACCAATCTCATTGTTTTCTTAACTCCTGTTTGTTTCAGTTGCTGTAAGAAGCCCAAGACTTCTTCTGTTCTCTCTTTATCTTCCATGCTTTTCATGTAATTCTGCACACACTGATTTTGTACCATGTCCAACCCCTCCCCAACTCCTGAAATCTTTCCATGGCACCCTCAGGGACTCATGGAACATCATAGCCAAACCTTCGTAGCACCAGCTGTTTGGATTTCTGTGCTGATCATTTGCCTGCTTGTTTTCAGGCCCATTTCCCACTTTTCCTCTCTTCTGCTCTCTATTACAGGTGACGGAGCTCAGCAAAAGCTCCGTTGTCAGCTGGCTGCCATCTAGACTCAGAAGATAGAAAGCACTGGTGGAACATTAACGAGTGGTGGCAAAGGAGAAACAGGGCATTCCTCCCCATCCTCTCCACATGAGCCTCTCGCAGTGTCTTCTCTTTTGTTCTGGTTCCTTCTGGATGAACTTCCTCTGTGGTCCCAGCTTCCACTTGGTTCCAGGTCCTGCCGGGTGGCTGAGCTCCTGGGCATGGAAACGTCTCCTCCTTCTCTGGACTTTGCAGACAAATCACTGACAGTGGCCTTCTACTCTTGTTAATCTCTGAGTATTCTTTACTGTACCTCGCTGGGCTTCTCAACTCTTCCAGTAACTTTTATTAATATAACCAATTCTTTGAGTAAAATAAACTGTCTGATGTGGGTTATTTTCTCCTGATTGGACCCTGATACAATTTTGTTTACCTTCCTGCTCTGACTAAAACCAAGATCTTTTCTGAGGATCCTACTTCCCCTGTAGCCCTTTCCTTTGGTGACATTTTTTTTCCCCCTTCTTGAAACTCTAGTTCCACTGAGTCTAGATATGGGTTAGGTGCCTCTCCTTGTTTCTTACTATGATTTTCAGACTGTTTCTTACTACCATTTTCAGACTGTTCTTCTTCCATTCTACCCTAAAGTCTTCGAACTTCATCATACTATACCTTCCACTCCTCTTCATCTCTGGTCCTTGCATTATTTGTTTCTGGATGAATTTAGCTACTGGCTCTTTATTACACTCTTCAATACTATTCCTGTTTCAATTCTTGGTGATTTCAACAAAAATCACAACACAAATGATTCCTTCAACACTCTGCCTTTTCCATTTATGGAACTCCCCTACAAAGATGATATTGCTCTGTATTCTACCTTAACTACTCATTTCCCTGGTAATATCCTAGGCCTTATTATTCCCAATGACTGCAACCCCTTCATAACCTCAATTTTATTTATGCCACCCTCTGATCTCTTTCTCTAGTGCCCTACATTTCTAGCTAACTCTCTTTAGTACCTGAACTCCGTCTATCCCTCGATTCCAGCATGGATTTCAGTGTATTGGCTCTTCTACCTTTTCACTATTTATTATTTCTTATGTCTTTATTTATTTCTTTATCCAGATTAAATTCCATGTCAATTATTACTCACTCCCATGCATACAGCCTCAAATACCTGAAGCCCCTCTCTTGCTTTATTATAACATGACAGAACCTCAATCCTGATTAAAACCCATTTCCATCTACTCTGCCCCTGAATCTGAGCAACTTCATACATGTGGACAAAAACAGCCACTGGGTCAGGAACCTTTCTATCAAGAGGCCCTTAGTGCTGACTGAGAAACAGACTACATTTTCTTAGCCATTCACTTGCCCTCTATTCCAGATGATTGTTTTATACCTTCTCCTCTCTCCTCCAACCTCATGGCAGTCATGGAGGTGTGTCACTCAGATCTCCTGCTGAGAGTATCTGTGGGGCACAGGTGATGGACAGCCTCTAGCTGCTGCACATTCGGGTTCACTGCAGCATTCATACTAAGGCCATTTTTCCCCTGGACTTCTCCCAGCCAGTGACTGGTGGGAGTACTAGAACCAGGCTACTCCTATCCAACATGAGACTGCTTTAATGGGATCCTTTGCTTTGGGACACTTCATTGGCCTGGTGAGACATTCTCAGAATTGTACTTCAGTCTAAGTCTCTTTCTCCTTCCTCTCTTATTTCAAAGCTGGGAGATTTGGATTGAAGTTTGAAGACTCTTTCCATGTCTCTTACTTTCTCCCCCATTATTATTCATGGATGTTTCCCCAATGAATCTCTTTTGTATCTACTTGATACATCTTGACACCTGCTTCTTGGAGGATCAGAACTAGTCTTCAATACTTGAATGCTGTCTCCCAATGCTCCCTCTTCACTGAATATTTTGTCTTTTAAATCAATAAGAAAATCGAAACCATCAAATTAGAATTTCCACAAAATTCCCACACCTTATTTATTCAGTTATCAGGACACGTTTCCTTATATCCTGTCTTTTCACTTGTTACCACAGATGACATATCCATTTTATTATGTACAGGCCAATCTCTCCACTTGGGCACCAGATTCCATCCCAACTTGATACTCAAGGAAGTATCTCCAGTAAGTTTTTTTCTCTTGTGTACATCTCCTCTCTTTTCTATATCATTAATTACCCCTCTCTACTATATCATTCCTATCAGCAAAAAGCATGTTATTGTGTCACCCACCCTAAAAAATATTTTCTTGATCCTACTTTTTCCTCTCCCTACTAGCACATTTTACTTTCCTTTTTACCTAAACTGCAGAAATGTATTCTTTTTTCCTTTTGTAGTATTTCTATACTGACAGTTTCTCTCCTCCCAATCTTTTAAATGCAACTCAACCTCGTTTTTACTTACTCTACCAAAACTGCTCTTGTTGAAGTTAGCAACAGCCTCTACATGCTTAGATTCAATGGCCAATTTTAATGACCTATCTGTAATACTTGATACAGTTGATCACTCCCTCCTATTTCTTTATTTATTAACATCCGGGACACTGTACTCTTTTGGTTTACCTCCTTTCTCATTATTTATTTCGCTCTCCTGCTGGTTTCTCATATGCTTCCTGGATTTTTGTTGTTGTTGTTGTTGTTGTTGTTGTTGTGACAATGGAGTGCTCCAGAGCTCTCTGCACTCACTCACTTGATGATCTTGTTCAGACCCATGGATTATTTATCTAGCTACTGGCAAATCACATCTCCAGCCTGAACTTCCTTGAATTCCAGACTTACATATCCATCTGCCTACTTGTTATGTCTAGTTGAATACATCATAGATATCTCAAAATTGGCATGTCTCAAGCCAAAACCCTTGTCTTCTCCCACACCTATGCAAATGTACCACAAATAAAACTGGCTTCACTACAGTCATTGACTTCTTAGTTAATGGCATTTCCATTTGTCCAGCTGCTTGGGTCTGAAACATTGGAGATTTTCTAGACACTTCTCTTTCTGTCACACTCAATGTCCCATCTATCAGAAAATCCTTGTGGCTCTATCCTTAAAATACATCTAGAACCCAACAAACTTTTACCACCTTGATTGCTGCCATCCAGTCCTCCTTTCATCAATCATCCCTCATCTGAATTATTGCAACATCCTCTAATTGTTCTCCCTGCTTCAGCTCTTATTTTGCTAACAGTATTTTAAGAGATTCTTTTAAAATGCAGGTTTGCCATACCACTCTCTACTTAAAACTGTCTAATAATCCCCATTTCCTCCAGAGTAAAATCAGAGTTTTACTGAGAAGCTGAAAAGTGCCACAGCTGGGGAGGTTCTGAGTCACCACAGAAAGTCTTTACAATGGCCTAAACACCCTCTATAACATTGGCCTGCATCACCTTGGTACATCACTGACCTTAGTCCTTGCTCCAACCTTTCTGGCCTCTGATTCCCCTGAGAAATCAAGTGCATTTCTATTTTTTGGCCTTTGCACTACCTCTTCCATCTGCTTGGAATTCTCTTCCAAATGAATCTGTCACCTTCTTTAAGACCTTGCTCAAATCTCACCTTCACAATGAGGCTCAATTGGACCATACTATTTTGAGTACAGTGTCCTCAGCACTCTTGTCATTTATTTACCTGGTTCTTATTTTCCCAGTTGAACTCATCACCTCTTAATGTAATTTACTTATGTCATATTTATTATCTGCCTTGTTGAAATGGCATATAAGTTTCATGAGGGTGGAATTTGTGTCTCCAGGAAAAACAATAGTGCTTGGAACATAGTAAACACTCAATAAATAATTACTGAATGACTACTGATTACCTAGTACAGTCGTTGAATTTTAGAAACAAAAACACCACCAAGTACTGAGTGGCAACATAGCGTTGTGCCTGAGCACACTCACACAGGAGTTAGGTTTTCTGGAGTCTGTGAGATGCTGAGCAAATTCCTTGACCTCCCGAGACCATGGCTTTCTTATATATAAAGTAGAAATATTAATTATATGTACTTCATAGGCTCTTCAAAAGGACTAGGTGAAACAGTAGTGTAAAGCATTTGAAAGTGGCTGAATAGGAACAGCTCCAGTCTACAGTTCCCAGTGTGAGCGACGCAGAAGATGAGTGATTTCTGCATTTCCAACTGAGTTACCTGGTTCATCTCACTGGGGCTTGTCAGACAGTGGGTGCAGCCCACGGAGTAGGGTGGGGTATCGCCTCACCCAGGAAGTGCAAGGGGTCAGGGAATTCCCTTTCCTAGCAAAGGGAAGCCGTGACAGATGGTACCTGGAAATTCGGGACACTTCCACCCTAATACTGCACTTTTCCAATGGCCTTAGCAAATGGCACACCAGGAGGTTATATCCCGTTCCTGGCTCGGAGGGTCCCATGCTCACGGAGCCTCCCTCACTGCTAGCACAGCAGTCTGAGATCGAACTGCAAGGCAGCATCCACCAATGGGGGGCAGCCACCATTGCTGAGGCTTGAATAGGTAAACAAAGTGGCTGGGAAGCTCGAACTGGGTGGAGCCCACTGCAGCTCAAGGAGGCCTGCCTGCCTCTGTAGACTCCACCTCTAGGGGCAGGGCATAGCTGAACAAAAGGCAACAGAAATATCTTAAACATTCCTGTCTGACAGCTTTGAAGAGAGCAGTGGTTCTTCCAGCACAGAGTTTGAGATCTGAAGAGGGTGTCTGACCCCTTGGTAGTCTAACTGGGAGACACCTCCCAGTAGGAGCCGACTGAGACCTCATACAGCTGGGTGCCACTCTGAGACGAAGCTTCCAGAGGAGGGATCAGGCAGCAACATCTACCATTCTGCAATATTTGCTGTTCTGCAACCTCCACTGGTGATACGTAGGCAAACAGGGTCTGGAGTGGACCTCTAGCAAACTCCAACAGACCTGCAGCTGAGGGTTCTGACTGTTAGAAGGAAAACTAACAAACAAAAAGGACATCCACATCAAAACCCCATCTGTACATCACCATCATCAAAGACCAAAGGTAGATAAAACCACAAAGATGGGGAGAAACCAGAGCAGAAAAGCTAAAAATTCTAAAAATCAGAGCACCTCTTCTCCTCCAAAAGAATGCAGCTCCTCACCAGCAGTGGAACAAAGCTGGATGGAGAATGACTCTTAAGAGTTAAGAGAAGAAGGTTTCAGACAATCGATAATAACAAACTTCTCCGAGCTAAAGGAGGATGTTCGAACCCATCGCAAAGAAGCTAAAAACCTTGAAAAAAGATTAGACAAATGGCTAACTAGAATAAACAGTGTAAAGAAGTCCTTAAATGACTCAATGGAGCTGAAAACCATGGCACGAGAACTACATGATGCATGCACAAGCTTCAGTAGCTGATTTGATCAAGTGGAAGAAAGGGTATCAGTCTTGGAAGGTCAAATGAATGAAATAAAATGAGAAAACAAGGTTAGAGAAAAAAGAGTAAAAAGAAATGAACAAAGCATCCAAGAAATATGGGACTATGTGAAAAGACCAAATCTATGTTTGATTGGTGTACCTGAAAGTGACAGGGAGAATGGAACCAAGTTGGAAAACGCTCTTCAGTATATTATCCAGGAGAACTTCCCCAACCTAGCGAGGCAGGCCAATTTTCAAATTCAGGAAATACAGAGAACACCACAAGGATGCTCCTCCAGAAGAGCAACTCCAAGACACATAATTGTCAAATTCACTGAAGCAGAAATTAAGGAAAAAATGTTAAGTGCAGCCAGAGAGAAAGGTCGGGTTATCCACAAAGGGAAGCCCATCAGACTAACAGCAGATCTCTCAGCAGAAACTCTACAAGCCAGAAGAGAGTGGGGGCAATATTCAACATTCTTAAAGAAAAGAATTTTCAACCTGGAATTTCATAGCCAGCCAAACTGAGCTCATAAGTGAAGGAGAAATAAAATCCTTTACAGACAAACAAATGTTGAGAGATTTTGTCATCACCAGGCCTGCCTTACAAGAGCTCCTGAAGGAAGCACTAAACATGGAAAGGAAAAACCGGTACCAGCCATTGCAAAAACATGCCAAATTGTAAAGACCACCAATGCTAGGAAGAAACTGCAACAACTAATGAGCGAAATCATAATGACAGGATCAAATTCACACATAATAATATTAATCTTAAATGTGAATGGGCTAAATGCTCCAATTAAAAGACACAGACTGGCAAACTGGATAAAGAGTCAATACCCATCAGTGTGCTGTATTCAGGGGATCCATCTCACATGCAGAGACACACGTAGGCTCAAAATAAAGGGATGGAGGAAGATGTACCAAGCAAATGGGAAACAAACAAACAAACAAAAAAGCAGGGGTTGCAATTCTAGCCTCTGCTAAAACAGACTTTAAACCAACAAAGATCAAAAGAGACAAAGAAGGCCATGACATCATAGTAAAGGGATTGATTCAACAAGAAGAGCTAACTATCCTAAATATATATACACTCAATACAGGAGCACCCGGATTCATAAAGCAAGTCATTAGAGACCTACAAAGAGACTTAGACTCCCACACAACAATAATGGGAGACTTTAACACCCCACTGTCAACATTAGACAGATGAGCGAGACAGAAAGTTAACAAGGATATCCAGGAATTGAACTCAACTCTGCACCAAGCAGACCTAATAGACATCTACAGAACTCTCCACCCCAAATCAACAGAATATACATTGTTCTCAGCACCACATGACATTTATTCCAAAATTGACCACATAGTTGGAAGTAAAGCACTCCTCAGCAAATGTAAAAGAACAGAAATTATAGCAAACTGTCTCTCAGACCACGGTGCAATCCAGCTAGAATTCAGGGTTAAGAAACTCACTCAAAACCACTCAACTACTTGAAAACTGAACAACCTGCTCCTGAATGACTACTGGGTACATAACGAAATGAAGGCAGAAATAAAGATATTCTTTGAAACCAATGAGAACAAAAACACAGCATACCAGAATCTCTGGGACACATTTAAAGCAGTGTGTAGAGGGAAACTTATAGCACTAAATGCCCACAAGAGAAAGCAGGAAGGATCTAAAATTGACACCCTAACATCACAATTAAAAGAATTAGAGAAGCAAGAGCAAACACATTCAAAAGGTAGCAGAAGGCAAGAAAGAACTAAGATCAGAGCAGAACTGAAGGAGATAGCGACACAAAAAACCCTTCAAAGAATCAATGAATCCAGGAACTGGTTTTTTGAAACTATCAACAAAATTGATAGACCTCTAGCAAAACTAATATAGAAGAAAGAGAGAAGAATCAAATAGACGCAATAAAAAATCATAGAGGGGGTATCACCACTGATCTCACAGAAATACAAACTACCATCAGAGAATACTATAAACACCTCTAAGCAAATAAACTAGAAAGTCTAGAATAAATAGATAAATTCCTGGACACATACACCCTCCCAAGACTAAACCAAGAAGAAGTCGAATCCTTGAATAGACCAATAACAGGTTCTGAAATTGAAGCAATATTTAATAGCCTACTAACCAAAAAAAGTCCAGGACCAGATGGATTCACAGCTGAATTCTACCACAGGTACCAAGAGGAACTGGTACCATTCCTTCTGAAACTATTCCAATCAATAGGAAAAGGGGGAATCCTCCCTAATTCATTTTACGAGTTGAACATCATCCTGATACCAAAGCCTGACAGAGAGACAACCAAAAAAGAGAATTTTAGACCAATATCCCTGATGAACATCGATGCAAAAATCCTCAATAAAATACCGCAAACCGCATCCATCAGCACATCAAAAAGCCTATCCACCATGATCAAGCTGGCTTCATCCCTGGGATGCAAGGATGGTTCAACATAGGCAAATCAATACACATAATCCATCATATAAACAGAACCAAAGACGAAAACCACATGATTATCTTAATAGATGCAGAAACAGCCATTGACAAAATTCAACAGCACTTCACGCTATAAACTCTTTATAAATTAGGTATTGTTCTGTAAATATCTATTAGGTCATTTGGTCTACAGTGTAGATTAAGTTCAATGTTTCTATGTTGATTTTCCATCAGAAGATCTGTCCAGTGCTTCAAGCAGTGTCGAAGTCTCCAGCTCTTACTGTACTGGGATCTCTCTCTCTCTTTAGTTCTAATAATATTTACTTTATATATCTGAGTGCTTCAGTGTTGGACGCATATATATTTACCACTGAATGAATCATCTTGCTAAATTGACCCCTTTATCATTATGTAATAACTGTCTTTGTCTTTTATTTTACAGTTTTTGTCTTGAAATCTGTTTAATGTGGTTTAAGTATAGCTACTGTTGCTCTTTTTTTTGTTTCTATTGGCTTGAAATTTTTTTCTATCCCTTTATTTTCAGTCTTGGTGTATTTTTATAGGTAAAATATGTTTCTTATAGGTAACAGATCATTGGATCTTGTTTTTTATTCCATTCAACCACTCTGTCTTTTGATTGAAGAGCTTAGCCCATTGAAATTCAATGTCATCATTAATAAGTGCTTACATCTTCCATTTTGTTATTTGTTTTCTGGTCTTCTTTTCCCTCTTTCCCTTTTTTCCTCTGTTCCTTTTAGTGAAGATTTTCTCTGCTGCTATTATTTAATTTCTTGTTTTCTATTTTTTGAGTATCCATTTTATGTTTTGATTTGACCTTACCATGAGGCTTGCATACACTATCTTGTCACTCACTATTTTAAGCTGATAACAACTTAGCACTGTTTGCTTAAACAAATGAATAAAGATGCACAAAGAAAGTTAATAAAAACTCTACACTTTAACTTCACCCCCCCCCCCACTTTTTAACCTTTTGTTGTTTCCATTTGCATCTTATTGTTCCATTGTACTAAGTCTTGAAAAGTTGTTTTAGTTGTTATTTTTCATTGGTTCACAGGTTAGTCTTTCTATTTAAGATGAGGGGTTTACTCACCAATTACAGTTTTGTAATATTCTGTGTTTTTCTCTGTGCATACTATTACCAGTGAGATTTGTATCTTCAAATAATTTCTTATTGCTTATTAATGTCTTTTTCCTTCTGTCTGCATTTTTTTGCAGGACAGGTCTGAGTGATGAAATCTCTCAGCGATTTTGTGTGTGGGAAAGTGTTTATTTCTCCTTCATGTTTGAAGGATATTTTTGCCAGATACACTATTTTAGGGGAAGAGTATTTTCCTTCAGCATCTTAAATATATTATGCCACTCTCTCCTGGCCTGTAAGGTTTCCAGTGAAAAGTCTGCTGCCAGATGTGCTGGAGTTCTATTGTATGTTGTTTCTTTTTCTTTGCTGTTTTTAGGATCCCTTCTTTATCCTTGATCTTTGGGAGTTTATTAAATGCCTTGAGATAGTCTTCTTTGGGTTAAATCTGCTTGGTGCTTGATAACTTTCCTTCACTTGGATATTGGTATCTTTCTCTAGGTTTGAGAAGCTCTCCGTTATTATCCCTTTGAATAAACTTTCTCCCCTTATCTCTTTCTCTACCTCCTCTTAATAACTCTTAGATTTGCCCCTTTGAGGCTATTTTCTAGAGCCTGTAGGCATGTTTTTTTATTATTCTTTTTTCTTTTGTCTACCTTGACTATGTATTTTCAAACAGCCTGTCTTCAGGCTCACTAATTCTTTTTTTCTGTTTGATCAGTTCTGCTATTGAAACACTCTGATGCATTCTTCAGTATGTCAATT
Organism: Piliocolobus tephrosceles; assembly: GCF_002776525.5. Lineage (NCBI taxonomy): Eukaryota > Metazoa > Chordata > Mammalia > Primates > Cercopithecidae > Piliocolobus > Piliocolobus tephrosceles. Next base: position 5,560,973 of record NC_045435.1, on the reverse strand, counting down.
GCATTTCTCAACTCCAAAATATCTGCTTGATTCTTTTTAATTATTTCAATCTCTTTGTTAAATTTACTTGATAGAATTCTAAATTTCTTCTCTGTGTTATCTCGAATTTCCTCAAAACTTATTTTGAGTTCTCTGCCTGAAGGGTAACATATTTTTATTTCTCCAGGATTGGTGCCTGGTGACTTATGTAGCTCATTTGGTGAGGCTATGTTTTCCTGGATGGTCTTGTTGCTTGTGGATATTCATCTGTGACTAGGCATTGGAAAGTTATATTTTTATTATAGTCTTTGCAGTCTGGACTTGTTTGTAATCATCCTCCTTGGGAAGGCTTTCCAGGTATTTGAAAGGACTTGGGTGTTGTGGTTTCAGCCATATATGCATTGGGGGCACCCTGTGCCCACTAACGGTTTGTGCAGACTTGTAGATGTACTGCCTTGATAGTCTTGGATAAGATCTGGAAGAATTCTCTGGATTACCAGACACAGACTGTTTTACTCTTCTCTTACTTTCTTCTAAATGAACAGAGTCTCTCTCTGTTCTGAGCTGCCTCGAGTGCGTGGTGGTGAGGAGATACAAACATCCCTGTGACCTCCACCCCTGGGACTGCAGTGGATCAGACCTGAAGCCAGCACAGCACTAGGTCTCACCCAAGGCCCACTGTAACCACTACCTGGCTACTGCCTATGTTCACTCAAGGTCCTAGGGCTCTATAATCAGCAGGTGGTGAAACCATCCAGGCTTGTGTACTTTCCTTCAGGGCAGACAGTTCCCCCATGCCTCTGGGCAGATCCAGAGGTGCCATCTGGGAGCCAGGGGCTGGAGTTAAAAGCCTTGGAAGTCTACTTGGTGTTCTAGTGTACTGCAGCAGAGCTGTTACTCAAACCACAAGATGCAGTCTTTCCTACTCCTCCTTCCTCTTTCTGCAAACAGATAATTCTCACCCCGTGGCCACCACTGCCACAGACCCATGAGGAGTATTGCCAGGCTACTGCTGATGTTCCCTTGAGGCCCAAAGGCTCTTCAGTCAACTTGTGGTGAATGCTGCTTCCCCTGGGACTCACCCTGCAGGGGATTGGGCTTCTCTGTGGCCCAGAGCAGGCCCAGAAATGCCATGCAAGAGCCACAGCCTAGAATTGTCGACCCCAAGAGCCCATCTGGTGCTCTACCCCCTATGGCCAAGCTGGCACCTAAGGTATGAGACAAAGCACCCTTTTCTGTCTGCTTTTCTCAAGCAGGAGTCTCTCCCTCTAACCACCACAACTGGGAATGTGCTGAGTCTCACCTGAAGCCAGCGAGTCTCAGAGTCTTACCCAAGGTCCATCAGGTACTATCTGGGTATTACTTCTGGTTACTCAGGGCCCAAGGGCTCTTTAGTCAGCAGGTGATGGGTCGTACTGGGACTTGGTCCTTTTTTTTTTTTTAACACTGCTGATTCCTTTATGGCCCAGGGTATGCCTAGAAATGCCATCTGAGAACTAGGGTCTGGAAAGGAGGCCTCATGACTCTGACTGGTTCTTTATCCTGTTGTGACTGAGCTGGTATCCAAGGTGCATGACAAAATTCTCTTTACTCTCTCTCCTCTCCTGAAGTGAAGGGAAGGGGTCTTTTTTGGAGCCATGAACTGTGCAGCCAGGGATCAGGGAAGGAGTCATGCAAGCACTACTTTAGCCAGCCCACCTGATGTCTCAATAGGTCACATGCTCCCCAAATTCACTGGCGGTGAGCCCAGTTTAGCACTAGAACTTGCCTAGGAGTTGCAGTACTTGTGTCCTAGACTGCCTTCCAAGTTTATTTAGAGCCCCGGAGTACTTTAGCCCGAGGTGGTGAGGCTTGCCAGAAGTCAAGTTCTAATCGCTGGAGTGGGTAATTCCCTTCTGGCTAGGACTGGTTTAAATACTCTTTCCATGGGTGGGCATCAGCTGAGTTCAACCTGGTTTTGCTTTCTGCTGTGACAGGGCATGATTGAGTTCAATGCAAAGTCTCACAATTGTCATGCTTAAACTCTTCCAAATGCACAAATTCTTTCTTCACACCATGCGACTGTTGCTAGCAGATGGGGTGGGGTAGCCTTGGGGACTCAAGAGTCTTTCCTACCCTCTTCAGTGTCTCTTTCAGGGATATGAAGTGAAAACTAGGTACTGTGAGGGCTCACCTGGTTTTTGGTTCTTATAAAGGTGATGTGTGTGTGTGTGTGTGTGTGTGGTGTGTGTGTGTGTGTAGATGGTTAACTTGGTGTTCTTACAGGACGTATGATCATTGGAGCTTTCCACCCCTCTCCCACAAGTGCAATTTTGTTACACACATATATTGCATAGTGGTGAAGTCTTGGCTTTTAGTGTATTTCAGACATGTTTGAGTTTGCTTCATTCCCAGAAGGAGGTGGATAGGCTTTCCTGGGCAATTAGGGATGTTGGGGTGGTTGGGGAGCATCTGTTTAACTCCCAGTTTCCAGGCAGCTTGCTTCAAAACGTTTCCAGACAAATGAATTTCAAAAAACAACAAATTCTCAGAATAAATTCAGTTCTGAGCATTCCATGGCTGGTTTTCAGCCCACAATTTCATTTCCATCTTGCCAAAACAATTTCTGAGGAAAAACTGCGCAATTCAGAATGATGGCTCAGTGACAGGAGACATTTTTGCCCGTGTGAAGGATTTTCAGATCCTGATTCTAAGCTAGAAGGGCATACATTTTTTTTTTCTGAGATTGGCCAGGATGTTTATGTGGATTTTTCTTTCACTCCCTGTAAACTTCATCCCCAAATTCCCACACCCTATTGCTGATTTCTTAAGTTTACCAGCAAGTTATATTTGACATTGCCTGCTCCATGTTTATGCCATCTCTTTAGTCATCTGTTTGACTTTGTTGTCTTAATTTCTTAACCTTATATTTTATTACTTATTTATTTATTGTTTGGAGGTATTGCTCTGTTGCTCAGGCTGAAGTGTAGTGGCATGATCATAGCTCACTACAGCTTGAACCTTTGGGCTCATGCAATCCTCCTGTCTCAGCCTACTGAGTAGCTATAACTAAAGGCGTGCATCACCTTACCTAGCTAATGTTTGAATTTTTTTGTAGAGATGGGGTCTTACTATATTTCCCAGGCTTATCTCAAACTCCTGGCCTCAAGCAATTCTCCTGCCTCAACCTCCCTAAGCGCTGGGATTGCAGACATGAACTACTGTGTCCTGTCCTTAACTTTAATTTGAAGAAGAAAAACATGCAAATATTTTTTAACTATAATCTTATTTACATTTTACTTTATTTAGTAGCATCCCAGAAGAACGCACTGATCTGGTCTTATCATCCATGAGCTTTCTTCATTGTGGATCTCCTCATTCTTCATGCTGTTTCCCCCACTCTTTCTCTTCTCACCTGTTCCACCTCCTTGGCCCTTTCTTGTATAGATATCCTCTCTCTATTTTTAATATTCTCTCTTGATTTGGTCTGCTATGTCTCCTGAGCTTCTTAGGCTCATAGAATGTTGGAGGTGGCATGTTTTAGAGATAATCTGCCTCAAGACTGTAATTTGGGGGGTAAGGGTTTTGAAGCTCAGAGAAGTAACATGATTTACCCAAAGTCCACTGTAAGGCAGAGGCAGGAATGAACCTCATCCTCTGCCTTCTGCTCTGGTGCTTCTCTCTGTTGGGCTCCTTTCTTTTCTGTTACTCTAAGGCAGAGCTTACAGACTGCCAGCTCAGGGACCATATTTAGCTCATGGACAAGTTTTGGTTGACCTGCATATAAGTAAAAAAATTTGTTAATATTTAAAAATGAGGGACTTCATATGAGGTCTCGAGGTAGACAGCAGAGTGGTTAAGAGTATGATTCTTGGCCGGACGTGGTGGCTCAAGCCTGTAATCCCAGCACTTTGGGAGGCCAAGACGGGCAGATCACGAGGTCAGGAGATTGAGACCATCCTGGCTAACACGGTGAAATCCTGTCTCTACTAAAAAAAATACAAAAAACTAGCCGGGTGAGGTGGCGGGTGCCTGTAGTCCCAGCTACTCGGGAGGCTGAGGCAGGAGAATGGCGTAAATCTGGGAGGCGGAGCTTGCAGTGAGCTGAGATTCGGCCACTGCACTCCAGACCAGGTGACAGAGCGAGACTCCGTCTCAAAAAAAAGAAAAAAAAAAAAAGAAAAAAGAAAAGAAAAACAGTATGATTCTTAGAGCCAGGAGGAGTCCCAGTTCAAATCCCAAACTTACTAACAGGTTACTGTGAAAGAATTAACTGGCCAAACCATCCCTTGTGTTCTTTATCTGTAAAATAAGATTGGTAATAGTCCTTATCTCATTGACTTGTTAAAGAAATAAACAAGGGAACATGTAAAATGATTAGAACAGTGCCTGGTACATGACAAGTGCTCTGTATGTTTCTTAATCAGCTGCTTTTTATCATCATTTCATGCTGCTGTGTTTCTCACTCTGAATCAGGAGGCTTTGCCCATTGTGTCACCTTCCTGGCCCACTTGCCTGTGTATAAATCTCCTGCCCTTGAGGACCAAACCCTTGACTCCATCAAAACCTTTCAGGAACAGTGAAGTTTCATAAACTTTGTGAGCTCACTCTTATTTGGAGAAATGACCTATCTGGATCAAAAACAGTGTGGAGTAATATAAACTTAAAAATGTAGTGTTGCTACTTGCAGATATGTAGAATAATGCTGTGGTCAGAAGACACTGAGCTGAACTATACGTGCTACAGCAATGTCCTTCAAGTTGCAGATGTGGACTTACTGGTGGGAAGAAAATCATATTAAAAAGTTATGAAAAGATTTAAAAAAGAATTTTAATAAAATATATTACATTCTATGAAATAAGGGCAACATTTTTTCTATGAAACCTTTTTCAATTACATATTCATGTGTTTGGGATAGGATGCAAAACGCATTTCTTATTGTGAGTCCTCATCAAAAAGTTAGAGAGCCATTGTGCTAACGAATCTTGTATTTTAATAAGTACATTGAAATAGTTCCTAACTGACATATTCTTTTAATAGTGTACTTCCTCTAAAGTCTTCTCTCTCAAGAAGGCTCTTCATTGTATTATTTATTTGCTTAGCAAACCACTTTTTCTTAGATAATATGAAAGGGAAAATTCCATTACCAGGAGATTGCATAAGACGATTGTCATCTAGCAGATTTTCTGAGTTGATCTAATCATAACACATTCTTAACAATTATAATAACCTGTTCAATAAGTGCTTTTTCTGGTTCTTGTCCATGTACGTAAGAAAAGTTTGAGACTATGCATGGCTTACATTGTTGGAACAGTGGAGAGGATTTATCTATTAACAGTTCTTTATTCTACCATCAGGAGCAATTTCCTTATTTTACCTCACTCAGTGTTTACTAATGCCTATATTCTGGCTACCTGGTAATAAATACCTTAAACATTGTGCTGAACTTTCATGACATACCCTATTCTTCCTTGTCATTCTAAGGCTGCCCTTTAAATTTGTTATAACTGATTTCATTTTTATAAACAGAAGGAAGGTGGCCCTGAGCTATTTAAGGTGGATTAAATGGTGGATTAAGGTGGAGGTTGCATTAAGCGTCCATCCTCCAACTTGAATCCTGGAGGCATCCCATTAGATGAGAAAATTAGCCAATTCTCCTAAAAATGTATACTGATTTTATATGATTGTACTACTATACTGACATATATATTACAAAACACACATAAAAGTTGGAGTTAAAAAGGGTGAAATGTTGTATTGGTTAATTATTACACTGCTATAAAGAAGTACTCAAGACTGGGTAACTTATAAAGGAGAGAGGTTTAATTGACTCACAGTTCTATGTGGCTGGGAAGGCCTCAGGAAGCTTACAATCATGGTGGAAAGGGAAGCAAGCACCTTCTTCACAAGGTAGCAGGAGAGAGAAAGAGCAGAAACTGTCACTTATAAAACCATCAAATCTCATGAGAACTCACTCACTATCACTAGAATTGTATAGGGGAAACTGCCCCCATGATCTGATCACCTCCCAGTAGGTCCCTCCCTTGACACGTGGGGATTATAATTAGAGATGAAATTTGGATGAGGGCACAGAACCAAACCATATCATTCTGTCCCGGCCCCTCCCAAATCTCATGTCTTTCTCACATTTCAAAACACAGTCATGCCTTCCTAACAGTCCCACAAGGTCTTAACTCATTCCAGCATTAACCAAAAAGTTCAAGTCCAAAATCTCACCTGAGAAGGCAAGTCCCTTCTGCCTAGGCGCCTGTAAAATCAAAAGCAAGCTAGTTCATTCCAAGATACAATGGGGTTACAGGCTTGGATAAATGCTCCCATTCAAAATGGGAGAAATTGGCCAAAACAAAGGGGCTACAGGACCTATGCAAGTCTGAAATCCAACAGGGCAGTCATTAAATATTAAGCTCCAAAATAATCTCCTTTGCCTACAAGTCTCACATCTGGGGCACACTGATGCAAGGGGTGGACTCGCATGCGAGTCCTTGGGCAGCTCCTTCACAGGCTGGGATTGAGTGTCTGTGGCTTTTTCAGGTGCATGGTGCAAGCTGTCAGTAGAGCTACCATTCTGAGATGTGGAAGCTAGTGGCTTTTATTTTTCACAGCTCCATTAGGCAGTGCCCCAGTAGGAGCTCTGTGTGGGGGCTCCAACCCCCCATTTCCCTTCCACACTTCCCTAGCAGAGGTTCTCCATGAGGGCTGCCCTTCCCTTGCAGCAGACTTCTGCCTGGACATCCAGGCATTTCCATACATCCTGTGAAATCTAGGCAGAGGTTTCCAAACCTCAATTCTTGACTTCTGTGCACCTGCAGACCCAACACCAAATGGAAGCTGCCAACGATTGGGGCTTGCATCTTCTGAAGCAACGGCCTGAGCTGTACTTTGGCCCCTTTCAGCCATGACTGTAGCTGAAGTGGCTGGGGCACAGGGTGCCATATCCCAAGGATGCACAGAGCAGCAGGGGCCCCTGGGACTAACCCATGAAACCATTTTTTCCTTGTAGGCCTCCAGGCCTGTGATGAGAGGGACTGCTGTGAACATCTCTGACATGCGCTAGAGACATTTTTTCCCATTGTTTTGGCATTAATATTTGGCTCCTCATTACTTATACAGATTTCTTCAGCAGGCTTGAATTCCTCCCCAGGAAATGAGTCTTTCTTTCCTATCTTACAGTCAGGCTGCAAATTTTCCAAACTTTTATGCTCTACTTTCTTTTTTAAACATAAGTTCCAATTTCAGATCAAATTTCCACACATCTCTAGGGCAGGGGCAAAATACCTCCAGTCTCTTTGCTAAAGCATAGCAAGAGTGACCTTTGCTCCAGTTCCCAAGAAGTTCCTTATCTCTATTTGAGACCATGTGAATGTTGGCATTCACATCACTATCAGCATTTCATTAAAACCATTTAAATCTCCAGAAAGACCCAAACTTTCCCACATCTTCCTATCTTCTTCAGAGCCTTCCAAACTGTACCAACCTCTGCCTATTACCCAGTTTCAGAGTTGCTTCCACATTTTCAAATATCTTCATGACAGTTCCTCACTCTGTGCACTACCAATATACTGTATTAGTCTGTTCTTACACTGCTGTAAAGAAATACCCAAGTCTGGGTAACTTATAAAAGAAAGAGGTTTAATTGATTTACAGTTCCACATGGCTGGGAAGACCTTAGGAAACTTACAATCATGGCAGAAAGGGAAGCAGTCACCTTCTTCACAAGGCAGCAGGAGACAGAATGAGTGTTGAGTAAAGGGAGAGCCCCTTATAAAACCAACAGATCTCATGAGAACTCACTCACTGTCACCAGAACAGCATGGAGGGAACTGCCACCATGATCCAATCACCTCCCACTAGGTCCCTCCCTTGACATGTGGGGATTATAATTCGAGAGGAGATTTGGGTGGGGACAGAGCCAAACCACATTAGATGTCATAAATCATATTTAAAATAGGTTATAAATTATGAAAATATTTTTTGCCAATAATAACGTTAAATAATATTTTTGTGGTTCAATATTTGCATTATTTTTAAAACAATGTGATACTGAGAATTAAAGTTCTAGTTCCAAGCACAATTCAATTCAATACTTAGTTTTAGTGGTATAATGTTATATATGAAAAAGATAACACATATCAATAAACAGATCCAAATAAAGAAGTATATTATTCGTTGTTATTGCTCTATAAAATGTTCATTCTTAACTCTCATACACCAATCATGCTAAAGTTTTGTTGAAATTCTGTTTGTAATATCCATCTTCCCTAAGGCATTAGTCTTTTAAAACTCATCAAAATTGGATTCAAAACATATTGAAATACTTAATTTGGAAGATATTTAGCTGGGTTAAGTAATTCTGTTTCCATGTTCTTAAGTGTGCAGATATAAAAGGTTTTATAAGTGGTACACATCATTTATAGCAACACAAGCTCATAATCATGAAAATATTTCTCAGTACACATTTTCAGAATCCTTTTTTTCTAAAATTTCTTTAGAAAAATCAGCCAGTTCCTCACTTAACACTGAAGCATAACTTTTTAAAAATTGTGATAAGAACACAATGTGAAATCTTCTTAACAAATTTTTAAGTGCACAGCACAGTGTTGTTAATTACAGGTGGAATGTGTACAGCAAATCTCTAGAATTTATTCATCTTGCCTAACTGAAACTTTATGCTTGAACAGCAACCATGTCCCCCTCCCATGAGCTTCTCACAATTGCCATTCTACTCTCTGTTTCTATGAGTCTTGACTATTCTAGATAACTCATATAAGTGTGATCATGCAATATTTTTTCTTTTGTGACTGGCTAATTTAACTTAGCATAGTGTTGCCAAGTTTCCTCTTTGTTATTGTATGTAACAGGGTTTTCTTCTTTTAAAAAATTGAATGTGGTATGTATATGCCTCATTTTCTTCATCTTTTCATCTGTTGGTGGACATTTAGGTTGTTGCCATATCTTGCCTATTTAAATACTACTGCAGTAAACATAGAAGTGTTGGTATTTCTTTGAGATCTTGATTTTAATTCTTATATATCCAGAAATTGGATTGCTGGATCATACGGTAGTTCCATTGTTAATATTTTTTAGGAACTGCCATACTGTTTTCCACAGTGGTTGCACCATTTTGCATTCCCATCAAGAATGTTCAAAGGTTCCAATTTCTCCACATCTTCTCCAACACTTGTTATTTTCTAAATCTATAAAATTCCTTTAAAAAAGGGGAAAAAGGTTCATGATATTGGTCTAGGCAATCTTTTAATGTGATACCAAAAGCACAAACAACAAAAGTAAAAATCTACAAGTGGGACTACATCAAACCAAAAGCTCTGCAGAGCAAATTAAGCAATCGACAAAATAAAAAGGCAACCTACCAAATGAGAGAAAATACTTCGAAATCAATATGTGATAAAAGAGTTAATATTGAAATATATAAGGAACTACTATGACTCAATGATGAAAAAAATCCTATTAAAAATGTACAAAGGATTTGAATAGACATTTCTCCAAAGAACACATACAAATGGCCAAGAGGTGTATGACAAAGTGTGTAATGTCACTAATCATCAGGGAAATGCAAGTTGAAATCACAATAACACCTTATAGCTGTTAGGATGGCTATTAGAACACAAAAACACAAACAAAAGAGAGTAAGTGGAGCATCACTTCTAATTTGAAGAGACAGATTTTCCTTTCTTTATTTTAAAAATTATATGCAACAGTGTATTCTACTGACAGCCACATAGCGTTAAAGAAAAGCTCAATAAATTTGGATCACTTGCCTTTTTGTAAAACGAAAATGGGTATCTTATCAGTAAGTGTGACTTCTTTTAAGTACTTTGCCATAGCGGAACTGGGGGAATTTCATGAGGTACAAAAGATTTTTATGGTTACTCTCCATCTCATTAAAATGTATTGTCAAGATCTTGTTTTTGTAAAATCAATTACATCAATGACATTTGGTAGCAATTTGTGTATTTCTTTTTCATCTGCTTTGTTGTATTTTCTTCTGCTTTGTCTTTGAACAAAGGAGTGCCAAAATTTCATGTGAGTTGCTCTCTCTACCACTTACTCTGGAAATTATTCTTATTTCTTATTATAGTCAAAGCTGTTACTCCATCAACAAGTAGTTTAAAATTTTTATACATACATTAGAGAAATAATTTATTTTTAATTTTAATTTTTTATTTTTTTTGAGAGGGAGTCTCACTCTGTCACCCAGGCTGGAGTGCAGTGGCATGATCTCAGCTCACTGCAACCTCCACCTCCTGGGTTCAAGCGATTCTCTGCCTCAGTTACCCAAGTAGCTGGGATTACAGGCACCCGTCACCACATCCAGCTAATTTTTTTGGTATTTTTAGTAGAGACAGGGTTTCACCATGTTGGCCAGGCTGGTCTTGAACTCCTGACCTTGTGATCCACCCGCCTCAGCCTCCCAAAGTGCTGGGATTACAGGCGTGAGCCACCGCTCCAGGCCCTAGAGAAATAATTTATAAGTAGAAAATTATATTTTTCCGTATCCTCAATAAAGTTAGTGTCATATATGTGTATATATAATAATTGGAAAAAGTCTAGAATACTAGAATATATCATAAGCTGAAAAACAGATATACTTTTATCCAATTGTATAACAAACTTCCCACACTAGGTAATATTTATTTCCTTAAATCCTCAAGGTTTTTGTGTCTTCCAATAGTATTTTCTAACAAAAGAATGCATTATAGTTTGTACCTGTTTTATTTCCCAGGTGTTTTATTTTCCAGATGCATTTACTGTAGAAAGAACAATGTTTCCCAATGGTATATAGTTTTTCTTTAATCCTTAGGTAGGAGATTAAATATTTATTACATATTTAATGAAATACTGTGAAGTCCTGGGTTAGTTATTACATGATACTTTGAACCACTATTTTAAAAACCCGTTGATATTTGTCTTCATAATTCTGTATGGTGATTTATGCATCAGTAATTTTGATGGCTTTAAAATAATCATTAATATTTTAAAGTACAAAATCTACTTAGAGCAAGACTAATCTTTAAATATAGTAGATATAAACTATATTTCATAGAGTCTTCTTGAAACTTTTGAATCATTTTACACAATTAATATCAGGGTAAATGGCCATTGTTTTTACCACGTAATAGGGCTGACAAAGAACTTACTGAAATACATCTATACAATATAACATTATCTTGTTTCCTTATATTCTTTGAGGCAACCATTTAAAAATTTGTGTATAACTTTATTATGAAATTTTATACACATAGACAAAAATAGAACATAATGAATCTGATGTGCTTATCTTCCAGCTTCAATAATTATAACTGTATGCCATATCTTATTTCATCTATGCCTCCCTACTTACCTATACTTCAGATTATTTTGTATCAATTTCTAGATAACATATAATTTTATCTATATGGTTCAGTGCATATCTTTAAAAATGATTATAATACTGACTGCATACAAAATTAACAATAAATTTCCAATATTATTAAATATTTAGTGTTCTATTTTTTCTCATTGTTTATAATTTTATTTATATTTTTGAAGATAGAAGCAATGGGCTGAAGATATATTTTGACGATAGATTCTACACTAGTTTCTGTTTGATTGGTTTAATGGTGGAGAAAAGAGAGAGGAATTTCAAGGTGAAACAATTTTCTAGGGGTGTCGTATACTTAAATGAGGAAGCCTGTAGAGGTAGATTTGGGTAAGAAGATAAAGCATTCGGCTGGAGAAATATCAAGATGGAAACATGTTAACATTTGATGAATAAACCTGTAACTCAAAAAGGAGGTGTGGTTTAGAGACATACATTTGGAAATAGGTATATCGTAGATAATATTTATTTTTTTTACTTCTCTTGTCAGTTTCTTTTTTCTTCCTTTTTTAAATTATACCTTAAATTCTGGGATACATGTGCAGAATGTCTAGGTTTGTTACATAGGTATACATGGGCCATGGTGGTTTGCTGCAACCATCACCCTGTCAGATATCTAAGTTTTAAGCTCTGTCTGTGTTAGGTATTTGTCCTAATGCTCTCCCTCCCCATGACCCTCACCCCCCAACAGGCCCCAGTGTGTGATGTTCCCCTCCCTGTGGCCATGTGTTCTCATTGTTCAACTCCCACTTATGAGTGAGAACATACAGTGTTTGTTTTTCTGTTCCTGTGTTAGCTTGCCGAGAATGATGGTTTCCAGCTTCATCCATGTCCCTGCAAAGGACGCGAAGCCATTCTTTTTTATGGCTGAATAGTATTCCATGGTGTATATGTGCCACATTTTCTTAATCCAGTCTATCATAGATGGGTATTTGGGTTGGTTCCAAGTCTTTGCTATTGTGAATAGTGCTGTAATAAATATATGTAATGCATGTGTCTTTATAGTAGAACGATTTATAATCCTTTGGGTTTATACCCAGTAATGGGATTGCTGGGTCAAATGGTATTTCTGGTTCTAGATCCTTGAGGAATCATCACACTGTCTTCCATAATGGTTGAACTAATTTACACTCCCACCAACAGTGTAAAAGCATTCCTATTTCTCCACATCCTCTCCAGCATTTGTTGTTTCCTGACTTGTTAATAATCTCCATTCTAACTGGCATGAGATGGTATCTCATTGTGGTTTTGATTTGCATTTTCCTAATGACCAGTGATAATGAGCTTTTTTTTTTTTTTTTTTTTTTTTTTTATGTGTGTTGGCTGCATAAATGTCTTCTTTTGAAAAGTATCCTTTGCCCACTTTTTGATGAGATTGTTTTTTTCTTGTAAATTTGTTTAAGTCCTTTAAGATTCTGGATGTTAGCCCTTTGTCAGATGGATAGATTGCAAAAATTTTCTCCCATTCTGTAGATTGCCTGTTGACTCTGTTGCTAGTTTCTTTTGCTGTGCAGAAGCTCTTTAGTTTGATTAGATCCCATTTGTCAACTTTGGCATTCGCTGCCATTGCTTTTGGTGTTTTAGTCATGAAGTCTGTGCCTATGCCTATGTCCTGAATAGTATTGCCTAGGTTTTCTTCTAGGGCTTTTATGGTTTTAGGTTTTACGTTTAAGTCTTTAATCCATCTTGAGTTAATTTTTGTATAAGGTGTAAGGAAGGGATCCAGTTTCAGTTTTCTGCATACGACTAGCCAGTTTTCCCAGCACTATTTATTAAATAGGGAATCCTTTCCCCATTGCTTGTTTTGTCAGGTTTGTCAATGATCAGGTGGTTGTAGATGAGTGGTATTATTTCTGAGGCCTCTGTTCTGTTCCATTGATCTATATATCTGTTTTAATACCAGTAGAATGCTGTTTTGGTTACTGTAGCCTTGTAGTATAGTTTGAAGTGAGGTAGTATGAGGCCTCCAGCTGTGTTCTTTTTGCTTAAGATTGCTTGGCTATACGAGCTCTTTTTGGGTTCCATATGAAATTTAAAGTAGATTTTTCTAATAATGTGAAGAAAGTCAATGGTAGCTTGATTGGAATAGCATTGAATCTATAAATTACTGTGGGTAGTATGGCCATTTTCACAATATTCGTGCTTCCTATCCCTGAGCATGGAATGTTTTTCCATTTGTTTGTGTCCTCTCTTATTTCCTTGAGCAGTGGTTTGTGGTTTTCCTTGAAGAGGTCCTTCATGTCCCTTGTAAGTTGTATTCCTAAGTATTTTATTCCCTTGCAGCAATTGTGTATGGGAGTTTACTCATGATTTGGCTCTCTGCCTGTCTATTATTGGTTTTTCCTTTCCATATTTAGTGCTTCCTTAAGGAGCTCTTGTAAGGCAGGCCTGGTGGTGACAAAAATCCCTCAGCATTTGCTTGTCTGAACAGGATTTTATATTTCCTTCATTTATGAAGCTTAGCTTGGCTGGATTATGAAATTCTGGGTTGAAAATACTTTAAGAATGTTGAATATTGGTTTCCACTCTCTTCTGGCTTGGAGGGTTACTGGAGAGAGACCTGCTGTTAGTCTGTTCGACTTCCCTTCATAGGTAACCTGACCTTCCTCTCTGCCATTAACAGTTTTTCCTTCATTTCAGCTTGGAGAATCTGATGATTATGTGTCTTGGAGTTGCTCTTCTCAAAGAGTATCTTAGTAGTATTGTCTGTGTTTCCTGAATTTGAATGTGGCCTGTCTTGCTAGGTTGGGGAAGTTCTCCTGGATAATATCCTGAAGAGTGTTTTCCAACTTGGTTCCATTCTCCCTGTCACTTTCAGGTACACCAATCAATCATAGGTTTGGTCTTTTCACATAGTCCCCTATTTCTTGGAGAGTTTTTTCATTCATTTTTATTCTTTCTTCTCTATTCTTATCTTCATGCCTTATTTCAGTAAGTTGATCTTCGATCTCTGATATCCTTTCTTCCATTTGATTGATTCAGCTATTGATACTTGCGTATGCTTCACAAAGTTCTCATGCTGTGTTTTTCAGCTCCATCAGGTCATTTATGTTCCTCTCTAAACTGGTGATTCTAGTTAGCAGTTCCTGTAACCTTTTATCAAGGTTCTTAGCTTCCTTGCTTTGGGTTAGAACATGCTCTTTTAGCTCAGAGGAGTTTGTTATTAGCCACCTACTGAAGCCTACTTCTGTCAATTTGTCAAAGTCATTCTCCATCCAGCTTTGTGCCCTTGCTGGAGAGGAGTTGTGATCATTTGGAGGAGAAGAGGCATTCTGATTTTTGGAATCTTCAGCATTTTTGTTCTTTTTTTCCCTCATCTTCATAGATTTATCTACCTTTGACCTTTGATGCTGATGACCTTTCAATGAGGTTTTTGTGTGGGCATCTTTTTTGTTGATGTCAATGTTATTGCTTTCTCTTTGTTAGTTTTTCTTCTAATAGGCCCCTCTTCTGCAGGTCTGCTGGAGTTTGCTGGAGGTCCACTCCAGACTCTGTTTGCCTGGGTATCACCAGCAGAGGCTGCAGAACAGCAAAGATTGCTGCCTGCTCCTTCCTCTGGAAGCTTCATCACAGAGGGGGACCCACTTGATGCCAGCCAGAGCTCTCCTGTATGAGGTGTCTGTTGACTCCTGCTGGGAGGTGTCTCCCAGTCAGGAGGCATAGGGGTCAGGGACCAACTTGAGGAGGCAGTCTGTTCCTTAGCAGAGCTTGAGTGCTGTGCTGGGAGATATGCTGCTGTCTTCAGAGATGGCAGGCAGGAACATTTAAGTCTGCTGAAGCTGTGCCCACAGCCACTCCTTTCCCCAGGTGCTCTGTCTCAGGGAGACGGGAGTTTTGACTATAAGTCCCTGACTGGGACTGCTGCCTTTCTTTCAGCGATGCTCTGCCCAGTGAGGAGGCATCTAGAGAGGTAGTCTGGCCCAAGCCACTTTGCTGCGCTGAGGTGAGCTCCCCCAAGTCCAAACTTCCTGACTTCCTTTACACTGTGAGCGGAAAACCACCTACTCAAGCCTCAGTAATGGTGAGTGCCCCTCCCCTCACCAAGCTCCATCACCCCAGGTCGACTTCAGATTGCTGTGCTGACAGCGAGAATTTCAAGCCAGTGGTTCTTAGCTTGCTGGGCTCCATGGAAGTGGGAACTAACAAGCAAGACCGCTTTGCTCCCTGGCTTCAGCACCCTTTCCAAAAGAGTGAACGGTTCTGTCTCGCTGGAGTTCCAGGCAACACTGCTGTGCAAAAAACACTCCTGCAGCTAGCTTGGTGTCTGCCTGCAGCCGCCCAGTTTTGTGCTTGAAACCCAGGGCCTGGTGGTGTAGTCACCCGAGGGAATCTCCTGGTCTGTTGGTTGCAAAAACCGTGGGAAAAGCATAGTATCTGGGCCGGTTAGCACAGTCCCTCACAACTTCCCTTGGCTAGGGGAGGGTGGCCCCGGGCCCCTTACATTTCCTGGAGTGGGGCAATGCCCCACCCTGCTTTTGCTCACCCTCTGTGGGCTGCACCCACTGTCTATCTAACCAGTCCCAATGCGATGAACCGGGTGCCTTCGTTGGAAATGTAGAAATCACCCGCCTTCTGCATTGGTCCTGCTGGGAGCTGCGGACCAGAGCTGTTCCTATTCAGCCATTTTCCATAGATAATATTTAAAACTTTGAGAATAAAGGAGACAAATGAAAGAGAGACTACAGAGTAAGAAAAGAAGAGTTGCTCAGGACTAAGCCTGACCAACCTGATGTTCCTGAGGAGAATGAGAAGAAGGGATCACAGAAAAATGAGGGGGTAGTGCTACTGAAACTCAGAGACACGGCTCAAGAAAGCAGTAGGGTGTTGAATACTGCTGAGAGGTTTAATGCAATGAAAACTGAAAAATGCTTAACTCGTCTGAGACTGGGATCCTCCACTTGCATTATGTTCTGCTTTTGGGAGAGTCACCTAATGTATTTGGATTTGTTTCATCATCTGTAAAATAGTTGTGCTTGTGAAAAGAGGTGTTGAGTGCTGTGAAAGGAAGGGGTTTGCTTGAGAAGTGCCGGACATTGCATCGGACAATGCAAGATGATTAAATGTAGAGGTGAGGGTGGAGTAGATGATCTGCCAACTCTAAAAATGTATGAAATGTGAGCCTATGTACAGAATGATAGTATTTAACTTCACAGGATGGATGAAAGGAGTTTCTCTATCACTCACTAAAGTACCAAGTACTAGGTAAATACAAAGTATTATTTCTCTTTACTGAGAATATACATATCAAAGGGAATTGAGGATTTGTGGCAGCTGTTTTAAGATAGATGTAGGCTATAGCCACGATGGGTGTTCTCATATAGAAGAAGCTGGAAGCAGAATTGTCAGGTCTGTGAACCCAAATGTTAGTGCATCAGCACCTTAGAAATTAAGAGGTCCCTGAGGCTTTGAAATTGACTTGCGTCTGGTCTTCTCAAGTGACAGCCACTAGGAGATTTTGCCTTGTTCTCATACCACAGAACTATCTCGACAATCTGAGGCCACCTGCTGGGTGGTCAGGTCAGAACATCCTTCCTTTTGGTACCACTCTCAGAATTGCCCACTCCTGCCCACTACCACACATTTAATTTTATATAGGGGAGAGAGTGGAAGGGGAGGAGGATCCCTATTCCCCAGGGCCTTGCCGTGGAAATAATGCTGAGGCTTCCACTGCTTCCTAGTGTGTCATGCAGGGAGAAATCACTGGGTCCTCATGCAGCAATCTTGTGCATTTGGGAACCTCATGTACAGTGAATGCTCAATAAATACTTGCTTTTCTTAAAAAGCGAATAACTAGCAATTCATACTGTGTGTATTAGTGGGAGGCAAGGCTAACCTTTGCCATTAGCCTATGGTGTCGGCTCTGTGGGATGATTTTGCAAATGTTCTGTTCCCACATTAGTAGCTTTCTGGATGATTACAATTCTACCTTTAGAATTCCACCCTTTAATGGGCATTGTTCTCTGACAAAATGCAAGGGAGTGCGAAATCACCTCATTAGCTTTTTATATCTTACTGCATTTGAGTTATTTGGATCTCTCTTGAGAGAAGAGTTTGAAAGGGATGTTGAGAAAGCCGGGGAGCTGAAGGAAGGTGGGGAACTACACAGAAAATCGTAGCTACAAAAATCTAGTTCTACAGATTTCACAGTTGTGCTTAAGACCAGTCCTGATCAGTACCTTTCACAAGGCACATACCCCAGGACAATGTGTGCTCCCTCTCATTCTGTCTGTTTTTCAGTAATTCCTTTATACTTCACTTTGAATACGTATTGTGAGTCAAATGTCCCACACATAGTCACATGTTCTTAATACAGTTACACCCAGATGCACAAAGAGTAACGATTTTAGTCTCTCTCAACTTCAAATTTTGTGTGACTGATTGATTAACACAGTAACACGAGCAAACACGAAGTACCAGAGTTTCAGGTGACACATTTAATTAATGACATTCAGGCAAGCAAAGAAAGATAAGCATTCTGGTAGCAGCCAATTACAAATTACAGATTAATGAATGTAATTTTGGGTTTCAGAGATTTTCCTATTTTATTCTAACACTGGGATCAACATTAATCAGCTCAGAAAGGGGAAGGTGCAGGCCTGCTAAGCAAGGCATCCATCTAAGGATAGCTTTTGCTTTTCCTCCATCTGCATGACCGATTAGAAAGAATTACCAAACTTAATCTGACCTCTAGTGGCACCTCGTGTTAACGAGCACGTTTGAAATCCACTTAGGAATTTTGCTGTGAGAATTCTACTATCATCCCATCTCACAGCTGGAAGGAACCTTAGAGATGATCTGCTTGCCAGGCTTCTACCCACTCCCCGATTTCACAGATGAGGAGACTGAGGCCTGGAGATACTGATGAGTGATGATACAAATTGAATAGCTAATTGATAGAAAAGTCAATGATGACAGAATCCAAGTTTCTAAACAATTTTAATTTTAATTTTTGTAGATACATAGTAGGTGTATACATTTATAGCATACATAAGGTATTTTGACACAGGCATGCAATGAGTAATAATGACATCATGGAAAATGAGGTATCCATCCCATCAAGTATATTTATCCTTTGTATCACCAACAATCTAGTTACACTCTTTTAGTTATTTTAAGATGCACAATTAAAGTATTATTGAGTATAATCACTCTGTTGTTCTATCAAATACTAGGTCTTATTCATTCTTTCTAACTATTTTTGTGCCCATTAAACCATCCCAATCTCCCCCATACCTTCCTACCACCCTTCCCAGCCTATGGTAACCATTCTTCTTCTATCTCCAGAATCCAGGTTTTTAGATTTCTATACTGTTATGACTGTATTAGCAGAGAAAAGTCAATATGCAAGTGTGTAAGATTCTTGATAAGAATAAGCTTAGGTGTATACAATTAATGGCTGTCTGAAATGTCAAAAGCATCAAAACACTTTTGGTTCAATATCTGTATATTTTAGCCCAAAGTTCCAGAGTTTTATGGCATTATCTGAATCAAAGTAACTGATTTTGGTTTAGCTACATTTAAATGGTGAATTTCTTTTATTTTTTTTTGAGTCAATGGTTTATAACTATTACTCTTAGCAAGTGAGATGATTGTAATGATTTAATCGGACCAACAATTCAGTGAACTAATCTAATATTCAGTTCTAAATCTCAGGAATATTCAAACTGGGACAACATATGAATCTTTTTGTTCCAGGATTTTTACTCAAACCACAGGCTGTGTTAAGCAGTTGAAAATAACTCAGACTTCAGGTTTGAGTAGACCTGGGTTAGAATTCTGGATTCTTCTCTGCATTCATTTCTATTGCTGCTGTAACAAATTACCACAAACTGAGTGATTTAAAGTAACACACACTTACTTTCCTTTATTTCTGGAGATCAGAAGTCCCAAATACATTTTAAGGGGCAACTAGGCGTCAGCAGGGTTTTTTCCTTCTGGTGGCTTCAGGGCAGAATCCTTTTCTGGACTCTCCTACTTCTAAAGGTTGCTGACATCCCTTGGCTCCTGGCCACATCACCCCAACCTCTGCTTCCATGGTCATATCGCCTTCTCTTCTGTAGTAAAATTTCCCCTTTATGAGGATACACATGACCACATTTATGGGCCACCTGGATTACTTGGGTAATCTTGCCATCTTTGAATCCTGATTTTAATCACATCTACAAAGTTCCTTTTGCCATGTAAGGTAATGTTAACAGGTTCTAGGGATTATGATATGGACATCTCGAGTAGGTTTTTTTATTCAGCCTGCCACAATCTCTTACCAGCTGTGTGATCTAGGTCTAATCTTCTTAACCAGCTTTATTGAATTGGTCATGAGGATTAAAACAGAGCATAGATAAAACACACCTAGCAAACTACCTGGTGCACAATAGGTGCTCAGCAACAGCAATGTTCTCTTCTTTTCCCTTGGCTTAATCAGTAGATGAAATATCTAACAGTAGATTATGCATATAGTGGAGGAGGTTTATATTCAGTGTAGTCCAAGATCTGGTTTCTAGAAGCAGAATTACCACTGGGTAGATGAAGTAGAAACCGGAAATCCCTGAAATGCAGTATTTCTCAGTCCAACCTTTCCCAAAAGATGAATTCCTCTCTCCACCCTCCTGAATGGTGCATCTTGCATTTTGATTTTGGAAACTTGATTACTTTCTTCATCAGATTGTCCTTTCCTAGTCTGCATAGATAAAAATTTCATTGCTGGTAATCAAATTAATTGTCTTTTAAAATAATTATGTCCTGTGGCAATCAATTATACAAGTCTACAGATGGCACATAAAGTGTGTGCTGAATGGAATGATAATGGAATATGAACTATATTCAGGTTTACCCTGTTTTATTGTTTCTACTCGGCCATGTAGTTGGTCTACCTGAGAGGGATACTTAAATGTACTGCTGCTTCCTTTTTGTCTGACATCTTAGCAAGCTTGTGGTGTCCGCTGCTGCTCTCCGAGCTTTGCAATGCCGCCCAAGGGCGACTAGAAGAAGAAGGATGCCGGAAAGTCGGCCAAGAAAGACAAAGACCCAGTGAACAAATCCAGGGGCAAGGCCAAAAAGAAGAAGTGGTCCAAAGGCAAAGTTCGGGACAAGCTCAATAACTTAGTCTTGTTTGACAAAGCTACTTACGACAAACTCTGTAAGGAAGTTCCCAACTATAAACTATAACCCCAGCTATGGTCTCTGAGAGACTGAAGATTCGAGGCTCCCTGGCCAGGGCAGCCCTTCAGGAGCTCCTTAGTAAAGGACTTATCAAACTGGTTCCAAAGCACAGAGCTCAAGTAATTTACACCAGAAATACCAAGGGCGGAGATGCTGCAGCTGCTGGTGAAGATGCATGAATAGGTCCAACCAACCGTACATTTGGAAAACGAAAACTTTATTAAATCACATACACAAAAAAAGAAATGTACTGCTATATTTGGCCTCTTATGTTTTGCTTTCCTTCTCTTTTTATCATCTTTTACAACACAGATTTAGAGAAAATGTGTGTAGTAGAACTCAGTTTCCTTGATTATTGGTAATGATGTCCAACAACTTGATGTGAAATGATTCACTGATAGCCACTCTGGAAGCCTTACTTTGAACATCTTTCTTAGTGACACCATTAATTACAGGCTGCAGTCTGGCTATCATCAAACTGAATGTGGCCTTCAGAAGTAGTCTGCTTGGGCAGCATGGGATTCAAAATGCTTCCTTTGCATGTGTTCAGATGGGCAATCCCTCTGTAGTTTTCCCCAGTGATAATACCTACCATAATGGGCTATTGCATGCATTGATGCCAGCTCCCTGAAGGCATTTCTCCAGGGCGGAAACTGACACATAGAAAAAAGGTGAAGGCAAAATAAGACTGACATCTATGGCTCCTTAAAATGATTTTCTCCCAAATCAAGACATGGGTCCGTCCTATGCACATGGCTACATATAGTTGCCATTACCATACAATGGCCCTTCCTTTTTTTTCAGAGTGTTCCAGATTTGCATTAAGCTGTCACCCAGTGGCTGTGTAACTAGCTGCTTTTGTGACTGTTACAGGTAAGTGATTGAAAGTACCTAGATCCTGTTCATACAAAGCTAGAATTAGAGGTTCTGAAAAATATTTTTCTCTAACATTCTGTGATTCTATGTTTTAGTAATTTTCTTATTGGAGAAGGTAACTTTTGCCAATGAAAAAAACCACAGTAAATTTAGAGGAGAAAAGGGCTGGATAGACAGGTGAAATGACCTTGAGAGAAAGGAGAGGAGATAGAGCAGCAGTATCAGCTACATGTAATATGCACTGGTGCGTCTGGCCTGAAAATAAGTTCCTTTGACAATATCTCGTGTAGGTATTTTGCTCTGCTTTATTTTTACCTTTATCAGATGGTCATTAAGATTTCCTAAGCTCAAAAATTCTTTGATCCTTCATTGTCACATCTGTATGCCATGTTTAACCTCCGTACTAGTTAGAATGCAGAGGGCATTAGGAGCCACACGAATCGGTTATCAGGAGCTTCTATTTTCTTGTGTCAATTCTTTGTGTTCTATATTATATTGTGCTGCATTGCAGCAAAAATTACTGACAAGATCAAAATATTCTAAAGGTAGAATTTTCAATAAGAAACATAAATACAAAACCAATGTTACCAGTTATCACTAAACTAACCTATTCAGAATGTGCAATTCTAGCCCTTGGCAGAATGGATACCTCAAGATATAGGTTTTCTGCAGCTAAATGGATACTTTGCCCCATAAAAGGTAGGGATATTTTTCAGCCACAAAAGCCCTAACAGACCTGCACTTACAGACTCAGGGAAAAGCTCGTACTGTCTGTGGATCACAGGGAAGCCAGAGTTGCAGCTGACTCTGACTTTCTGCCCACGAGATGGCGGTAGAGGAGCACAGAAAAAAGAAAGCATCTTGGGCTGTTAATCATGTTGACTGTTGAGAAGCTAAGAGGGAAGCCGATCTGTCATTAGGTAAGACCAAGCAGAAATTTATGGATTTTATACCTTAGTGGAAAACACTGGTTTGAGGCTCATGGCTGTTTCTAAGACCTTGTGATTTTATACAAAAATTCCATTCAATTATCATCATCAGATAGCTGTCCCTATGTTTCCTTGATTTTGGCATATTTTAGCTTTTCACAGCTGGATCAACTGATGGGCTTAATTTCAGCCCAGGTCAGCCCCAAGTCCTGAGGCAGCCCTGACAGGAGCAGAAAGGATAGCGGCTGCCTCTGTGCAGGTGTGTTTGATAAGCAGCACTTAGGCCGTATAGTCCAGGGGCTGGCATTTCCAGCTTCTCGGGTGGCATTTGTTTCTCCCTCCTATCAAGATTCATATGGTGAGAAATTCATCAAATGGAAAAAAGATTTAGATGCTGGTTTAGGCAACCAACGACAATGATATAGGAATACTGACGCAGACTAACTTCAGGTGGTCATCCATAATTGGTAAGACACTTAAACGCTAACTAGTATCCCAAATAACTCTCTCTCCCTCCCCCACACTATCATTCGGCTTCTCTTCCCTTTTCTCTTCTTTACTTCCCAGCAGATCCTGTATCTGGAACCTGAAGGGGAAGTTCTTGGTACCCTTCCAGCTTTGGATTTTCTAACTCTGTTTTCTATTGGGTTTTACCTTGCCTAGGATTCTTCTATGCAGTATTCAATCCTGCATCTCCTGCCTGGGGAGAACAGTTCTAAGGACATGAACAGAAACTGACCATGACCATGTCTTGCCCATACCCCTCTGCCCTTAAAATGTATCTCCTAATGTGGACAATTCTCTGGGTCACATCCGAGTACTTGTTCTTTTTCTACTTTTTTTTTTTTTTTTTTAGAGACAGGATCTCACTCTGTCACTCAGGCTGTATTGCAGTGGCGTGATCCCAGCTCATGCAGTCTTGACTCTTGGGCTAAAGTGAGCCTCTCCTCTCAGCCTCCTGAGTAGCTGGGACTACAGGTGCATGACATCTCACCCAGCTAATTTTTAGCATTTTTGTAGAGACAGGGTCTCACTACATTGCCCGGGCTAGTCTCAAACTCCTGGCCTAGAGTGATCCTTCCACCTCAGCCTACCAAAGTGCTGGGATTACAGGCATGAGCCACCATGGCCGGTGCATCCCAGCTTTTTAATAAAGTGCAGCACCAAACAAATACTCCTGGGAGTGAGAGGGGAAGGAAAGGAGCCAGGCAGGGTCTGAGACAAAGCCTGAATCAGTCCACCCTCAAAAAAAGAGAATTTTGTGATGCCTTCTATGTTATTTCAAACATATTTGTGAGGTTTACATTCTACTAACATGTATCTATGCTTGTTTTAATATATCAAAATACATTTAATTGCTTTGTCATTGAGTAAAATTGCTCCAGGAAAATGCAACATATTTATCCTGTGACTTTGAGTCTTTTTGGCCACTCTGATAATTACCCCTTGAATTTGAGTTTCTCAGTTAAGATTAGGTAGGAGTAGTGGTAAGTTGATGGGTTTGGAAGTCAGACTGAACTGGGTTGATTCTAGCTACTAATTGTGTAACCTTGGACATGATATGGGGCCTCTCAGCCTCATCTTTTTAATACGTAAACAGGAATAATTGTAATCATTTAGGATTGTTGTGAGATGTAAATGCTAGAATGTGCCCAAAAGGACAGAAAGTGTATAAAGCACTTAGTACCAGATACACAGGGGCACACTCCATAACTGTTCTATCATGGTTATGAATGAGCCATTTGGATACTGCATTGAGCAATCCATTTGGTCCCATTTGCTGAATATGAACTTAGTCTGATATGTTCAATAGGTACTATTGAACATAGTACCTATTGGTTAAAATACAGCTTCTTACAATGCAAAGGCAACCTCTAAAATATCAGAGTTGCTTTAATATTGTTCCCTACGGCTTGTGCCTCTTTCAGTAAGGCAACCTATATAAACAAAACATTTTCAGTTGAGAGAAAAGGAGTGGGAGTGGGGTGAGGACAGGGCTTATTTTTCACTCCATAGCTTAACTATTTGGCTCTGAGATGATCTGATGACTTGGCAGTTGGCAGCTAGCTGATGGCATAAGCTTTTTAGAAGCCAGAGCATGACAACATTTCAAAGAAGACAGGAGAGTAGTAGTTGGCTCTGGCTATAAAATTCAGTTTTCAACTTTGGCTTCTGATCCCCTACAATGACTATGGTCCCCTTTTCAGTCTTTGCTCCCAAACAAAGCAGAGATGGAAGTCCTGTAGAGTCAGGGACTAGTTAATTCTTCTTGTCGGCTCAATGCATTTTGGAAGAGGATCTGAGAAATAGCCATCTTATGTGATCTCTTGAATAAAACGTATTAATACAGGGTAAGTAAGGGAATGCATTTTGACTCTGACCCGTTGCAGTTTGTGCAGAGGTGAGGGGACACCGCCTACTTCAAACACAAGTGTCAGCTAGGTGATACTTAAATCTAGTAAATTTATGGCATTACCTCAAGTTCTCTCAGATATAAACACATTTGGTGCCTTGGCCTAGCATTCAATTACTTTACACATGAGCAGGGGAAACAGCATCTTCTTATGCAACACTATATTTAATGCAATCACCAGTGTAAGCTCCGTTAGCACAAGGACTCTCTTAATCAATTAATTAATCTGACAAGCATAAAGTATACACAAGATCTGAAACTGTGTGGTGTGGATTTGATTGAACAAGGTATGAAGTTTATACTTAAAGATCTTACAGTCTAGTTGGAGGGAGGCAAATAGGTAATTATGATGCAGTCTCTATGAGAAGGTGCTAACTCTGCCTGAGGGAGTCAGGTGAGGTCTTACATCTGAGTGTGTTGACAGACTCATATCTTTGTAAGGTCTATGTGGTTGTTGGAAGCAGATTGGATTAGAAGAATTCTGCTGGTATTGAAACGGTAAGGATGAATACTAAAGGCATTTTAAACTTTAAAAGCTAAAGGACAGCTTGCAGGTCTCCATAACTTACGATGTAGAGAATCAGAGGAAAGGAAAAGTCTATGGTGATTCTAACGCATAGGACAGACTGGGTGCCCAGTAGAATGGTGGTGTCATGACAGAGAAGGAGAACATAATAATGATGACCAACTAATTTCGGCTTTGAGAGCAAGATCAATTTACAGTTTACAGGTTAAACTTGAGATGTAATTTCTAAGCATATATTAAGGAATTTATAGCTAAGGCTGTTGGGAATTTTTTTACTGGGCCTTTACTCCCTCTATCCACTGACAATAGCTAACATGTTGAAATATATAAAATTAAAGTATATTTTGTATAAATTTGGGAAGGATTATCATAATATGTTAGAAATATATTATCAGAATATGTTACATCAGAATATGTTAAATTAAAGGTATTTGCTACTGATATTAATAGAGATGTAAATTAAGGGGATATGGGAACGCTAATGAATAAGTAAAGTGAGAAAAGTTAAATTAAAAAAGTTAAAGTAGTGCACTCTCAGAAGTCCTTTGTGACAAAAATAATCAATTTCCCCAAATTCTCTTACCTCTACTTCTTGAAAGTTTTTAAAAATCTGTCTCCTTGTCTTCAACCATATTCGCACTGGTTTAGCTAAAGCTTTCCCTCCCATATTCTGGGTTAATAAGAATCTATTAAGTTTCCACCTTGCTTCCAGTCTCATTACCCCAGTCCACCTTCCACACTGTTATTTGAATGATCATTCCAAAGGACACATTACCGTATTTCAACCTTCCTATAAATGCATCCACTGGCTCTGTCTCTTCTATAGCATCTTAGTACTCGCTTAGATTCTGATTTTTTTTTTTTTTTTTTTGAGACGGAGTCTTGCTCTGTCGCCCAGGCTGGAGTGCAGTGGCTGGATCTCAGCTCACTGCAACCTCTGCCTCCCGGGTTCACGCCATTCTCCTGCCTCAGCCTCCCGAGTAGCTGGGACCACAGGCACCTACCACCTCGCCCGGCTAATTTTTTTTGTATTTTTAGTAGAGACGGGGTTTCACCGTGTTAGCCAGGATGGTCTCGATCTCCTGACCTCGTGATCCGCCCGTCTCGGCCTCCCAAAGTGCTGGGATTACAGGCTTGAGCCACCGCGCCTGGCCGATTCTGATGTTTTCACTTTTCACCCCACATAATTGTACATACATGGACTTTCCATATTAAGGTGTGTACTTTTTGAGTCTAGGGACAATGTTTTATTCATTTCCGCATTTCCTAGGTCTAGAACCATATCCTTCTCTTATCATATTCTCGATAAAAGTGGGTTTATTATGGGCTGAATTTGGCTCCTCGAATTCATATGGTGAAGCCCTAATCCCAATGGATGTGGAGACAGGATCCTTAAGAAGGTCATTAAGGTTAACTGAGGTCATAAGCTTGAGGTCCTGATTCAGTAGGACTGGTGTTCTCACAAGAAGTGGCAGAGACACCAGGAGTCGTGCCGGTGCAAAGAGGAAAGAGCATGTGAGCACACAGAGAAGGTGCTGTCTGCAAGCCGAGGAGAGAGGCCTCACCATATATGAACCCTGCTGGCACCTTGATGTTGGACTTCCAGCCTCCAGAACTGTGAGAAGATAAATTTCTGTTGTTTAAGCCACTCAATCTGTGGCACTTTGTTAAGGCAGCCCAGCCAGACTAATACAGGGTTGAGCTGGGCAGATATGATGGATCATGTCTAGTATGTATTGGCCATGAGAGGTCAATATCAATCTCTCTAGGTTTCTCGGCATTGCAGGTCATCTCTAAGTTCATGTGACAAAAATAGATCAGCAAGAAAGTGTTCTTAGCTGAGGACTCAAGGCCGATAATAGGTTTGTTTGAATCCTAATAAACAGTTAAGTATTTTTTAAAGAAATGCACTCTAAGAAGGGCTTATGAAATTTTTCCTGCTTTTCTTCTTCTCCTGTACAAACTCCTAGGATGTGAAGATGACCCAAGGAAAGTTGATGCTGTTAGGGGAAAGAGCAAAAAAAGAATTACTGGGAATCCAAGAGTACGTTCATATATGTCAGGACTCATAGGGTTTTATAGGCTCATGAATCAAGCGTGTGGCACCCTGATTTTGATTTAAGGTTATCCACTGGGGAGCAGATGTTCTTTGAGCTTTGCTTAAGCCTTCATGAACAAAGAGATCCTTCAGATACGCACTGTGAACTTCCCGTTATAGTAACATGGGACTCTTGGGGATGGTTGTGGCACATAATTTACTGCATGCACTGACTGGACACACACCACTGCTCACTGTACCCCAAACAATATTTAGAGAGGTGCTGCTAGCATTCTGGCCTTCTGCTTTCAGCTTGGTGGCTGCTCCATAGTTATTCAGAGAATTTCAATTGAAAGAAAACCAGAGAATTACAATGAAAAAACAAGGATAAGGGGCTTCATTAAGCTACTTCACAAATGATGAATCCACAAACCAAAAATTAGTAGGAAGGATCAAGGCCAAGTCTTACCTTCACAGTTGCCATAACTTTTTAACTTCTGCTGTGCATTTCTTTATCTGATTTATTTCATCAACTTGGTCAAATTGTGTGTGTGTGTGACAGAGAGAGAGTTGGAGTCTGTTCTATAATGATGTTTGTGATGTAACTCTCTTTTATTATTAGCATAATGCTTATTTGCACGATTTGTAATTTTCAGGGTGCTTTCCTAGCTTCTCTATTATTTGCTTCATATGTTGGACACATTAGATTACTGCAAGGACAGCAATTGTTTTATTTAGTGTACTGCTTAATGCTACACAGCCCAGCACTCTTCATGTTTATCCATCAATGATTCATCCAATGATTATGATAGGTTTCAGAGAAATGAAAATTCTGGACATCTTTCAGATAAAAGACCAAAGAATTCCATAGGGATGCTTTTATAACATTTGAACTGTAGGGAACTCAGATAATTAAGACAGCACATGATTTTATACTGGCTCTTTGGTTTTATTTCATGATTTTGTCATTTGTTAAAGTTTGCTTTGATTTTTGACTCTGAGTTTCATCTCTCTTAAAACAACCGAGTGTTGTCCATTAAGCTCAGGTGACAAAAGGATGTTTGATCTCTTGTCAATAAGAAATCTCAGAAAACCACAATCTATGTAATTATTTTGTGCAATATGCAACTGGAGGTTTGAAAAAAATAATAAAAGTCAGTGTCTAACCCTTTCTGTGGTTCCCTGACAATAAGTAGTGGTGATGCTATCAATTTCTTTACCTTAACCTATCTTAGTTCATTGCTTTTGTTGAAATTCAGCCCAAATAGAAAACTGTTTCATTAAGTAGGGTTATATATCATACCATATGTGTAGGAGACACCACTGGTGTGACATAGCCGATCCCTGAAAGTACAAAATAATTTTTCTATGCATTTACAATATATTTTCTGTAAGAAGAGAAGTATGGGAAGGAACAGAAAGTATACTACAAGTTAATTTAGTATTGTTCGTTAAAATACTTGAAAGCTTGCAACTGACACTGAAACCATGAAGTAAAGTAACCATCTTGGTTTATTTTATCAGCAATTAAATACATTTTGTTGCCCAGAATTTGGTTTCATGTTGGGAAAAACCCCATAAACTCGATTTAATTGAATTCCATAAATCAATTAAAATGTGATATTAATTAATATCAGTGGTAGGAATGTCTATAGTGTTACAGCAATTTATGAGGACTTCTGCAGTCTGTATTTTTTGTTGCCATTAGCAAAGCCCACGGATTCTGATGTTTGCATAAAACAATATTTGAAGAAAGGAGGGAGAAAGTGTGATTGTTTTTACTTTCACTAGATCTTCTGCTCAATTATACTTCAAGGTCATGATACCATAAAAAAAGCTAAAAATAGCTTAGTTGGTACAGGAGATCATCTAAAAGGTGTGTGTATTTCAAACCAACACAAAGAGAAGGTAAGAGTTTGTCTGTTAAGTGATGGCCACCAGATGGCAGTGCATCTCAAGGAATGGAGGGAGGACCGCTCTTCTGGACCAGAACTGCCAACGTCTACCATGAGCACTACTTCTCTTCTCTAAGCCAAACAGATGAAGGGATGAAGATCTGAAAGTGTTTAAATATTTCAAATCTTGCAGAAAATCTTGGAGAAACAATCTTGCCAACTGCAGATGTGAGATTACTGAGATTGAATCCTGAGTGATTCTGAATGGAATATTTAATTTATTAGCTTTTAAATCTTGTGAAGACAGGGCTATCCTTCTCAGAACGTAGGTTGTAGCCCTTTATGTGACAAGGTGTGAGTCTCTATTGCGGGGGCTCTTCTTCTTCATTCATATTCTCTCCTTAGGTGATCACATTGACCCCTATGATTTCAATGTCATCCACACCCATGATTATGACCTATAGCTCCATCTGCTACCTACTCAATATCTTCACTTTGACATGTTTCAAAGAAGTCTTTAATTTCACAGATCGCACACTTAACTCTAATTCTTGGTCCCCTGCAACCCACAATTTTTCCAGTGTTTGCCAGTTTATCATCCAACTAATCCCTAAAACTAGAAATTTGAGAGTCATTTTTTAACTCCTCTCTCTTCTTCACTCCTGATATCTATTCAATCTTAAAGCTTGTTCATTCTTTATCTCTACGTTTTTTTTTGCTACTATTCCCACTTTCACTGTGCCTTTTTCCCCAGCCCATGATTTTTCACAGAACTTCTAAATAATATCTGTGAATCCATTCTTGCTCCATTCCTATGTATCTTCTGTAGTCAGTGACCTTTAAACATGTAAATCAGATGGTGACACTTTTGGTCTTACCTTGATCACTACCACTCTCTACTGAACCTCTGTGAAGCAGTCACACTGATTCTCTTTCCATTTTTGTTTTGTTATTTGCAACCTCGACGCCTTGGATCATAATGTTACCACTGTTTGGGATGCCATTTCTCTCTTTTTTATTCCCTTCCTCTAAATAGGATCTTGTCTTTCAAAATTCATCTCAAATATCCCTTGCTCAGAAAGCTTTTCCTAACTCAGAAAACTAGGTTAGACCTCTGTTTTATTATGTGCTACTTCCCTGGTGTTGTACTTATCACATTGGTAATCACTTGTTCATTGTTTCTTGCTAAACTTTTAGTGCCATGAAGAAAAATGACCATGTCTGTCTTGGTCATTGCTATATCTTCTGTGTGTAGCACAGTGCCTGGAATATAGTTGTCATTCAATACGTATTTGTAGAATGGATTACCTCATGAATGCAAATATTAGTGAGAATTGAAAGAATGAACTAATAGACATAATTTAGTTCTTTTAAATGGTGGCCATTTGGGTAGAGCATTTTGGGTGGTGTAGGAATGGAGTGGGCATGCTTCGACACTCTACTGTAAAAGAAGAATGTGTAGTCTGGTTAAAGCACTCTAACCACATTTCTTTTGGAATACGCCCTGGGTCTGTGATCTTCCTGTAATGGTCAGGGAAGTCTTACTAGCTCCTGATCCTGGAGCAGCAAGGAAGGAAGGAGCTTGAGAGTAAATGTGTGGTTGGCTCACTATTTTATTACTGGACTTAAGTCAGCTGCGTTAAAGGGCAGTAATATGACAAAAAGAGGCCCTTTGTCTCTTTTTCTGCTAGAACTTAGCAAAGGAACATAATGTATATGGAAAGTCTAAAGTAGTGCCATTCAATAGAACTTTCTGTGATAATGGAAATGTTTTATATCTATACATCTGCTATAGAAGCCATTACTCATATATGCCTTTTGGGCAATTCAAATGTAGTAAATGCAAATTAGGAGCTGAATTTTTAATTTTGCTTTATTTAAATAAATTTAAATTACACTGTTTAAATTTATACTTAAATTTAAATAGTCATATATGGGTAGTGACTACTGTGTTAGACTGTATTAGATAGGTGTGGAGGATATGAGTTTTGTTGAGATGAAGATGGCTGAGCACATAGAATGTTTTGTTCTGAAGTTGCCCTGCATTACAAAGAATCTGAGTTATGAATTTGACATGCTTCTATTTATAGTGATACTCCCTTTCCAACAAGAATGTTAAAATAAAATCTTTCTGGATAAGAAGTAAGATGTAGATTTTTTTTGAAAGGAAAATATAAGGGACTCGCTTCTAAGCCTTGGAGTGTACTATCATCTTCTAATGCAATAGAGTGGCTTTTACTTCCCATCAGATAAAAGGAGATGCCTCAAACCAATTCCAAAAGCTACTTTCAGAAAAGCATTGGTTGAGTTTTCATCCTGACTCCTAGGATAACAAATAGTAAGTCTTCAAACAAAGTAGCAGCTACGCAAATTCTAGAATTTTGATGTGTATTGTTAATGCTGGTGTCGAAACACTTGGCGCTCTTATGACGTGTTTCATGACATCGAGTACTGCACAAAATTAAATTCACATTCTAACACTTGTTTCAGTTTAGTTGGTTAGGATAATGCTGGCTTCCTTACATTTTTAATGTATTTAGTACATGAAAAGTACATAACATTCTCCTTTGTGTACATAGTACACATATAAAATTCAAGCCTGTGTTTGCACAGCATATGAGGGTAAATGGACAAGCCAGGACATGGCTAGAGGAGGCTGGCCCAGTGGCTTTAAAGGATCTGCACTCTGCCTAGCTCTGCTGAGGGCTGTGGAAATTGTTAATTCTGCCCAACTGTAACCCATTTGTCATGCTGTAGGTGGTAAACTCTGTTGACTGGATGCTCACGTGTTGAGATAATGCCTCCTAAAGTTTAATGTGCATATGAATCACCTGGGCATTTTGTTAAAAGGCAAATTCTGACTCAGCAGCCCTGTGACTGGGCCAGAGATCCTGCATTGCTAACAAGTTCTCGAGTGATACTAATGCTGCTGGACTTCGCTGTGAGTAGCAACGTGCTAGGACATAACTGTGATTTCATTTTGATTAGTTTTACACTGAAACATCTTCCTCCATCACTACAAAACTTATTCTTCAATCCTGACAACTATGATGTTGTGCTATCAGTCCAGGTAAAAGTACATAAAAAATTTTGATTCAAACTTGTTTCTGGGTCTAGAAAAATATAGCTGTTAGGAAGTTGGTAGCTATGTATTTATATTTCTCTTTTTGAGGTAATCTTTAGCAGTAGAGGAGTTGCTTTGTACCTACTGTGATCCCACACAATTTCTATAGCGACATGTACATCTTCCAGGCTTTCATATTCCTTTTCACCTCTCAATACTTGTGAATTTTCTAAAATGCTTCCTTGAATTTGATGCCCTGGGGAGAAAGGTCTATATCCTTGTAACCACACTCATGTGACAAATTAGCCCAAGCTTCTGGATTATCAAACTTTTCTTCAGTTCTCAGTGTGCTCTTGTAAAATTATGACCTCAAGCTTTAACTTTTTGGTCTATTGCTGGTACAGTAAAGCAAGCAAACAAACAAAAGCAAGTGCCATGCATATGCACAGACAAATGTAAACATATGGATCAGCACACACTTCTGGAAATATAAAGAAATATTAGTGGGAAAGAAAGCTAAACAAATATTAGTGATTATTAATATAATTTAGTAACCAATTAGGCATAAATATGCACTCTCCAGTGTCTTCTCAATTTCAAATTTAAAAATAAATTTTAGGTAATTCCCACAAGGATCTCTTTTTGCTATCTTACTTTTCTTCCTCTTCTTATCCCCTTCTTGTATGAAATAAGATGGTTATTTTGGTAATTGATGAATAATTTATTACAAAATTTGTTTTAACAGCTAAAATAATGGTGCATCTAAATATTTGTATCTACACTGATAAAAGCTTCTTAGAGTTGACATTAGAATGTGCTAGATTTGAAGTAGCCACTAGATTTTATCATTCTCAGATAATACAAAACCAATTAATTAGTTTTTGACAGAGGTTTTCTTTGAAAGATAACACAGCTTAAATTCATAGAGCTTCTTCCCTTAAGGAATTTAGATTGCTCATTCTTTTCTTACCCATAATTTAGCTTCATTTTGATTTCCTGAAACCTGTTTCTTTACTTGCCCTGTCTAGCCTAGTTTACAGTGGTGCCTCACCTGAGACTCTGGGATGGGCCAGTGTGTGTTTTAACCAGCCCTGCCAACCTTCCTCGTGTTTGAGCAGCATGGGTTTACGCCATCACTCTACACTGGTCTGCCTCAGCAGAAACTTGGAGAGAATTCTTTCTAAGTCCTTTCTTTTACCTCCTATATTAAATTCATTTGCTCAAGCCTCAGACACAGCTCTCAAAAATCCTTTTTCCCTCTCTGTTTTGATGTCCACTGTGTTAGGTCAAGTCCTTATAATTTTTCTTCTGGTCCATGGCAGGGTCCTCTATCAGGTATCTCTGCTTCTTTTGTCACCTCCCCTACTCCAGTCCACTCTCCACACTGTGATTAGAGTAACCATTTGAAACACACTCGGGCTTATTTTACCCTTCTTGGCAAGATCCCTTATGTGAACCTGAGTTCTGTGTGAAGGAGTCCATGCTTGTGGGCATAGCAAGTAGACCTGTTCTCCCCTGACTCCTTCTAACCTTGGGGGGGTCTTACTTTGATACCCTCTCTTTCCTTCCCTTCACTTGTATCCCAGGCTCTAATTACTCTGAGCCACTTTAGATTTCTCAAATGTGATGTATTCTCCTATCTTTTCAGGCATTTCTTATGCTGCTCTGTCTACTTGACTGTCTTTGTGTGCTTGGTGTTCTCCTATTGACTCCTCAAGATCCATTTCACAAGTCACCTTATTTCTGGAACATTATATCACTCTCGTTCATCTTTCTCAGCATAATTAATGACTACTTCTCTGTATTCCCAAAGGCCTATGTACATAGTTCTTTTATAGGACTTACCACTAAACACAATTTATGAATGCATGCGTGTTTTCCTTAAGGATTTAAAACCTCTGAAGGCAAAGATCAGTTTTATTCATCTTTGTATCTCATGCTCCTGGCACTTAGTAAAATGCTCTGTAGTTGAGTGTTGAACTGGTTGTGCCAAGCCTTGTTTTTTTTTTTTTTTTGTTTTTTTGTTTTTCATTAATATATAAGGCAGAACATGTCATCTTTGTTTCGTAGAAGAAGGGAGAGCTCTTACTCCACAGTCATAAGCAGGTTAGTCAATGGCCTCAGAAGGAGCAGGGTGTATGCAGGGCTGAAAAGTTGATCTTGGTTCATGGTGAACAGCAGCTCTATCCCCTTCCCTGAAGTTATCTGTGCGTCTTCTACCCCATTAGCCTACTAGCTTCCGAGGCAAGGACCATGTCCCTGTCTCTCTTATCTTTGTGTCCCTAGATCCTAGGAGTATTCATTTTTTATGATTACTGTAACAAATTTCCACACACTTGAATACATGGAAGTGGATTCATTGGGTGTCACCTTAGGATCGGTCTGCCAAGCTGCCCCCAATGCCAAAATCAATCATCAGGCCATTAATGGCTTAATACTTCTGGAGGTCAGAAATTATAAATAGGGATAACTGGGCTTATATCAGGGTATTGGCGGGGTTGAATTCCACTTTAGAAACTCTAGAGAAGAATCCAAATTCTTTTCCCAGATTCTAGAGCTTGCCCACATTCCTTGGCTTGTTGTGTCATTCCATCTTCAAAGCCAGCAACGACCAATCGAATCTTTCTCACGTTGTTTCACTCTGACACTCTCTCTTCTGCTTCCTTCTTTTGTTCATAGGAACACTTATGGTTATATTGAACCTACCTGAGTAAATCAGGATAATCTCTCTATCTCCAGGTCAGCTGATTTGCAATCTTAATTTCACCTGCAACCTAAATTCCCCTTTGTGATTTATTTGATAATATTCACAGGTTCTGGAAATCAGGAAGTAGACTTTTTTTAAAAGTGATGGTTGGGGGGCGGGGATGACATTATTCTGTATTCTATACTAGTATAGGACCTGGCTCATATCAGGAGACCAATAAGCTTTGCAGAATGAATGGACAGGGTCTGTATTGAGTATGGCTTGGCTGTAGGCAGTCAGAATGACTTTGAAAGCAATGGTGATTGAAGAGGAATTGGAGGATGCTGAGGGAGAAATTTCTTGGTAAGAGTGGAGTGTTTCAGCCATGTCTGATGGTTGATTTTGGTGTTAAGGACAGCTTGGCAGGCTGACCCTCAGGTGATACCCAATCTATCCACTTCCTAGTGTTCATAGCTTTGTGTAATGCTCTCCCCTTGGCTTTAGGCAGGAACTATGACTTGCTTCTAGGCAATAGCATGACAGCACTTTCATGCTTAGGTATTTACTTGGTAGAGGCAATGGATGTCATTTCTGTGGCTACTACAGATTAAATGAGTTCTGGAACTGGAGACTCCTTGTGGGCTTGATGAAGTAAGCAGTCATGT
Organism: Piliocolobus tephrosceles; assembly: GCF_002776525.5. Lineage (NCBI taxonomy): Eukaryota > Metazoa > Chordata > Mammalia > Primates > Cercopithecidae > Piliocolobus > Piliocolobus tephrosceles. The sequence goes on along the minus strand of NC_045435.1, from coordinate 5,525,366 downwards.
TGGAGAAGCCCACACTGCAGGCAGCCTCTAGGAATAACGGGAAACTTCTGGGATCTGGAGGTGACCTCCAATCAATAGCCAGCAAAAAGCCAGGGCCCTACATATTATAGCCACAAGGAAACAATTTCTATCAACAACTTCAATGAATTTGGGTGCAGACTTTTGCCCATTTGAGCTCCCAGATGAAAATGCAGCCCAGCAGCCTTGTAAAACCCTGAGCAGGGGGCCCAGTTAAGCCATGCCTTGACCTAAGGACACTGTGAGATAATAAATATGTTTTGTTTTAAGCTAATGAGATTGTGGTAATTTGGATTCAGTAATAGAAAACAAATGCCAGCAGTTTGGGAATTATGGAATAGATGGTGGTAGGAGCTGCTCTGCCCATGCTTATGGGGGAAAGAGTTCTTGACTGTATGTTTACCTCCATTTTACAGCTGGAGCTAATGAGGAAGGGCAAGTTGAAACTTACTGCTCTTGATTCAATGGTTAGTGAAATAGATGGGAAGAGAATGTATCATTCTGACTTCTGCTGGAATTCCTTCCACCCCTTCCCGGGGCCATTGATTCTCTTGGAATTGAAGTTCATAGCAGGGGACTTTGCTTCATTAATCCTCACAGCAGAGCTCTAAAAGAAGTCTTCTGGAAGCCTTCTTGGGATTCTATTTTCTTTCAAATAGAGTCACAGAGAGATCCCACCTAGCTAAAAATTACAGTAAAGATTTAGGTAAATAGCTGGGCATGGAATGAATAAGATTAATTATGCTTAGCAGTTAAGTTATTAAAATTATATGCAGGCTTATGAATATACTGCTTAACACTCCTACACTATTTTAAAAAATTATCTATAAAGATCAGTCAAAACTCAGCTTAGATTTAAAAAATGTATTTTAAGGATCTATTTTAAATTTATCAATAATATTTAGGTGAAGATTTTAACTCATGTAAATGATTCCAAAAATTCTTTGACCTACATGGGCTCCATAGCTCAATGGTTAGAGCACTGGTCTTGTAAAAATTCTTTGACCTAACCACTTTCCTCATTTCACAGGTGGAGTTATTGAGTGTGGAAAGATTAAGTGAATTGTCCCACATGGTTACACAGCTAATTCTTACTAATCCAGTTTCCAAGATTAGAGTTTCATATTGTTTTCACCTACAAACTCTACAATAGGGATTTATGGAACATAGTAACAGAGCACTAAGTCCACACTCCTACCTTAAACAGAACCAAATATATCTTAAGCATCTCAAACCTGTAATTATCTCTTTTTCCAAATAATCCCAAAGGAGGTAATATTTCTTGGTGCTTTAGCTTCAACTTCAATTAATGTCTACTGGCATTTTAAATAATCATCATTGTTATATTCCTTGGTTAGATATTGGTTATGGTCTGAAACGTGGTACAGGCCTGTAAATTCTTTTGTTTTTACTGAGAGACCAAGGACAAGGGGATCGAGGTTATATCATCTTTGCCTTGAGTTGGGGCACCAGGTAGAGATCTCTCGCAGATGACTTGCCCAAGAGCATACAGCTAATCAGTGACAGGCTTAAAACTTGGAAGCTCTTAAATATCACAACTATTATTTATTTGTTTGTTTTTCTTAATTTTATATCTTTGCTACTGCTACACTGTTTATCTACCACACTCGGTCATTGACACAACACACACACACATACACATCTTTGCTCTTCTACTAACTTGCTGGTGTTGGTGGTGGTGCTGATAGTCATGGCATATGTCCACAAAAATATTTTGAATGCTCATAATAGAGGCAGTATGGTTAAGTAGAAGAATGAGGTTTTGACTTACTTATGGGGAAACTGAATTTTCTGAGTGTCAGTGTCCTCATCTATAAACTGAAAGCAAAGAGTTAATAGTGAGAATAGGTGTGGGAGCCTCCGGGGGCAAGGCTGGGATGGTGGGGCCCAGCGTTTATGTTGCTGGGAGTATGGCTACCTTGGAAGTCCCAAGTGCTTTGTATATTCCAAAGTGTTTCTCTCTCTCTTTCTCTCTGTGTGTGTATGTGTGTGTGTGTGTGTGTATAGTGATATATATATATAGCGATATATATAGTGCTATTGTTACTCCTTCATATCAGGCATTATGATGAATGCAGGAGAAATATTGTCTGATATGTAGTCCTTGCATTCAATAAAGTTATACTAAAGTTACAATCTCAGGATATAAAGGGTATAACAGGACAGCATATGCTGAGTGGCCAGTGCATAGCAAGGACAAATACCTAGAGAGAAGTGACATGACTATGAAATGTACAATTGAGATGCCTATGAAGTGGACAATTGGGAGGACTTTGTGGAGAAGTTATGACTTGAGCTGGGTCATGAAGGACGTGTAGCAGACAACAAGACATCGTCTTAGGCAGGTGGGACACATTGAGCAAAGGCAGGGAGGTTGCTCAAGGAGTGGTTAATATACAAGAAAGGAAATGTGACAAATATTTACAAGAGTAGAATTAAGTCAGAGCAGATATTTACATCAAAGCTTAGAATTTTATTATGCAGGCAACAGGGAGGCACAGGTGACTTTTGAGCAGACGTAGCCTGTCCAAAGTGACGGTTTGGGAAGCTTACTTTAGCAGGAGTGTAGATTGGTTTCTCAGTAGGGAGTAAGGCAGGGAGAGCTGCTTATTCCTTTTTCTGCTCAGTAGTGTGGGGCAATTGGAGTGCTGCTTTCTAAATGATACTTATGAAAGTGTTGAGACTATGTGAGGCTCCCCTTGTTTCTGGAGTACCAGATTTCTGGAGTACCCTCATCTATCCCTGCACAGGCCTCTAAGTCCTGCTCCTCCTCGCTAAATGCACAAAACCTCAAGGCTGATTGCCTGGAGTTTGTTTTGAGCCAAATTATTTTAATGACTAGCAATTACATTACAGAGCCACTGATAACAAAAAGCTCTTTTTTTTTTTTTTCTCAAAGTACAAGGAAAGGAGAAAGAATCTTGAAGTCTCATAAGAGAAAAGGAAAAGAGATCTATTTTTCCTGTTCTTCTCCCACCTCCCAACTTCTACCCTCCAAAAGGCCCTGGTGTGTGTTGTAAATAACTAATGGGTACTAGGCTTAACACCTGGGTGATGAAACAATCTGTACGACAAACTCCCATGACACAATTCCACCTATGTAACAAACCTACACTTGTACCCCTGACCTTAAAAGAGATCTATTAAGAAAAAGAGACCTATTGCATCCTTTCCTGATTGAGCAAGATTTTTTTTTCTTCTCTGTCTGTTGACTATGTTTTATCTACTTTCAGTTAACTGTCTGAACAATGACTATTTTACTTCTTCTAGTGGAAATATTTTCAATAGGTTAATTGTTTCACTTGTTGCCATTGACATTTTTCTGCTTTTCAACCAGAATATTTATATAATAATTTGCTAATATTTTTATGCCTGTTTATATAAAAAGTAGTATTTGAGTGACTATAAAAATAATATTCTTATATTAAGTACTATCAACTTAAAAGCCACAGCCAACAAGAATACATTATTTGTGTTTTGAACTTTCTTCTTTCATAGGCATACTAGTCACTAATCCAAAATCAAATTAGGAAAAAATGAAAAAAAAAGTCCGGGAGTGGTGGCTCATGCCTGTAATCCCAGCACTTTGGGAGGCCGAGGCAGGTGAATCATCTGAGGTTGGGAGTTCGCGTCCAGCTTGGCCAACATGGAGAAACCCCATCTCTACTAAAAATACAAAATTGGCCGGGCGTGGTGGCACATGCCTGTAATCCCAGCTACTCGGGAGGCTGAGGCAGGAGAATTGCTGGAACCCAGAAGGTGGAGATTGTGGTGAGCCAAGATTGTGCCATTGCACTCCAACCTGAGCAACAAGAGTGAAACTCTGTCTCAAATCACAATAACAACAACAACAACAACAACAACGACAGCAACAGCGTTAGTGTAATTCTAATCATTGAAGTGACAAATGAACATAAACATGATGGGGAAACAGTAGAATAATCCATGGGAATTTTATTTGTATTCAAATGAAAAAATAGAGAAAGAAAAAGCGCTTCATCTTCTGTATAATTAAAGAGGATTTTGAGTTGGAGAATATTGCTCTATGATTTATACAATATCTTCTCAACTCATTAGAATTCATCACATCTTTGGTTTAGATTTAAGTTACTTACACTTTTACAAAAACAGCAAACTTTTAAAATCAGAAGAAACCTTGAAATGCATTCAAATTCATGTAGGCTTCTCTTTATATGACTTTAATTTTTTTCATCAGATCGATCATACTTTCTAGTCCTGTTTTGTTCATGAAAATATAAACCTAAGTGTCTTAGTTACTTCGTCAAAACTACTGGTTCTCCCTTCAAGGATGTTGTTAGGGAAAAGTGGTTAAATGACAATGAATGTCTTATAATGCGAAAGTGCTCTGCATATTTTTAATAACAAAGAATAATTTGTGTTTGTCTTGTGCCTGAAAAAATGTTTTATCAAGTGGAGAACACTTTTAAATATATGAATGAAGCCTATGAGAGGAGAGTTTATTATTATTAATTGTTATTATTATTTTCTGATGCTTATTTGACCCTGGGTAAGTTACTGAACCTCTGCCACATGCTATACATCTGGACCGCTCATGAAGATGTGTGTAAGTAGACAGCCCTCAATCCTAACGTGCTGACCTCCACAAATCCCAAATACCTACCTTGGCCCTACAACATTCCTTTACCAGTGACACGAGGAAAAGAGAAATTAAAAAATAATTTTATTGCACAATTTCTGCCTTGACCTCTCAACTGGACATCTCCTACCCATACTCATCTCAGACCTAGAGAGCGGATCAGTCACATCCGGTCTCTGCGTGCTTACATGGTTCTGTTTAACTTGGCCTTGAGACTGGGGCTCTGAGCCCAGAGGGCCACTGCTAACACTGCAGGCTGTCTACTGTGATGAGTGCCTGATTCTCCACATTTGTGCCTTTGCATAATGCTCCCGTGGCCATCTGCATTTTTGGCTCTGGCATCAGGCAGTAGGATGTGGTGGTGGCAGCAGTGGAGAGGAAATCCTAAGCACTCCAGATCCACTGAAAGGAGGACACATCTTAGGGAACTTTCGACTATGAGCCTCATGTTTAATACTTCCCATGTTTATTGACATTTTAGTGACAATCTGCTAAGTTTCCTTTGTAGTTTTCATTTATTAGATGTGTAATGAAGCAGAAGTAACCTCTGTTACCCAGCAAACATTGGTGCCATTCTCCCTTGCTTCCTTAGCACTCCAGAGGACGGCTTTGATATTGTCATAGAGGTGATTCCGGGCCAGTCTGGGGCAAAGCTCAGATATTTGGCAATGAAGAGAGTTAGAAAACATGCCAGCCTCACAACCCACTATAATGGAAATAAGAGAAGAACCTCTTTGGATTCCAAAGAGAATTTCCTTTTATGAAAATGAAAATTCAACCTTGGGGAAGCCCAGTTTGAGGAGCTTTTTCTGACCTTCATAGTTTTTTGCTTGACTTCTTAGCCAAAGGAGATAAATCAATATAGCATAAGCAATTTCTGAGTAGCAAAGAATATGAATAGAATTTCAAAGGCTTTTTGGGAGTGGGACACTTTTGATACATTCTGAGAGAATCAAGTGGCTTGGAAAGAACTGGTTATTCTAAGGTTACTGTTTGGGGAGTGGAGACAGAAAGTGGGAAGGGAAACCATATAACATAATGTTGGGGACTGAATAAGTTGAGAATAAACCAGAAGACAGCAATTTTTCTAAGACCAAAAATAATTTATTTTCATGTAAACTATTGGATTAAGTCAGAGAAGCAAAAGCATTAAGTAGCATGAGATTTTAAACTCAAACTAACCGAAAGCATTCTCAAAGAATTTATTTTCTGTGATGGTACAAATGATGTATATTTAAACATTTTTAAAATGTTGTACTTAGTTTAGATTTTTCAGCTTTCCTGCAGCCTCTGGCTGCTGAGAATCTACTGAAAAATCTGTGTAACTTATGTATACTAGTAAATCTCTGCTGCTTGCCTGTGATCTGTCTCATATAAATGAGGCAGTACAGTTGGCTGGAATGCTAGGGTTGGCTGCTGCTTGCCATAATAATGGTGTGGGAAATGAGGTCAGGAGATCGAGACCATCCTGGCCAACATGGTAAAACCCCGTCTCTACTAAAAATACAAAAATTAGTTGGGTGTGGTGGTACGTGCCTGTAATTCCAGCTACTCAGGAGAGACTGAGGCAGGAGAATAGCTTGAACCAGGGAGTCGGAGGTTGCAGTGAGCCGAGATTGTGCCACTGTACTCCAGCCTCAGTGACAGAGAGAGACTCCGTCTCAGAAAGGAAAAAATGGTGTGGGAAAGCAGGACAGTAGACTTATGAAGCTGATTGTAAAGACTTAAACACCAACAAGAAAGATAGGGTGCTTGTCTTCATCAGCTGGTTATGGATATGCTTCTCTAGCATTTTCCCTGGACATCTACCCTGCCTTCCACCACCAATTTCTTTCTTTTCCTGGCCTAAGCTAATTCCTCAAATTCTGCATTATGGAAGAAGAGAAGACTATGAATTTCCAAAAACTTTTCTTCAGTACTTTTTTCCTTATTGAAGTCTCCTTTATCTAAAAAAATTTAAATGTCTTTTAAATTTAAAACACAACTAGAAAACAAGCAGAGCCAAAAATGAAGTAGCTGATGGGTTTTGTAAGGGATTAGACAAGTACCCTTCCTTCCTCCCTATCCTAACTTGAGTTGTGTCCTAGTCTGTTTTCTGTTGCTGTGACTAAATACCTGGGACTGGGTAATTTACAAAGAAAAGAGGTGTATTTCTTATGGTTCTGGAGGCTGGGAAGTCCAGATTAGGTGACTACATCTGGTTGACTTTTGGTGAGGGTCTCATGCTGTGCATGGCAGAGGGCATCCCAGGGTGAGGGGGTGAGCTCAGAGCCACGATGGCTTTTATAACAGACTTACTCTCATGATAACTAATCTATTCCTGTGATGACCCATTAATCCATTAAACCATTAATCCACGAATGGACCTGATCACCTCTTAAAGTCCCCATCTTTTAATATGGCTACATTGCAGATTAACTTTCAACCTAAGTTTCAGATGGGACAAGCATTCAAACCATAGCAAGCTGTCTTTCAAGGGCATCCCATCTGCCAGTTTGCGGGAAGCCCTTCTGACCACTCAAGAGCCTCTGGAGTTTTTCCTTCTCTGAATTCTTATCATATTAATAATCTATCCCACACCAGTGGGACTAGTTTGACTCATGTCCTTCCTGATCTCTTGTAAATGTAAATCAAGTAGTTGTATATCTCAACTTGAAATCATAAGCTTTTGAGCATGAGAGCATCTTATACTTCTATACCTGTACATTGTACACATGTAATAAGTGTAGTTGGATGTTGACAAGTATTGAAGAAGCAGATAAAGTCTTCAAAGATAAGAATTTGTATTTTTTTATGTATCACATTAAGTAATGGGGGCATTTAATACATATTAAATAGCATAGCACCACAAAAATTGAGGAAGCACTTCTTAGATTCTAACAGAATCCCTGTCTTCTCTGTCTTGGTCCATATTTATTCTTCCTGTAAGTAGCAAGCACGTGGTTGGGCTATACATTAGTCTTTCATTTAAAGGCAATTGTTCTGAATCAAGGAAAACAAAATTAAATAAATTCTGAGACGGGAATGAGCAGTAGTAACGGGCTCAACACTCTTTTGTTAGGGGATTAAAGCATTAATCATCCTATTATCTGCTATTTTGAGCTTTGCCAAAGTTGCTAGAGGTCGATAGGAATTAGTTCCAATTAAAACACTTTAGAACTTTCCTTCTTATATCACCTACTGTTCTGAATTGAAAGAAGATGGATGATGATAACGTGGTCCCGATAGTCTAATTGCGGTTTCTTTCCATTTTTTTGCTAAGAAGTTGTAGAAAAGGTCACTGTGGATTTTAAAAATTAAGAGCTTCATTGTCAGAGTGTATCACTAATGCATATAATTACTATTTGAGATTATCAAGAAGGTCTAAAGACAGACATTTTATTTTAATACTCACTGTTAAATTGCATTAGTGACATTTGCTAATAACCTAAGGAAGTTACCTACTGTGGTGGTGAGTTTTGAATTGTAAAGTTTAGCATTTTGACATGGCATGCCAACACTACATATAATATACACAAAAAGTAAGAATTAATAAATATGTCCATTAAAACTGTTAAAAACCTGAACTAGTCCCCAATAACTTCATCAGGAAAGACAAAATGTAATAAACAGTAGCAGTCATTTCTTGACAAACTGCCGAATAGACTGGTTTGCAGAATTGCTAAAGTTCACATTTAGAAAGTTAAGAGAGAGTCCTGGCAGATTGAGATTGGCAGGTAAACTAATTCTAAAGTGGTAAACATGGGTAGGTTAATCGCTGAAGCAGCAAGATAATATCCTTCAGAGTGTGCTTCCTTACCTGATGCATTGATTAAAAAATAAAAATTCAGTGTTTCCAGTCTTTAGATAACTAGCTTGTAATAGTAAGAAAATATTGGATAATTATTCAGCTTTTGGTATTTTTCATCATTTTTCAAACATCTTTCCTGGGCAGTGAGATGAAAACTCAATGTCTCATTACCAGCTGTTAGGTTTATTTGTGCATATTATTAAAATACTTAGTGGTGAGTTTATTTAGTTATTTGGAGAAAGAAGAAAGGTGACTCAGTTTAGATGTTTCTATCTACTCCAGCATGGAGCTTTGGCTCAAAAGAAAGTGATCTCAAACCTACTATAGAGATAAATCTATTTTATTGTTCACAGAGAGTTTTTTTAAGCACATATTTAAAAAGTTGCTTTGTTTTTCCAATTATGAAAGTAACAAATACTCATCATGGATAATTTGTGAGTTGGAAAGGAAAAAATAAAATAGCATCATATAAAGAAAACTATTAACATTTTACTTATTTACTTTAACTTTTTCTATGCAGAACCTTTTTGTAAACAGTTCTCCAGTTCATCTGTAGTTTAGTTTTGGATTTTTTTTTAGCTCAATGTTATAACCTAAGATTGTCCCCATGACAATGCAAGTTATTGTTGGATATGTGGGTTCTATTTAGTGAGGATTCCATAACTTACCTAGCCGTTCTCATGTTGTTGAATATTTACATGGTTTTCATTATTTTTGTAGAGATGCAATGGAAATCTTTGTAAACTAGACTTTTTTTTGGTACCCTGGGTTATTTTTTTGGTGTTGAATCACTGATGTAAAATTTTTAGTCTAAAGAGTATGATAATATGACAAAAATGGAAGTTTTGGTTGAGGTAACAAGATGTGAGAGATGACAAATTCCATACGTGATGTCAGAAAAGATGCCAAATTTTAAGATTATTAAAAGCCAGTTACATTGATCTTAATTATTTTATAACATCGAGAATATTAAAGGGTCATAATTTGAATATTAAAGGGAATTTGGGGTACCAGTTGTTCATTTGCTGTGTCTCCCAGAATTGAATGGGGTTTGCCTGCTCCTCTCCTCACCCTAAATAATTTAATGTGTCCCTGTAGGTTTGAATGACATGGTGGACCTGCTTCTGACTCATGCTTGAGAGATCTGAGATGAGTGACTGTCTAGATACTGTACTGAGGGTACAAAGGAGAAACTGATGAATGAGGAAACCATGAAATCCTGGAGTTTGTCAGAGGAAAGAATGTGCGATAATTTTTCATGAGCCATATATTATCAGAGATAACATAACTTCATCCTCGCTCCCATCCAACAAAGCTGTTTGACATGGCAGCAGATTCCTGGAGGCTGAATAGTGTCAAGCCTGGAAAAAAAATGCATTTGCTGTTGTTGAGGTTACTGTAGGTCTCTGAAAACTTATGAAAGATAAAGAAGGAAGAGGGGGAATAGACATAAGGGTGTAACAAGGAGCAGTTTAAATTTCGAACATGTTGAATTTAAGGTACTTGTGAAACATCAAGATGTAAGTGCCCAGCAGGGAAGTATGGTGCACAGGTTGGGGCTGAAAGAGTCCTTGACTAGAGATGTGGATACTGACATAATCACATGTAGGTGAATGTTGGATGTTTGAGATAGTCTAAAGAGGATGCAGACTGAGGTGAGAAGAATGCTAAATGCAGAATCCTGGATTGCATCCCTTTGGAAGAGTCTGAGAATCTAGCAAAAGAGACTAAGGAAGATCTAAGTAAATCCAAGTTGGGAGAGAATTCCGAATAGAATGTGGTTGATAAGGAGGTCAAGTAAGATGGGCATTAAAAGTAACTAGTTTTGGCAAGTAATGGGATGTTGGTGATTATATCTGGCTAAGCCTTAGTGTAACTATGGAGACAGGAACCTGATTGCAGTGGATTGAGTAATAAATGGATAGAGACAGGTCATCTTTGAGTGAAGACCATTGTTTTTAGGATCTTGATTGTAAAAGGAAGGAGAGATACATACTAGTGAGAAGAAGGCTTAAAAAATCAAGTGAAAGACTTGTGCATTGTGTATACACCATGGGGAAGGTGGCAGTAGAGTGGGGAAACAAAATATAGGAGAGAAAGATTAATGGACCTAGACTGCATAGAAAAGAAGGGAAAATTAGATTAAGAGTCTCCTGGCCTCCTGAATTGGAAATTTAAATAGTTTAAGTGGTATAAAGCAAATAATGTTATGAAACCATAAAAAGAATATTATTCTTTAGAATTGATATGGAAGAGTCTCCAATATATATTATGAATATAAAAAACAGGGTACATAGTGTATTTAGTATGCTACCAGGGTTATAATGAATGGCCATGTGGATCGTGTACTCATATGTGAGTGATGCCTCTCTGGAACTGAACATTGTGTTGTACTATAGATGATTCCCTGATGTGAGTCAGCACCTCACATTACCTTTGTTGGAGGACACTTTTCATGATTCTCCATCTTCCTTTGTTCTGGTCAATATTAACAGCTATAATTTTTTGATCATTTAATTTCCCACTTATCTTATTTAAGAATACTGTACCGATCAGACTAATGGATCAGATTCTCTGCTCTGCTTGATAGCTATGTTTTAAATGTAAACTTCAGTAAAGTGTTCTGATAATAATTTAGGTCTTCATGTCACTTGTTCACGGAAAGAGAATGCATTGGCGTGCTGGTGTGAGTATTTCTACCTGATGGTTGAGCCTCTTATAAATGAATATATTGTCATTGTTATATAACATCATTCTCTGAGAACTTGATTTATGAGAACCTCTTAAAGTCAGTGTGCTAATAAAACCACATTTCTCACCCTGTCTCTGAAAGCTAAAAGCCAATCCCCAGAATGTGGCGAATGCAGTGAGCACAATTTTACTTTGTGCATGTTCAGTGTAGGCAGTTATCTGGCCTTTTCCTGTTGATTTCCCTTTTCTATGTACCATTTCTATTTAAATGCAGTGGCTTGATGATCTCAGTCTTCTTCGTAAAGAAAGAGGAAAAGCCGTGCACATGAGAACGTATGGGATAGTAGTGGGATGTGAATGTGTGGAATGGAGGAGAAATCTGAATTGGGATGTGAAAATGATTTTCAAGCCTCGTTAATGATGCAGTTAGGCTGTTCTGGTTGGCTAATGACTGTTCTGGTTTTTAAGTCTCACACTCCAGAAAATCCTTCAGTTTCAGGCATACTGGTCACCCTAGATGTGGCTGACATAGAAAACTAAAAATTTATTGAAAAGCAAATCTATAGGATTTGGTGATATTTTTTCCTAGAGAACTTCTGCAGCCACCGGGTGGAACCATGAAGATGAATATTTGGATTGATCCTAGATCACAAGGAGGTTGCTGAAGAAAGATAATGAGTTGGGGATGTACAGATAGTTGAAATAATCTAGATAGAGCAGGGCAGGAGGTAGGCCAGATGGTCACATGTCTGGGTGACACCCTGGTTCTGTGCCTCCTGTACTGCAAAGGGAGACAACACTAAGTAGAAAACAGCAGACTGTCGTGATCAGGCAATCTTGTTTTCCAAACAACTACAGCATGGAAGAGGGCTCCAGTAAGAAAATATAGGCAGCAGGAGTAGGAGACGTTCAAGCAAGAACACCAAATAGTAGCCCTCTTCATATCATCCTTTAAGGTTTTGCAGAATCATAGACTATTGGAACTTGGAGGGAACTCAGCATTGTCCAGTTACTCCCTTGGACATTGGGGAAGGTAAAATCCTTCCATTATAAGTGAGTATTTGAAGATTCATTAACATTTTCTCTGTAATTGTGAGAGTGATTAAAACAATCACCGAATGAGAAGTTCAATTTAGCTAAGAAGAGAATAAAAATAACCACAACACAAACCGTTAGCCAGGCTATTGCCAGTGTCTCAACAATATGGCTCCAAATACTTACCATTCCAACCCAATGCTAAAATATGATTGACCCTTGAACAACACAGGTTTGAATTGTGAAGTCCACTTACGTGGAATTTCCTCAACCAAAGGCAGATGGAACATAACAGTATTTGCAGGATATGAAAAGTCATGAATACAGAGCGTATGCTTTTTGTTTAAGCTGGTGAGGGTTTTGGCAGATGTGAGTGTCCTGGACACACTGTATCCTCATGGATACAGAGGAAAAAATGTACTGTCAACCTTAGGAAAAGTAAGACTAATTCTACACACTGTATAAACTAAGATTCAGCATTGTCCAGTTACTCCCTTGGACACTGGGGAAGGTAAAATACTTCCACTGTAAGTAAGGATGTGAAGATTCATTAACATTTTCTCCGTAATTGTGAGAGTGATTAAAGCAATCACTGAATGAGCAGTTCAATTTAGCTAAGAAGAGAACAAAAATAACCACAACACAAACTGTTAGCCAGGTTATTTCCAGTGTCTCAACAATATGGCTCAATCGTATAACTACTGGTAAAAGAGTGATCAGTGTTTCAAAGAATAAATTCATTGCTCAATACTCAATTATCCTGTGATCAATGTGTCTAAAATACTATCTGAGTTGCTGTTAGATTCAATTCAGAGACAATTATTAAGTTTCTATAACTGTAGGCCAATACTTAGATGCCGTAGGACAGAATTAACACACCACTTGGCCTGCATGGGTTACCGAGTATGGTAGGCAGAATAACATCCTCCCAAAGATGTCCAGTCCTAATCGTCAGAACGTAGGAATATTTTATGTTACACGGCAATGGGAAATGAAGGTTACTAATCAGCTGACTTTCAAATAAGATTATGCTGGATTATATGGTGGACACTGTGTAATCACAAGACTTCTTAAATGATGGACTGCAGAGGCAGGAGAGTCATTGCCAAAGTGATGCAATGTGAGAAAGTCATTGCTGGCTTTGAAGATGGAAGGAGGCCATGAGCCAAGAAAGGCAGTAAAACTCTAGAAGCTGGAAAAGGCAAGGAAATACACTCTTTCCTGCAGCCTCCAGAAAGAATGCAGCCCTGCTGACACCTTGTTTAACCCAGTAAGACCCATTTTGGATTTCTGATCTCCAGAACTGTGAGATGATAAATTTGTGTTGTTTGGAGCCACTGACTTTGTGCTAATTTGCTACAGCAGCAATAAGAAATTAATACAGAAAATAACAAAGCAGTGAAGGTGAGACATGGAGACAATATGGAATGATGGGTACTGTGGCCATCTGGAGAGTGCCTGCACAACACACAGTTCTGCTTCAGCTCTAGCCACTATTTCTTTGAGGAAAAACGGCTCAGAGTTGCCAAATTCTATTTTTATTTTTCAAAATAAAATCAATATCCAGATTTACATAAAAGTGACTGTTTCTATTTAATTATTTGCACTATTGTAAGTTTAAAAATCTCTTAAACATGTATGCAAATAGATGTGGATGAGAATGTTCATTTCAGTGCTGTCTGTGGTAGCAAAGAATTGGAAACAAATGACATGTCTATAAAACATGAGTGTAAATAAGTAAATAAATAAATATAAATATATATGATACAAATGCATACTTTAGTCAAAACCAATGAATTGTGTATTCTAAGTGTGTTAAGTAGAAGTGTAAACAGAATGAGATGTTTAGCATGTTTAGATGTTTAACACTTCATTTGTCTGGCTAAAAATATATTCATAAAAATATATATAGCTTGTGGGTGTTTATAATGTAAAATAAAGTTAGGAAAGTGAATTAGAAAAAATTCACATTAATTACATTGAATTGAGTCTGTATGGGGGGAATAAAAAGAGAGGAATGTGATCTGGGATGATAGCTGACAAAAAGTTAGGATGCAGGAGATGACAATAGAAAGAGGTCTGTGCATGGACTGAGGATGATGATGAACTACGAGCCGGTGCCCCACTCAGTTTTGATCACTATATAGGCTGGAGCACAGAAGACAGTGGATCTAGTTAGAGTCATGCCCACTGGGGATTCAAAGAAAACCAAGATGTAGACCCTTCCTTCAAAATTTTGCAGAGAACTTAGGGAAAAAAGGCTGGGTACAGTGGCTCACACCTGTAATCTCAATACTTAGGGAGGCTAGGAAGGGACAATTTCTTGAAGTCAGGAGTTCTGAGGTTATAGCAAGCTGTGATCGTGCCACTGCACTACAGCCTGGGTGACAGAGTGAAACCCTGTCTCTTAAAAGAAAGATATGTAAATGAAGCAGAAAAAAATGTAGTTATTAAAAAGTGAACAAGTTTCATTTATTAATTCATTTATTCAACATTCATTCAAATATTTGTTAAACTCCTTCTATGTTCCCAGCAGTTTGTTTAATCACAGTTTCTGTGTAGTATAGGATATGGTTGTCAGAGTTGTAAAAGCTGTGTTTAATTTTGTTTTTATATTCCCTCTAGTTTCTACCCCAAGAATAGGACCCATAATAGTGGCATGGCAGTTAGCCTTTCTGAGCCTCAGATTCCTCATTGGTATAAAGAATATCATTCCTGTTGTGTCTTATCTGTGTCGGATTGTTGTGAGAAAATAAATGGAAGAGTTCTTGTGAAGTGTTCTGTAGGTGGAAGACACCTTAACTGGGACTCCTTTCCTCTTTTTGCATATTTCTCCCCCTCACCTTCACTTTTCTTCTGACTTGCTGCTGCCACTGTCTGGCCCAGTCCCTCATTGCTGGTGCTTAAGTCACTGCAATAGACACTTGGTCTTCCCTTTCTCTTCCCTTTTAGTCTGGTTTATGATTAAAGCAAGACACACAGTCCTAAAATACCTCCTTCATCAGCAAATCATAAACTTATAACCTGTTAAGGTGAGAAGGGATTGAAATGTCTTCCTTAGTCTTGTGCACGTTGTAGGAATCCCAGGAGCCTCACCTTGGGGATTTGCTCTTTGTATATGTTTCCGTCATTCCCATTAAATTTTTCTAAATTGCCTCTTGTGGTAAGGATGTGGTGATAGTTTCCCTTTGTTCTCTACAATTCCTTTATCCATGTTCCACCAACTGATAACAATATTCTCCCGCATAGGCAGTTTCAAAGATTCATTTGTGGAAAAAGCTTTCCTGGAATAGAAGTATTCACGTTGTGATGTTTCTAAGAAAAAAAAAATGTTATTCCTGATAATAGGCCTCAGAATGTCTGCCTAATTCCCACTGATACACATCTGTTTCATAAAGAGACTTCTCTTTGGAATCAGTAGGGTTTTAGAGCAACTCATCAAAGGAAATATGAAAATCAAGTTGGGGGCAAAGTCTCACTTTGGAGCCATATACCTCCATCACAGTAATGAAACAATCCATATGTTGGGATTTATTAGCTCTTATTGACAATTTAAAAACATAAACTCCTGATGAAATGAAACATCTACCTAAAAGTTATGAAGAGATGGATCTGTTTCATAGTTGAATTTTTTTGAGTATTTTTTGGTGTTGAAGCAATATATGATTATAGGAGGATGTTAGCTATAAACCGAATCTGTTTCCTGGAGGGAATGCATTTTGCAATAACTCCCATTCAACTGAAGTTCTCTGCAAACCAAGAAAGAGTTGAATTTCTCATATTTACTTTTTATTGTGTGAAAATTGCTATTGCATTGTGAGTGTTATAGATATTTGGGAAAGAAGAATGGGGCATTATTAGAAACATATCCTTGGGGTATAATTTAACATAACTAGTAAGAGATGAACGAAATGACTTCATACTGAAAAAGCAATGTCTGAGAATTATTATCAGTAACATGCCACTAAAACCAAAGGCTAGAATGATTAGAATCAGTGGGAGTTTGGCTACATAAAAATCCTATTATTAGAACTTACGCAAAGAAGGGAGACGGGAAGTAACTGTGTTGTTAAGGTAAGCTGCACTGATTGGTAAGGAACACATTCCAAGGAAATAATAAAAGGGTGAAAAAGCATTAACAGACCCCTTGGAGATTCATTAAACATCAATTTCTTTTTCTTTTTCTTTTTTTTTTTTTTTTTGAGACGGAGTCTTGCTCTATCGCCCAGGCTGGAGTGCAGTGGCCGGATCTCAGCTCACTGCAAGCTCTGCCTCCCGGGTTTACGCCATTCTCCTGCCTCAGCCTCCGGAGTAGCTGGGACTACAGGCGCTAGTTTTTTGTATTTTTTAGTAGAGACGGGGTTTCACGGTGTTAGCCAGGATGGTCTCGATCTCCTGACCTCGTGATCCACCTGTCTCGGCCTCCCCAATTTATCTTTCTAAAGGACTCACTGTGCTTTACAAAGTATATTACTCATGGACCTCTGTGGCATTCAGTTAGTAGCAAATATTATAAAGGGAAGTAAAACTACTCAAGTTTTGACTCACCTATGGATGCAGAAAGTTGAAAGTAAAGTTTGGACTTGAATCAATTTATTGTCTAATGTGATTTTTGAAATGCTTTTTGTACTAACTGAGAATTCACTTCACAAAACCTTTAAATTATAGTCCTTTTGGCTTTCCTGTATATTTGTTCTGCCAATATAAATTATTTTTATCTCAAAATACTTAAAAGAAATTAACCCAAGTGATTAGGGCAATAAAACATAATTTAATTTTTGTGATCATACCTTTTGGAATCTGAGTTAATTAAAATATATTTTTGTTATTATAACAAAGTAATCATGCACATAATAAAACATTTGAACAGTATGTAGTATAAAATGAAAAGTAAAAACATATCTTTCTCTGCCTCCTATTTCCACTTTCTAGAGGTTAACTATAACTTTTAATGTATTCTTTTAGAAAATTTTTATGCTCCTGTAAGGGCATTTTACTATGGTTACACAAGCTTTTAAAATTCCATATCCTTTTGATTATACAAGTTGAATGATTATGTGCATACTCTTTTGTATCTTGCCTTTTTCACTTGCCAGAATATGTTATTAGTCTTACCTTTCCAAATCACTGCATTGAGACCAATCTCTTTTCAAATGGTGGCACGTTATTGCATTTGTGTTTTTGCCGTAATTATTTAACCAGTTCTGTACTGATGGACAGGTTGTTCTTCCTGGTGTGTGTGTGTGTGTGTGTGTGTGTGCGCGCGCGTGCGCATGTTCATTCATGAACATGTGCCCACAAAATGCTATTATGGGTTATTTTCTACATGTTTTTACATGCTTATGTAAATATAACTAAAAGAAAAATTCTTACTTGATGGATTACTTGACCAAATGGAGCATGTGTATGTATATTACATTTAACTAGATTATTTCCAAATTGTTCTTTACAGAGCTCTATCAGCATCTTCTATCTAATAAACATGCAGGAAACTGTTTCCTAACACTCTCAATGAAATTGTGTATTATCAAATGATCTGATAGTGAACAGCAGTATCCTATTGCTATATATTGTATAACTTTAATAAGGAGTGAGATTGGGGAATCTTTTCCTATATTTATTTCTCATTTAACTTCTTTTTCTCTGAAATGTTAGTTCGTACCCTTGGACTACTTTTTTGAGAGATTGCTTAACTACTTTTATTGACTTGACAGACATTTTTGTATATTAAGAAAATTATTCATATTCTCTCAAATGTTTTGGAAATACTTTTCTTAGTAAGTTCTTTGTATTTTGACCTTGTAATAATTATTTTCTTCACATAAAATTTGAAACTTTTGTAAACCAACATTGATCAAATCCTTCTTTTAGGGTTTCTGGGATTTGTGTGATGTTTAGAAATGTTTTTCTCACTCCACATTTATAAATATATTCACTCATGTTTTATTCAAGTTCTTCTGTATTTTAATTTTGTTTACTTTAAAATTTTTATTCCATCTAGGATATATTTGTAGGAAGGAATAAAGTCAGAAGTTATTTTAATTATTTTTTTCCAAAGGGCTAGTTAGTTGTCTTAACTTACTGAATAATTAATCATTTTCTTAATGAAGTAAAATTTTGTGTTTATTAAAAAAATGAAATTCCCTTTCATATTTAGCTGTATTTTGCCACTCCATTCTGCTCCTTTCATCTATGTATATACCTGTGCTCACAACAAACAATTTCAATAATAGTAGCTTAAAGAATGGTAACTGTGTAGTGGGGCTAGTTCCTTCTTATTCTTTCACAGTATTTTCTTAGCTGGACAAGTGTGTTCATTTTTCTTGATGACCTTGATCATCACTAAGGGACACTGCAATTAATTCAATAGGATTACATTGATTTCATAGATTAGGTTTGAGGGAGAATTGACATCTTTACGGTGTGGAGATTTCTTCATATAAATCATACGGATTTGTGTTATGTTGACTTTTAGTTCCCCCACTTTTGTTAATAAGGTATTTTCTTCCACCATATTTTCAGGTTTTTTTTTTGTGTGTTTAAACCTGAGATTGGCTTGCAGTATTGTATGTATGTGTCTGAACTATTATCTATCCATCTAGGCTAATAATTTTTGTATTTTGCAGCTTATTCTTTGTAATAAGATTTTTGAAAATTTGCCTTATTTTCCATGCTTTTGAAATCTTTAGCCTCAGAATGTTTCTTGAAGTTTTGATAAAATTCACACTATCTGGGCAATAATTACGTTCACATTTTCAAATGTGTTTGCACACTATAAAGCAATGTTTCTTCCTGTAATTCAGTGTTTTCTGTGTGTTTAGGTCCTATATTTATTTTATTTTATTGTTTCAATTTTATTTAATTTTATTATTTTTATTTATTTTATTGATACATATTAGATGTATATATATTTTGGGTACATGTGATAATTTGATACTTTCAAATTACATGATACATTCATATAATCAAATCAGAATAATTGGGATATCCATCACCATAAACATTTACCTTTTATTTATGCTAGGAACACTCCAATTCACTTAGAAGAAATGATGCCTGGTGTTCGAGAGATCAGTAGGGTGACTATAGTTAACATTATTCAATTGTATATTTCAAAATAGCTAGAAGAGAATAATAAAAAATTAGCCAGGTATGGTGGCCTGTAAAAATTTAAAAACGTTAAATAGTAATAATAAGTTCCAGCGACTAAGGAGGCTGTGGTGGAAAGATCACTTGAACCTAGCAGTTTAAGGTTTCAGTGAGCCATGATCACACCACTGCATTCTAGCCTGCGTGACAAGAGTGAGACCCTGTCTCAAAAAACCATATTTTTAAAAAGAGAATAATTCAAGTACATCGAATATTTTATATTTTAAATTGTCTATTTGTATGTTTTTTTTAAAAAATCTTGATTAGTTTAAGTACTTTTAAAATGTGCTTTATTTGATTTTTAAAGGACTCAACTCTTGGATATATTCCCTTGCCTAATTTATCCTTTTTCTATTTAACTTTTCAAAATTTTTGTTATTTTTATAACTTTTTGGTTGTTATTAATTTTATTTTTCCTTGCTTAGTAATACATTTTAGACCTTGATTGTTTATTAGAACTCTGCAGTAGCTGTGTTCTATAGATTTCAACGTACATAGCATCCACAATTGTTATTTATCAGATATGCGATAATCTACATTTTTTAACACAAAATTTTAACTGGTTGGAGTCTTCTTTTTGTTTCATTTTGCTTTTTGTTACGTGTGTTTCTTTTATTGTGTTATGGCCAGAGAATATTCCTGTACAATTTACACTTTTGTGTAAGTTATTGTGATTTTCTTGGTGGCTTAAATAAATCAGTTTTTGTAAATGTTCCATGGGCCCTGGAAAAAGATAAAGAGACATTCTGTTCTTGGGAGACATAGAATTCAGTGAAATCATTCCTTCATTTCTTCAACAAGTTATTTGTGAATGCATATTTATTCATTTTAAATATAAGTATTTGTGTGTGCCAGATTCTACTTTAGGCACCAGGGATGGTGCAGCAAATAAGACAAAATAAATGCCTGCCTTTATGGAGCTTTCATTCTAGCAAAGGAGACAGAAAATCAATCAGAAAGTCCAATCAAGCAAATAAATACAATACACTTTTTTTTTTTGAGACAGATTCTCGGTCTGTCACCCAGGCAGGAGTGCAGTGGCATGATCTCGGTTCACTGCAACCTTTGCCACCCAGGTTCAAGCGATTCTCCTGCCTCAGCCTCCTGAGTAGCTGTGATTATAGGCAGCCACCACCACGCCTGGCTAACTTTTTGTATTTTTAGTAGAGACGGGGTTTCACCACAGTGGCCAGGCTGGTCTTGAACTCTGATCCAACTGCTTCGGCCTCCCAAATGCTAGCACTGTGCCCGGCCCATACACTTTTTCAGTACTAACAAATGCTTTGACAAAAATAAAGCAAGTAAGGAGATGAGGAATGCTGGGCTGGAGAGGTGGACGGGTGGTGGGGGGAGGTATTAGAAGGATACTCAGCAAAGGCCTGCTTAAGCTGTGACATTTGAGCAGCCACTAAAAGGAAGCCAATGAGGCAGCATTGTCCTGAGAAAAGCATGCCTGGCCAGAGGAGCAATAGCAAAGACACTTGCAGGTGACAAAACCAGGGGATTTGAGAAGAGCAGCAACATCGCAACATCGACAGCGTGGCCTGAGTTGAGTGTGTGAGGAGGAACATGGCAGTGACCACAGTAATGAGTTTGGAAAGCCACTGGGAAATTTAGAACCAGAGAATGACATAATCTGATCTATGTTTTTAAAATGTTACTCTGACAATTACCCATTAAATTTGTTTTTTTATGATATTTTAGAATTCTATGAACCTTTACTTATTAGACCTTGGTCTACTTGATTCGTCAAAGGTTCAGAGAGCTGGGGTAAAGACTCCTGTTACTGTACTTGCTTCTGTTTATTTCTGCTTTTCATGCAATGTTTTCTTTAGGTGCTTTGGTGCTAAGTTAATTAGGGCCAAAAGTTTCAAGCAATGAGCCCAGGAGTTTTAGGTTGCAGTATGATTACAGCACTGCACTCCAGCCTGGGAAACAGTGAGATTCTGTCTCTTTAGAAAAAAAAAAAAAGTTTCAAACAAATGAGATCTTCATTGTGGATTTTATTTTTACTGCTTTAAATCTCTCTTCTTTTTTTGTGTAAGGAGTTTTCCTTGAATTCACCCTTTATGTATTAATATTGCAATGCAATGCTTGCCTTATTTTCATTTAGATTAGTTTGCTATGACTTTGCTTATCCCCTTTTAAAAATATTTTGAGTCATTTTCCCTTATTTTATCTGTCATATAGTCAAGCAGTTAGATTTTAAAATCCAGTCTATTTTTTTTCTCTTGCTAAATGGTCTGTTTTTGTTTTACATTTTACAATTAGGAAGATTTATAATACATGTTTAAGTCTTTAGTGGTTATAAATCTAAATTTGCATATGTACTTAAGTCAGTTTCTTGACTTTAGATGGATTGTGTTGAATTCTTAGTCTGAAATTTTGTGGCAGTTGACACATTCACACTTCTGTACCACTTTCCCTCTCAATAATCTATCTCTTTAAAAATATTTGCATTTTGTTCTACAGTTGTAATTCCCTCAGTCTTGTAGACATTTCCAGTTTCTTCAATCCATAGCTCCTTTATTGAGCTTTTCCTTTTAATTATTTTTTGTTTTTACTCAAACTATTTTTTTCAGAAGTTTTTAAGAAATCCTCAGAGATATTTTATATTTCTTGCTTTTCTGATGAGATCTGTCTGTTGCTTTTATTCTTAAATAAACTTTGGCTACATATGTAACTTTCGGGTTCAATTTTGATCCTGTAACAATTTACAAACATTGTTGCACAGAATTAAAAAAGGGTTTCATCTATTGTATCTTCTTCAGCAATATTAATGTAAGTACCATGATCTTATGCATCTCTCTTCCTTCTCTATTGTCTTCTCTCTAATGACAAGCATCTTCTAATCTTTTTGTCCTCTTAATCCTGTTCTCTCTGACCATATTTTCAGAACTGTTTTCTAATGTTAGCTTCTTCTAATGTGGCTTTCATTTCTCTAATTATTTTATTTTATTTTTTACTGCTGTTTATCATCTGTCAAATTATCTTATCTCTCATTTGGTTTCCTTGTCTTCTTTGA
This sequence comes from Piliocolobus tephrosceles, assembly GCF_002776525.5. Classification (NCBI taxonomy): domain Eukaryota; kingdom Metazoa; phylum Chordata; class Mammalia; order Primates; family Cercopithecidae; genus Piliocolobus; species Piliocolobus tephrosceles. Next base: position 5,503,019 of record NC_045435.1, on the reverse strand, counting down.
GCCTCATTTTGCCCCAGAGTCCAAGTTATTTATTTGTTTACCTTTTGGAATTTATTTGAAATTTTCTCCTGTACATTTCTTTGCAATACGTCTTTGGATATTTAGTTTTCAACCAATTATTTTCGCTCCGTATATTCTTCTCATTTTTTCTTTTATAACACCTCTGTATAGACCTTGTGTTGGCTCCTTTATGACTGTTGTTCACCTTTGAGTGAGGCTTCCTAAATCTTGGCCACCTATTTGCTCAACAGATGTGGGGAGGTGTAATGAACTAAATGCTTGTGTCCTTCAACAAATGCGTATGTTGCAACCCTATCCCCTAATGTGATAATATTAGGAGGTGGGGTCTTCGGGTGGTTTTTAGGATTAGAGGAGGTAATGACAGTGAAGCCCTTGTAGTGTCCTAAGAGAGCTTGCTTCCCATCTCTGCTATGTAAGGACACAGCAAGAAGGCATCGTCTATGAACCAGGAAGGGCCCTCACCAGACACAGAAGCTGCTAGAACCTTGGTATTGGATTTCCCAGGCACCAGAACTATGAGAAATAAATGTTTGTTGTTCAAGCCACCCAGTCTATGAATGATACTTTTTTATAGCAGTCCAAGCTAAGACAAGAGGGCTGGGGGAATGATGCAGTCTTGGATTGTAATCGCAAACAGTTTCCTACCAAGATCTCTCTATCACCTTTCCTCTGAGGTAGGTCTCCCTGTAGTTTGTAAGCTCTTCTTTTCTGGGGATGAGCAGGAGTTCCTTGTGGGTTGTAGGGAAGCTGGCATGTCATAAATCCTCCATGTGCTAGTCTAGCATGTATATTTAAAAATCTGCACATATAACTTCAGCCAACAGTAGAACTGCAGTTACCACTTCCCCTCTCTTCTATTCTCTGTCAGTCCTCTGGCCTGCTTCCCCGCTTGTGAGGCACTATTGTTTTTGGCAGATGTTCTTCCTAGTTCAAGGTTTGGATTTGTGGTGCATTTTCAGTTTCATTAGAGATGTTTTCTTCACACTTTGTTGCTTTCAGTGTGCTTTGGGGAGAACTGGTAAACAAACATCATTTATTCCTTTACCTTTAATTGGAAGTCCCCATACAAGTGGTTTATTGTTTTTGCAGTCTAAAGCAATCTCATTCACAGTGATTTTAAAGGATTCCCAGTGACTCTATTGTGTGACAAATTTATCAAAATACTAATCTACTAGGGCATCACCAAAGTCACTGAGAAAACTAGGAATTTTCAGCTAGCAATAGAGTCCATTCAAGGTCATATTCCCAAAACATTTATTACTGTATCATTAACTCATAAAATGACAGGTTGGAATGTGTACAAGCAAAGTTTGGGATGAGACTAGCAAGCTGTAATTTCAGCGTAATTAGTTTTGACATTATTTAGTAGGAAATGAGGGAGCCATTGAAGTCTTTACCAGGGAAGTCATTTGATTACAACTCTGTTTAAGAAAGATGGATTGGAGAGAGGAGAGAGAAAGGAGTAACATAGAGGGCACTGGTTAAGAGGCTGCTGCCATCAGTCAGCCAAGAGGTAATATCTTTTGGAGTTTGTGTTGCTTCTTACTCACTACTCCAGATTCACCAATCCTGTGTAAATAGAGAATAAAAAGAGAAAACTGTTACTTATATTTTGGCCAGCTCTGTAGTGTTAATGGCATTTCTCTCAATGCCTCACTGCTTGTCCATTATTGAAATACAGCAATTCTTAGTCAGATATAGTTGATAACTATCTGAAATACATATAATGATACATTTATTTATGGTACATTCCTACTTTGGAAAATGCACTGTTGGACATTTGAGAAGAAATGAGGAGTACAACATTGTTTTATCCTCAAAAAGTTTGCATTTTATAATGTGATTGGCAGAATAATGGCCGCCAAAAGATTTCTGTCTAATACTCCAGAATGTGTGAATATGTACCTTACTTGGAAAAGGTACTATCCAGATGTGATTAAGATTAAGAACTTAGCCGGGCGCGGTGGCTCAAGCCTGTAATCCCAGCACTTTGGGAGGCTGAGACGGGCGGATCACAAGGTCAGGAGATCGAGATCATCCTGGCTAACTCGATGAAACCCCGTCTCTACTAAAAAATACAAAAATCCGCCGGGCGCGGTGGTGCGCGCCTGTAGTCCCAGCTGCTCCGGAGGCTGAGGCAGGAGAATGGCGTGAACCCGGGAGGCGGAGCTTGCAGTGAGCTGAGGTCCGGCCACTGCACTCCAGCCTGGGCGACAAAGCGAGACTCCGTCTCAAAAAAAAAAAAAAAAAAAAAAAAAAAAAAAGATTAAGAACTTAGAGATGAGGATGACCAAATGCCTCTAAGAGTTGAAAGCAAAACAGGAATTAAGAAGAACTTTAAGGAGAGGACATATAATCGGGCTCTTGACGTTGACTAAAGTTTCCAGAAGCAGAGATGAGGCAAACAAATTTCAGACAGAAGGAATGGGATGAACAGAAGTTAGTGAGTGTGAAAATATGTACTGTGATGGAGAGGAAGTGGAGAAATCAGTACTATAGCATATGGGATTAAATTAATATTCATGAAATAGTTCTTTTATTACTAAATATTTTTATTGAATCATACATTTATAAGATATTTGGATAAAAAAGATGTAGAGAAATATAGAACCAAATTGTGAAAAATTTTTAATGCCAGGATTGAGAACCAGACTGTAAAAAGTTTTTAATACCAGGTAAATTATATTATTGTTATATATATTAAAAATAACATATATATGTTAATGTGTATATATATGTGTGTGCGTGCATGTGTGTGTTTGTATATATATACACACACATACATCAGAAACTTGTTGCCTTATAACATAATGTAGAGCCTTGGCCAGGCACAGTGGCTCTCACCTGCAATCCCATACTTTGGGAAGCCAAGGCAAGAGGATTTCTTGAGGTCGGGAGTTTGAGACCCCAGATACGGATGAAAGGAAGTGAAAGGAAGAAAGGGAGGTTAAAAATGGTTAGGATATTTCCAGCCTGGGTGCCTGGGAGAATATAATTCATTAACAGATAAAGGAAAATAAGGAGGATCTGGTTTGGAGGGTCAGGTTTGGTTTTTGGACATGTGAAGTTTGAAGCTCTAAATGCTTCATCTAAGTGGAACTATATAGCCGACATCTAGAAATGGCAGTCTAGCAGAGTAAAGATCATAAGTTTGTGATAAAATTTGCTTGTAGAAATGGAAATAAAAAAGCACAATGAGATGCTATCTCACACCAGTTAGAATGGCTATTACTAAAAAGTAAAAAAATAACCAATGCTTATGGAGTTGTGGAGAAAAGGGAACTCTTATACTGTGTTGGTGGGAGTGTAAATTAGTTCAACCATTGCGGAAAGCAGTATGGTAATGCCTCAAAATGCTAAGAGGAGAACTACCATTCAACCCAGCTATTCTGTTTCTTGGTATGTACCCAAAGGAATTTAAAGTGTTCTACCATAAGGGCACATGCCCTCAAATGTTCATTGCAGCTCTATTCGTAATAGCAAAGATATGGAATCAACCTAAATGCTAATCAGTGGCAGATTGGATAAAGAAAATGTGGTACATATACACTATGGAATATTATGCAGTCATAAAGAAGAATGAGATTGTCTTTTGCAGGAACATGGATGGAGCTGGAGGCTATTATCCTTCTTAAGCTAACACAGGAAAAGAAAACCAAATACTGTATGTTCTCGCTTATAAGTGGGAGCTAAATGATAAGAACTTGTGAACACAAATAAGGAAACAACAGACACTGGAGTTTCCTTGACAGGGAGGTTGAGAGGAGGTAAAGGAGCAGAAAAGGTACCTATTGGGTACTGGGCTTAATACCTGGGTGATAAAAAGATACGTACGACAAACCCCCACGACACATGTTTATCTATGTAACAAACCTTCACATGCACCCCCAAACCTAAATCAAAGGTTAAGAAAATAAAATTTGGCCATCAACATATAGGGAGGATAATTTTAGAGGTGAACATGCATGAGAGAGTAATTTGACTGGATACATGAAGAAGGAAAGAGGGCTAAAGAAAGAAAAAGGTCATGGAGAGGTTGCTGTGTGCATTATCTTTGACAATCTTCATTTGCTTTTGTTGCTGTGAAGACTAATTGACTCCCAGAGGCTGTTCTCTTTCTGCCGTACTGCAGCAACTGTAAGCTAACACTTTTCTTACTCTTGGACTCATTGACCTTCTCACTGGCCTGAGTTCTGAAGATTTGATAAACCTATTTTGTAATGGTCTAACACATCCAGATTTTGCCAAACTACTTGAGCCAGTTTAAAGAAATGAGAACTCCGGCAACAAAATAATACATGTTTGGGGGGAAGCAGATATTGTGGGTGTGGAGAAGATGGGTAATTGGGACCGCTGGCCCAAGCATACAATATTTGCTCTCCACATGCTGCCACTTTGCCACTAGAATTAAAAGTCCTCAGCCTGAGCTGCGTATCCCAAGAAAAACAGAAAATTCCAGTACTCTTTTTCTCTTCTGAGTTTATGGGAATGGGTAGTAATGAAAGCATAGTCTTTGTGAATGAAAAAGCTGATCTGCACCCACATTGGTATAGTCTGGGAATACTTCAATACTTCTAAATAGTTTTTGCTCTAATGTATTTCTTCATAGTATTGGCTATCTCAGCTGTACCCAAAGCTTTTAATTTGCTTAAATTTATGCTGGGAAGTTTTGGAAACTGGAACTTTGTAGGGGTTCCTCTCATCCTCACATTGTAATTCTCATGTGAATTTTTCCCCTGCAAAGTTATGTGGCTTTCCATCTGGCTATATTCATAAGCCATCCTTCTCATAGAACTTAGATCAAATGCATTAGTTTCCTTGGAATTAGATTAGCATCTTGATCTGAGAGCTTTCTTGGCTTTTCCTGCTGACAAGAGATGAAAGCCTCATAAATAAAAATGCTGCTTTGTTTGCCTTTATGTTGTGATGTACCCTGTGGAAGAGGAAGACAATTAGATCTGAACATCTTTTTATTCAATGTTACAGATATTTTCTTCTTTTATGGCTTGACCTAGCTCCCTCTCTTCCAGTATTATCTACTGTGCAGATTGTATAATAGCACTGGAAAATTAAATAGCAACCTTCAAACTAGCATTTGTTTCTTCTGACTACTTCAGAAATCTCAGGGGAGGATGTGAGTTCTTTGTGCTTCACTATCAATGATATCATTCTAAATTGAGTGATAGTGAATTACTTTTTCTTGAGAATTTTGTCAAAAATAGTCAATAATAATTGACAATCGAGTCTGAATAAAATACCATAATAAAGTCTGCATGCGTTAGACTGGAGGTAGCTATTTAAATTTATGTTTTTATTTAGCATTGGTTAAAAATTTATAGATGTTGCTAAATACTAAGGGAATTCTGGGACACAGATTCAGACATAGAATTCACCTGAGTTGAAGTGTAAATGTATAAAGTTATGACATCAGACTTGACTTTATTAATATGATGCTATTTAGGATAGTGCTACTTTTATATTAAAATAACTTTGAAGTAGTAAGCTTTTTGTTATTATTAATATAATGCTGATAATGTTATTGGTCATAATAATTTATAGTATTTAAAAGTAAAGTAGTTAGGATCTAGAAAAGGGCTGTGACTGTAAAATTTCAATAAATAGTAGAAGTCAGTGTTTCTGAGACCAAAGTTAAAGAGTGTAGGGAGAGAAAGAGGCGTGTGGTATCAAAATCAGAAGCCTGAACCTGTCATTGAAAAATGAAGTTGAAGACAGCCTTGCAATAATAAGACTGATTCAAGCAGAGAGATAGCTGATGGAAAACACCTGGAAATGGCAGTAGACATAATTTTGTGTCATTGAAACATATTCAAGTTTCTCAGCTTAGGCATATTAGTCCATTTTCACACTACTATAAAGACATACTCAAGACTGGGTAATTTATAAAGAAAAGACATTTAATTGACTCACAGTTCTTCATGGGGGGAGGCCTCAGGAAACTTACAATTATGACGGGAGGAGAAGCAGGCACCTTCTTCACAAAGTGGCAGGAGAGAGTGTGAGTGAAAAGTCCAGGAGAAACTGCCATTTATGAAACTGTCAGATCTCATGTAAACTCACTCACTATCATGAGAACAGCATGGGGGAAATCTGTCCCCACGGTCCAATCACCTCTCACCAGGTCCCTCCCTCAACACCTGGGGATTACAATTCAAGATGAGATTTGGGTGGGGACAGAAAGCTTAACCATATCATTAGGAGAATATGAAATTCCAAGGCTTTGTGGAATTAAAAAATTATTTTTAACTTTTGTGGTATGTAACAGGCATATATTTTTATGGAATATATGAGCTATTTTGATACAGGCATCCAATGCATAATAATTACATCAGAGTAAGTGGGATATCCATCACCTCAAGCATTTATCCTTTCTTTGTGTTACAGAGAATCCAATTATACTTTTAGTTACTTGAAAATATATAATAATTATTGTAGACTATAGTCACCCTGTTATGCTATCAAACACTAGGTCTTACTCATTTTATCTAACTATATTTTTGTACCCAGTAGCCATCTCCCCTTGGCCCCTCACCCAACTACCCTTTCCAGCCTCTAGTAACCATTATTCTACTTCCTATCTCTATGAGGTTCAACTGTTTTCAGTTTTAGCTCCCACAAATAGGTGAAAACAAGCAAAATTTGTCTTTCTGTGCCTCACTTATTTCATGTAACATAATGATCTCCAGTTCCATCCATGTTACATATGACAGAATCTCATTTTTTGTATGATTGAATACTACTCCATTGTGTATATGTACTATGTATTCTTTATACAGTCATCTGTTGATGCACACTTAGGTTGCTTCCAAATCTTGGTTATGGTGAATAGTGCTGCGATAAACATGGGAGTGCAGTTATCTCTTCAAGATACTGATTTCTATTCTTTCGGGTACATACCTAGCAGTGGGATTGCTAGATCACATAGTAGCTCTATTTTTAGTTTTCAGGAACCTCCAAACTCTTCTCCATAGTGGTTGTACTAATTTACATTCCCACCCAACAATGTACAAGGGTCCCATTTCTCCTTATCCTTGCCAGCATTTGTTACTGCCTGTCTTTTGGATAAAAGCCGTTTTATTTATTTTACTTCTTAAAATTATAATTACTTTTACTATACCTTTTTAATTAAAACTTTTTATTTTAGGTTTGGGGGTACATGTGAAAGTTTGTTACATAGGTAAATATATGTCATGGGGGTTTGTTGTACATATTATTACATCAGCCAGGTATTAAGCCCAGTACCCAGTGGGTACCTTTTCTGTTCCTCTCCCTCTTCCCAACCTCCCCCACCAAGTAGACCTCAATGATTGTTGCTTCCTTCTTTGCGTTCGTAAGTTCTTATCATTTAGGTCCCACTAATAAGTAAGAACATGCACTATTTGGTTTTCTGTTTCTGTGTTAGTTTGCTAGATAGCCTCCAGCTTCATCCATGTTCATGTAAAAGATATCTTATTCTTTATTATGACTACAAAATATTCCATGGTGTATGTGTACCCTATTTTCTTTATCCAGTCTGTCATTGATGGGTATTTTAGTTGATTCTATGTCTTTGCTGTTGTGAATAGTGCTGCAATGAACATTGTGTGCACAATCTTTATTGTAGGATGCTTTATATTCCTTTGGGTATATACCCAGCAATGGGATTGCTAGGTAGAATGGTATTTCTGCTTTTAGCTCTTTGAGGAATCACCATACTGCTTTCCACAATGGCAGAATTAATTTACACTCCCACCCACAGTGTATGAGAGTTCCCTTTTCTCTACGACTTCACCAGCACTAGTTATTTTTTGACTTTTTAGTAATCACCATTCTGACTGGTGTGAGATGGCATCTCATTGTGGTTTTGATTTCCATTTCTCTAATGATGGGTGATATTGAGCTTTTTTAAAAATATGCTAGTTGGCTGCATGTATGTCTTCCTTTGAGAAGTGTCCATGTCCTTGGCCCACTTTTTAATGGAGTTGTTTTTCTCTTGTAAATTTGTTTAAGTTCCTTAAACATGCTGGATATTAGACATTTGTCAGATGCATAGTTTGCAAGTATTTTCTCCCATTCTGTAGGTTGTCTCTTTACTGTGTTGATAGCTTCTTTTGTTGTGCAGAAGCTCTTAAGTTTAATTAGTTCACATTTGTCATTTTTTGCTCTTGTTGTGATTGCTTTTGGTGTCTTTGTCATAAAATCTTTACCTGTTCCTATGTCCAGGATGGTATTGCCTAGGTTGCCTTCCAGGGTTTTTATAGTTTTGGGTTTTACATTTAGGTATTGAATCCATCTTGAATTGACTTTTGTATATGATGGAAGGAAGGAGCCCAGCTTTAATCTTCTGCATATGGCTAGCCAGTTATCCCAGCACCATTTATTGAATAGGGAGTCTTTTCTTCATTGTTTGTTTGTGTCAGTTTGTCAAATATCAGATGGTCATAGATGTGTGTGGCCTTATTTCTGGGCTCTTTATTCCATTCCATTGGTCTATGTGTCTGTTGATAAAAGCCATTTTAACTGGGTAAAATGATATCTCATTGTAGTTTTGTTTTTTATTTCTCTGATGATCAATGATGTTGAACACCTTTTCATGTACCTGATTTCCTTTTGTATGTCTTCTTTCGAGGAACGTTTATTCAGATTTTTTTGTTCATTTTAAAATCAGATTATTAGATTTTTTTTCCTGTAGAGTTGTTTAAGCTCCTTATGTATTCTGGTTATTAATCCTTTATTAGATGGATAGTTTGCAAATATTTTCTCCATATCTGTGAGTTGTTTCTTCACATTGTTGACTGTTTCCTTTGCTGTGTAGAAACTTTTTAACTTGTTGTGATCCTATTTATCCATTTTTGCTTTGGTTGCCTGTGCTTGTGGGATATTACTCAAGAAATCTTTGCTCAGTCCAATGTCCTAGAGAATTCCCTCAATGTTTTCTTTTAGTAGTTTCATAGCTTGATGTTTTAGATTTAAGTCTTTAATCCATTTTGATTCAATTTTTGTATATCGTGAGAGATAAGAGTCTAGTTTCATTCTTCTGCATATGAATATGAATATTTCCCCAGCATTATTTATTGAATAAATTGTCCCTTTTCCAGTGTATGTTCTTGACTACTTATCAAAATGAGATCACCAGAGATGTATGGATTTGTTTCTCCATTCTCTATTCTGTCCATTGGTCTATTTTTTTATGCCAGTACCGTGCTGTTTTGATTAATACACATTTGCAGCGTGATGTGAAGTCAGGTAATGTATTCCTCCAGTTTTGTTATTTTTGTTCAGGATAGCTTTCACTATTCTAGGTCTTTTGTGGTTCCATATAAATTTAAAAATTATTTGTTTTTTTCAGAAGACTATCATTGGTATTTTGATAAGGACTGCACTGAATCTGTAGATTGATTTGGGTGGTATGAACAGTTTAACAACATTGATTTTTCTAATCCATGAACATGGAATATCATTCCATTTTTTGGTGTCCTCTTCAATTTCCTTCATCAATGCTTCATAGTTTCTAGTGTAGAGACCTTTTACTTCTTTAAGTAATTTTGAGGTATTTTATTTTATTTTATTTGTAGCTACTGTAAATAAGAGTACCTTCTTGATTTCTGTTTGAGATTGTTAGCTTTTGGCACATAAAAGTTGTACTGATTTTTTTATGTTGACTGTGTATTCTGCAACTTTACTATATTTGTTTATCGATTCTAATAGTTTTGGTGGAGTCCTTAGGTTTCTCCAAATAAAAGATCATATCATGTGAAAACAAGGATACTTAGTATTCTTCCTTTCCAATTTGTATGCCTTTTCTTTTCTTTTCTCCCTTTCCTTCCCTTCCCTTCCCTTCCCTTCCCTTCCCTCCCCTCCCCTCCCCACCCCACCCCACCCCACCCATGCCCTTTCCTTCCTTTCCCTTCCTTTCCATTTTTCTCTTGTCCTATTGCTCTAGCTAGGACCTCCAGTACTCTGTTGAATAACAGTGGTAAAAGTGGGCATCCCTGTCTTCTTCCAGATCTCAGAGGCAAGGCTTTCAGTTTTTTCCAATTCAGTATGATACTAGCTATGAGTCTGTTATAAATGGCTTTTATTGTGTATAGGTATGTTCCTTCTATCCCCAGTTTTTTTGAGGATTTTTTATCATGAAGGGACATTGAATTTTATCAAACGCTTTTTTGGCATCAATTGAAATGGTCATATTGATTTCTTCCTTTATTCAGTTGATATAGTGTATCACATAGACTGATTTGTGTATGTTAAACCATCTTTGCATCCCTGGGATAAATCCCGCTTAGTCATGATAAGCAATGTTTTTAATGTGTTGTTGAATTTGGTTTACCAATATTTTGTTGAGGATTTTTCATCAATGTTCACTGGGGATATGGGCCTATAGTTTTTTTTTTTTTTCTTGATGTGTTTTTGTCTGGTTTTGGTATCAGAGTAATACTGGCCTCATTGAATGAATTTTAAAGTATTCCCTCCTCAATTTTTTGAAACAGTTTGTGTAGGATTTGTATCAGTTCTTCTTTAAATGTTTGGTAAGATTCAGCAGTAAATCCATCAGGTCCCAGGATTTTCTTTGCTGGGATTGTTTCCATTATGGCTTTGATCTCACTACTTGTTATTGATCTTTTCAGGTTTTGGATTTCTTTGTGTTTCAGTCTTGGTAGGCTGTATGTGTCTAGGAATTTATGCATTTATTCTAAGTTTTCCAATTTATTGGCATATAGTTGCTCAGAGTAGCTTCTGTTTATCCTTTGGTTTCTGTGGTATTGGTGGTAATGTATCCTTTTTTACCTTGATTCTATTTACTTGAGTCTTCTTTCTTTTTTCCTCAGTTAGTCTGGATAAACATTTGTCGATTTTTCAAAATGTATTTTCAAAAAAACAACTTTTTGTTTGACCACTTGTTTTGTTTTCTTCATCCCAATTTCATTTGTTTCTACTTTGATCTTTATTATTGTTTTCTTCTACTAATTTGGGGTTTGGTTTGCTCTTCTCTTTCTAGTTCTTTAAGACATGCCATTAGGTTGTTCCTTTGTAGTTTTTCTTGTTCTTTGATGTAGGTGCCTATAGTTATAAACTTTCCTCTTATTATGCTTTCTTTGTATCCCATAGAGTATGGTATGTTGTGTTTCATTATCATTTGCTTCAAGAAATTTTTAAATTTTCTTCTAACTTTCTTCATTGCCCCACTGGTCATTCAGGAACATATTGTTTAATTTCCGTGTGTTTGTATAGTTTCCAATATTTCTTTTGTTATTGATTTCTAGTTTTATTCCACTGTGGTCAGAAAAGTTACTTCATACAATTTCAATTTTTAAAAAATGTTTTAAGACTTGTTTTGTGGCCTAACATATGGCCTATCCTTGAGAATGTTTCATGTGCTGAGGAGAAGAATGCATATTATGCACCATTAGAGGACATATTCTTTAAATATATAATAGGTGCATTTGTTTTATAATGCAGATTAAGTCTGATTTTCTTTGTTGATTTCCTGTCTGAATGATCTGTCCAATGCTGAACATGAGATGTTAACATCTCTGGCTATTATTGTATTGGGGGCTATCTCTCTCTTTAGCTCTAATGATATTTGTTTTATATATTTGGGTGGTCCCATGTGGGATGCGTATATATTTACAATTGTTATATCCTGCTGAATTGACCCTTTTATCATGTAATTACTTATTTTGTCTCTTCTTATAGTTTTAAATCTTGTAATCTTTTTGTATAAGCGTAGCTACTCCTGTTCTTTTTTTGTTTCCCTTTTGTGGAATATCTTTTTCCATTTCTTTATTTTCAGTCTATGTATGTCTTTAGAGGTGCAGTGTGTGTTAGTGTGTTTTTTTAAGAAGCTCTTATAAAGGTCGTCTGGTGATAACAAATTCCCTTAGTGCTTACCTGTCTGAGAAGGATTTTATTTCTCCTTTGCTTATGAAGCTTAGCTAGGTGGGGTATAATATTCTTGGTTAGATTTTTGTTTTTGTTTTTGTTTTGCCTTAAGAATGATAAAAATATGTCCCCAATCTCTTCTGTCTTAGGTTTTCTGCTGAGGGGTCTGCTGCTAGCCTGATGGGGTTTTCTTTGTAGGTGACCTGACCCTTCTCTCTAGCTGTCTTGAAGATTGTTTCTTTTGTTTTGACCTTGGTGAATCTGATGACTATATACCTTGGGGATGGTCATCTTACATAGTCTCTTGCAGAGGTTCTCTGTATTTTTTGAATTTGTATGTCCCCTTCTCTACCAAGTTTGGGGAAATTTTCATGGGCTATATACTCAAATATATTTTCCAAGTTACTTACCCTCTACCCTTCTGTTTTTGGAATGCCAATGAGTTACACATTTTGTCTCTTCACATAATCTCATATTTCTTGAAGCCTTTGCTCATTTTTATAGTTCTTTTTCTTTTTTTTTTATTTTTGTCTGACTGAGTTGATTCAAAGAGCTGGCCTTAAAGCTCTGAGATTTTTTCTTCAGCTTGATCTATTGTGCTTTTGATTCTTCTGATTGTGTTGTACAATTCTTGAAGTAAATTTTTTAGTTTCTGAAGTTCAGTTTGGTTCTTACTTTATATGGCTATTTCATCTTTCAGCCCTTGGATTGTCTTATTGGATTCCTTGGATTAGATTTCAACTCTCTTTTTGATCCCATTGAGCTATTTTGGCATACAGATTCTGAATTCTGTACCCATCATTTCAGTCATCTTAATCTGGCTAAGAACTGTATCTGGGAGAGTAGTGTTTATATTTGTAGGTAAGGAGGCACCCTGGCTTTTGGAGTTGTGAGTTCTTGTTCTGATTCCTTTTCATGTATAAGAGCTATTGCTCTTTTAACTATGATGTAGGTTGAGTATAGTCAGTTGGCTTCATTTCTGAGTGTTTCCAGAGGGTCAGCACTCTACAAAATGTTTATTTGTGGCTGGATCTTTGCCTTAGTTTTCACAGGCAATGCATACTGGTAAAAATATATTGTTACTGTATTTTCGGCTGCCATCAGAAGGTAGTGCTTAAGAGTATAAGCTGGCAGATAGGCTATGATATAGTTTGGATTTGTGTTCCCACCCAAATCTCATGTTAAATTGGAGAAGGGGCCTGGTGGGAAGTGATTGGATCATGGGGTGGAACTCCCCCTTGTTGTCATGATAGTAAGTGAATTCTCATGAGATCTGATGGGTTTAGAGTGTGTGGTGCTTCCCCCTTATCTTTTTCTTTCTCCTGCCACCGTGGTAAAATATGCTTGCTTCCCCTTCATCCTTCCACCATTATTGTAAGTTTTCTGAGGCCTCCCAGCCATGCTTCCTGTTAAGTCTGCAGAACTGTGAGTCAATTAAATCTCTTTTCTTCATAAATTTCCTAGTCTCAGGTAGTTTTTTCTAGTGGTGTGAAAACAGACTAATATAGAGAACTGGTACCAGGACTGTGGAGCACTGCTATGAAGATACCTGAAAATGTGGAATTGACTTGGAACTGCGTAATGGGTAGAGGTTGGGATGGTTTGGAGGGCTCAGAAGAATAAAGGAAGATGGAAGAAAGTTTGGGACTTCCTGGGAACTTGTTGAATGGTTTTGACTAAAATGCTGATAGTGATATGGACAATTAAGTCCAGGCTGAGGTGGTCTAAGATGGAGATGAAGAACTTATTAAGAACTAAATTAAAGGTCACTTTTATTATGCTTTAGTAAAGTGACTGGTGCATGGTGACTTTTGCCCCTGCATGAGAGATCTATGGAAATTTGAACTTCAGAGAGATGACTTAGGGTATCTGGCAGAAGAAATTTCTAAGCAGAAAAGCATTCAAGAAGTGACCTGGGTATTTCTAAAAGTGAACACTCATATGTATGAACAAAGAGATTATCTGAAACTGGAACTTATATTTAAAAGGGAAGCAGAATTTAAAAGCTTGGAAAATTTGCAACCTGACCATATGGTAAAAAACGAAAACCCATTTTCTGGAGGGAAATACAAACCAATTGCAGAAATTTGCATAAGTAAAGAAGAGCCAAATGTTAATAGTTAAGACAGTGGGGAAAATGTCTCCAGGGCATGTCAGAGACCTTCACAGCACTCCTCCATTCACAGGCCTAGAAGCCTAGGAGGGAAAAATGGCTTTGTGGGCTGGGCTCAGAGTTCTGATGCTCTATGCAGCCTCAGGACATAGCATGCTGCATCCCAGCTGCTCCAACTCCAGCGGTGGCTAAAAGGGGCCAACATATAGCTCAAGCTGTTGCTTCAGGGAGTGCAAGCCCCAAGCCTTGGTGGCTTCCACATGGTGACGGGCCTGTGGGTGCACAGAAGGGAAGAGTTGAGGTTTGGGAACCTCTGCCTAGATTTTAGAGAATGTATGGAAATGTCTGGATGTCCAGGAAGATGTCTGGGGCAGGAGCAGACTCCTCATGGACAACCTCTACTAGGGTAGTGCAGAGGGGAAATGTGGGGTTGAAGCCCACTGCCTAGTGGAGCTATGAGAAAGGGGTCACCATCCCCCAGACCTCCAAATGGTAGATCCACTGACAGCTTGTACTGTGTGCCTGGAAGATCCTCAGGCACTCAATGCCAGCCCATGAAAGCAGCCAGGGGGCTGTACCTTGCATCACCACATGGGCAGAGCTTCCCAAGGCCTTGGGAGCACACCTGTTGCATCAGTGTGCCCTGGATATGAGACATGGGGTCAAAGAGGATCATTTTGAAGCTTTAAGACATAATGACTGCCCTGCTAGGTTTTGAGGCTATAATCCCTTTGTTTTGGTCCATTTTTCCCACTTGGAATGGGAGCATTCACCCAATGCCTGTCCCTCCATTTTATCTTGGAAGTAACGAACTTCCAAGGGGCCTCATGGGAGGTGATTGAATCATGGGGGTGGATTTCCCCCTTGCTGGTCTTCTGATAGTGAGTAAGTTCTCATAAGATCTGATGGTTTAAAGTGTGTGGTGCTTGCCCCTTGTCTCTCTCTCCTGCCACCATGGTAAGACATGCTTGCTTACACTTTGCCCTTCTGTCATGATTGTAAGTTTCTTGAGGTCTCCCAGCCATGCTTTCTGTTAAGCTTGCAGAACTGTGAGTCAACTAAATCTCTTTTCTTCATAAATTACCCAGTCTCAGGTAGTTCTTTATGGCAGTGTGAAAACAGACTAATAGAGTCTTATATTCTGGGGCATGGCTCTTTTGTGTTTTGGCACAGTTGGCAGTAGTGCTCTGTTGTTGGGAAGGGGTTGGGAGAGAGATGGCCTGCTCACCTAGTCTGCTCCTGGGTCTTAGAGGAACACAATTTGATCACTGGCTCTATGCCCAGATTTCATTTGTTAAGTATTCTGGTCCACAGGGCTCCCTCAGGCATGGGCTGTGGTTGGCAGATAGTCTGTATTCTTGCTGGATCAGCCCTGCAGAGGGAGGCACACCCTGCTCCTTCACTGGCCCATTAACTCAGGTGTCTTATTTCTCTCAGTGATCAAGGAGTGAGGGCTCCTCCTTGCTTGGGCACTGCCCACACCAGCAAGTCCCACTCAAATAGAAGATGTGGGAGTGTTTAGGGTCACCTAATCCACTGTATGGGTGCTTTCCAGGGGAACATGGAGTTTCACCTGCCTGCAGAGTTCTGGCGGAAGTGGGACTACTTGTCTGGAAGCTCTAGCAGCTATAGCCTGCCTGGATACGTGCAGCAGAGGAGGGTGGAGTTTCCCAGGAGAACAGGAGACTGTGTCCCTGGTTTAGTTCATGTAGAAGCATGACCACTGGGCCAGCAACTGGCACCATGCCTTTTCTGGTGACAGAGGATAGAGTGATCTTACTGCTTCCAGTCACTGTGACTGTTGCCTCTATTGGGCTATGACACTGATGCCTGTGTATTTCAAGGTCCAAGGCCTTTAGAGGTCCCTGTGGACTTGAAAGTTGCCTCAGCAAAAACTGTGAGTGGCTCTCTGTCTCAGTTTAGAAGCACAGCATGGGGGTGGGGGCACCATGGAGGACTCTCCTATTCCCAGGCTTGTTCAGGTCCCTGTGGAGAGTGTGACTCCCCCAGGGGACAATCACTCCCTCACTCTTTTTTTGTGTTGGGGAGCTTCTTTTGGCTCTGTGTCAATCCCAGATGATATGCTGCCCAGCTTTGCTCCTCTCTGTTCTCTGTGTCTCCCTGTTACCTTGATGGATATTGACATGGTTTCTTGCCAGATGATTTGCTTGTAGGGTCAGTGTTCACTATTCTCTGTGTCTCCCTGTTACCTTGATGGATATTGACATGGTTTCTTGCCAGATGATTTGCTTGTAGGGTCACTGTTCACTAGCCTTTTGGTTTCCCCTCCAGGAAAGCAGCACACATGACCTGCCTCTAGTCCACCATCTGGACCCAACCCTGCATTTTTCAACTTTAGAAATTCTGTTTTTGTTTTTTGTTTTTCCTTTTAATTATTTCACTCTATTTGTTAAATGTAGTTAATACGATTATGAATTCTTATTCTGTGTTATCTAGAATTTTGTTGAACTTCCTCAAAATAGCTACTTGAAATTATCTGTCTGAAAGGTGACATATCTCTGTCTCTCCATGATTCGTCCCTGGTGCCTTTCTTAGTTCATTTGGTGAGATCATGTTTTCCTGGATAGTCCTGAGGCTTGTGGATATCGGTCAGCTTCTGGACATTGAAGAGTTAAATATTTATTATAATCTTCTCATACTGGGCTTGTATGCACCTATCCTTCTTGGGAAGGCTTTCCAGATACTTGAAGAGATTTGGGTGTTATAATCGAAGTTTTTGCTCTCTGCAGCCATATCTGCATTAGGGAGCACTCCAAGCCCAGTAACACTGTGGCTCTTGCAGACTCACAGAGGTACTGCCTTGGTGGTCTTGGATGAGATCTGGAAGAATCCTCTGGATTATGAGTTAGAGACTCTTGCTCTGTTCCCCTACATTACCCCAAACAAACAGAGTCTCTCTCTTTGTGCTGAGCTGCCTGGAGTTGAGAAAGGGGTGACACCAACACCCCTATGGTCACTACCACTGAGACTGCACTGGGTCAGACTTGAAGCCAGCATAGCACTGGGTTTTGCCCAAGGCTTACAGTGACCACTGCCTGGTCACTGCCTATGTTCACTCAAGGCCCTAGGGCTCTATAATCAGCAGATGGCAAGCTTGGCCTGTGTCCTTCCTTTCAGGTTGGCAAGTTCCCCCAAGCTCCAGAAGGGGCCCAGAGATGTTGTCTGGGAGCCCGGGGTGGAGTTGAAAACCCTAGGAATCTATCTATCTACTCTGGGTGAGCTGGCACCAGAGCCACAAGATGAAGTTTTTCCCTCTCTTTTTTCCACTTTCCACAAGCAGAGGAGTCTCTCTCTGTAGCCACCACAGTTGGGAATGTGCTGGATAACACCTGAAGCCAACATGTTTCTGAGTCTCACACAAGGCCCATGATGAGTACTGCTTGTGTATCACCGCTGCTATTTAGAGCCCAGGTGCTCTTTAGGCAGTAGGTGATGAATCTTTCCATGACTGGATCTTTCTCTTCAGGTCAGTGGGTTTCTTTTTATTTATTTATTTTATTTTTTAAGAATTTTTTTATTTCAATTGGGTTTTGAGGAACAGGTGGTGTTTGGTTACACGAATAAGTTCTTTAGCAGTGATTTCTGAGATTTTGGTGCACTCGTCACCCAAGTAGGGTACACTGTACCCAATGTATAGTCTTTTATTCCTCACCACCCCCGCCTTTCCCCAGGGTCTCCAAAACCCAACGTATCATTCTTATACCTTTGCATCCTCATAGCTTAGCTCCCACATGTGAGTAAGAACATATGATGTTTGTTTTTCCATTTCTGAGTTACTTCACTTAGAAAATAGTCTCCAATCAGGTAGCTGTGAATGCCATTATTTTGTTCCTTTCTTCATTTTGATGAATGAATAGTATTCCATGGTGTATACACACACACACACACACACACACACACACACACCTCTCTCACATTTTCTGTATCCACTCATTGATTGATGGGCATTTGTGCTGGTTCCATATTTTTGCAATTGCAAATTGTGCTGCTATAAACATGCATGCGCAAGTATCTTTTTGTATAATGACTTTTTTCCTCTGGGCAGATACCTAGTAGTGAGATTGTTGATCAAATGGCAGATTTACTTTTAGTTATTTAAGGAATCTCCACACTGTTTTCCACAGCGGTTGTACTAGCGTACATTTCCATCAACAGTGTAAAAATGTTCCCTTTTCACCACATCCACGCCAACATCTATGATTTTTTGATTATGACCTTTCTTGCAAGAGTGAGGTGATATTGCATTGTGATTTTGATTTGCATTTTCCTGATAATTAGTGATGGTGGGTGTTTTTTCATATGCTTGTTGACCATTTGTGTATCTTCTTTTGAGAATTGTCTATTCATGTCTTGCCCATTTTTTGATGGGATTTTTTTTTTTTTTTTTTGCTGATTTGTTCATTGTAGATTCTGGATATTAGTACTTTGTCAGATGTATAGATTGTAAAGATTTTCTCCCATACTCTGGGCTGTCTGTTATCTCTGTTAATTATTTCTTTTGCTGTGCAGAAGCTTTTTAGTTTAATTAAGTTATATCTATTTATCTTTTTTAATTTGCTTTTGCTTCTAGGTGCTTGGTCATCTATCTTTTGTTTGTTTGCACTTGTTTATGGGTTCTTGGTCATGAAGTCTTTGACTAAGTTAATGTCTAGAAGGGTTTCTCTGATGTTTTCTTCTAGAATCTTTATGGTTTCAGGTCTTAGATTTAAGTCTTTGATCCATCTTGAGTTGATTTTTGCCTAAGGTGAGAGATAAGTATCCAGTTTCATTCTTCTACATGTGGCTTGTCAATTATCCCATCACCATTGTTTGAATAGGGTGTCCTTTTGCTACTTTATGTTTTTGTTTGTTTTGTGGAAGATCAGTTGGCTGTAAGTATTTGGGTTTATTTCCAGGTTCTCTATTCTGTTCCATTGGTGTATGTGCCAATTTTTATACCAGTACCATGCTGTTTTGGTGACTGTGGCTTTATAGTTTGAAGCTGGGTAATGTGATGCCTCCAGATATGTTTTTTGTTTAGTTTTTCTTGGGCTATGTGGGTTCTCTTTTGGTTCCATATGATTTTTAAGATCATATTTTCTAGTTCTGTGAAGAAAGACGATGGTATTTTGATGGGAATTGCATGGAATTTGTAGATTGCTTTTGGCAGTATGGTTATTTTCACAATATTGATTCTACCCATCCATGAGCATGGGATGTGTTTCCATTTGTTTGTGTCATCTATGATTTCTTTCAGCAGTGCTTTGCAGTTCACCTTGTAGAGGTCTTTCACGTTTATTTGTTAGGTATATTCCTAAGTATTTTATTTTATTTTTTGTAATTATGGGGGTTAAGTTCTTGATTTGATTCTCAGCTTGGTCACTGTTGGTATATAACAGAGCTACCGATTTGTGTACATTAATTTTGTATCCTGAAAGTCTGATGAATTCATTTATTGGTTCTAGGAGTTTATGGATGGGTCTTTAAGGTCTTCTAGGTACATGATCATATCCTTAGTAAACAGTGACCATTTGACTTCTTCTTTACCGGTTTGGATGCCCTTTATTTCTTTCTCTTGTCTGATTGCTCTGGCAAGGACTTCCAATGCTATGTTGAATAGAAGTGGTGAAAGTGGGCATCCTTGTCTTGTTCCAGTTTTCAGGGGAAGTGCTTTCAACTTTTACCGATTCAGTATAACATTGGCTCTGGGTTTGTTTAGATGACTCTTATTACCTTAAGGTATGTCCCTTCTATGCGGATCTTGCTGAGGGTTTTAATCATAAAGGGATGCTGGATTCTGACAAATGCTTTTTCTGCATCTATTGAGATGATCATGTGATTTTTGATTTAATTCTGTTTATGTGGTGTGTCACATTTATTGACTTACATATACAGTAAACCATCCCTGCATCTCTAGTATGAAACCCACTATAGGTGGATTATCTTTTTGATATGCTGTTGGATTAGATTTGCTAGTATTTTATTGAAGATTTTTGCATCTATGTTCATCAGGGATATTGGTCTGTAGTTTTCTCTTTTTGTTATGTCCTTCCCTGGTTTTGGTATTAGGGTGAAGCTAGCTTCATAGAATGATTTAGGAAGGATTCTCTATCTTTCTCTATTTACGGAATAGTGTCAATAGGATTAGCACCAATTTTTCTTTTAATGTCTGATAGGATTTAGCTGTGAATTGATCTGGTCCTGGACTTTTTTTTATTTTGGCAATTTTTAAAATTACCATTTCAATCCCGCTGCTTGTTATTAGTCTGTTCAGAGAGTCTATATCTTCCTGGTTTAATCTAGAAGGGCTGCATATTTCCAGGAATTTAACCCCCTCCTTTAGGTTTTCTAGTTTATGTACATAAAAGTGTTTATAGTAGCCTTCCATAATCTTTTATATTTCTGTGGTATTCATTGTAATATCTTCCATTTCATTTCTAATTGAACTTATTTGGATCTTCTCTCTTCTTTTCTAGTTAATCTTCCCAATGGTTAATCAGTATTATTTTATTTTTAAAAATAACCAGCTTTTTGTTTCATTTATCTTTTGTGGTTTTTGTTTGTTTGTTTGTTTCAGTTTCATTTAGTTCTGCTGTTATCTTTGATTTTTTTTTTTTCTTCTACTGGGTTTGGGTTTGGATTGTTTTTGTTTCTCCAATTCTATAAGGTATGACTGTAGACTGTCTATTTGTGTTGTTTCAAATGTATTGATGTAAACATTCAATCATTCAATGCCATGAAATTTCCTCTTAGCACCGTTTTTGCTGTATCCCAGAAGTTTTGATAGGTCATGTCACTATTATTATTCAGTTCAAATAATTTTTTAATTTTGTCTTGATTTCATTGTTGACCCAATGATCATCCAAGAGCAGGTTTTTAAATTTTCATTTATTTGCATGGTTTTAAGGGTTTCTTTCAGAGTTGATTTCCAATTTTATCCCACTGTGGTCTGAGATAGTACTTAATATAATTTCAATTTTCTTCAATTTACTGAGATTTGTTTTCTGTCCTATCATACGGTCTGTCTTGGAGAATGTTCCCTGTGCTGATGAATAGAATGTGTATTTTGCAGTTGTTTGGTAGAATGTTCTGCAAATATCCGTTAAGTCCATTTGTTGTAGGGTACAGTTTAAGACCATTGTTTCTTTGTTGACTCTATCTTGATGACTTGTCTAGCGCTGTCAGTGTAGTATAAAAGTCCCCCACTATTATTTTCTTAACCATCTATCTCATTTCTTAGGTCTAGTATTAATTGCTTTATAAATTTTGGAGCTCCAGTGTTAGGTGCATATATATTTAGTATTGTGATATTTTCCTCTTGGACTAGTCCTTTTATCATTATATAATGTCCCTCTTTGTCTTTTTTTAACTGTTGTTGCTTCAAAGCTATAAAAATAGCTACTCCTGCTCACTTTTGGTGTCCATTTGCATGGAATATCTTTTTCCACACCTTTACCTTAAATCTATTTAAGTCCTTATGTGTTAGGTGAATCTCCTGAAGACAGCAGAAACTTGGTTGGTGAATTCTTATCCATTCTGCCATTCTGTATCTTTTCAGTGGAGCGTTTAGGCCATTTACATTCAATGTTAGTATTGAGATGAGATGTGAGGTATGATTCTATTCATCATGCTATTTGTAACCCGAATGCCTCATTTTTTTCATTGTGCTATTGTTATATAAGTCCTGTGAGATTCATACTTTGAGGAAGATCTATTTTGGTGTATTTCAGGAATTTTTTTCAAGATTTAGAGCTCCTTTTAGCAGTTCTTGTAGTGCTGAGTTGGTAGTGGTGAATTCTTTGTCTGAAAAATATTGTATCTTTCCTTCATTTATGAAGCTTAGTTTTGCTTGATACAAAATTCTTCACTGATATTTGTTTTGTTTAAGGAAGCTAGAAATAGGACTCCAATCCTTTCTAGCTTGTATGGTTTCTGCTGAGAATTTTGCTATTAATCTGATAAGTTTTCCTTTATATGTTACCTGATGCTTTTGACTTACAGCTCATAAGATTATTTCCTTCATCTTGACTTCAGATAACCTGATGACTCTGTCCCTAGGGGATGATCTTTTTGTGATGAATTTCCCAGGTGTTCTTTGAGCTTCTTGTATTTGGATGTCTAGATCTCTAGCAAGGCCAGGGAAGTTTTCCTTGATTATTCCCTGAAATATGTTTTCCAAACTTTTAGATTTCTCTTCTTCTTTGGGAACACCAGTTATTTTTAGGTTCGGATGTTTAACATAGTCCTAAACTTTTTGGAAGCTTTGTTCAATTTTTAGAATTCTTTTTTCTTTGTCTTTCATGGATTGGGTTATTTCAGTAGCCTTGCCTTCAGGCTCTAAGGTCCTTTCTTCCATTTGTTTAATTCTATTGCTGAGACTTTCCAGTGCATTTTGTATTTCTCTAAGTATGTCCTTGATTTCCAGAAATTGTGATTGCTTTTTGTTTATGCTATTTATTTCACTGAAGAATTTTCCTTTCATATCCTGTATCATGTTTTTGATTTCTTTAAGTTGAATTTCACCTTTCTGTGGTGCCTTCTGATTAGCTTAATAACTGACCTTCTGAATTCTTTTTCTGGCAATTCAGAGATTTTGTCTTGGTTTGGATCCATTGCCAGTGAGCCAGTGAGCCAGTGAGCTGGTATGATCTTTTGGAGGCACTAAAGAACCTTTTTTGTCATATTACCAGAATTGTTTTACTGGTTCCTTCACAGCTGGGTAGACTATGTCAGAGGGAAGGTATGGGATTCAGGGACTGCTGTTCAGATTTTTTTGTCCCATGGGATGCTCCCTTGATGTGGTGTTTTCCCCCTTCTCCTAGGAATGAGACTTCCTGAGAGCCAAACTGTATGGATTGGTTTTGGTCTTCTGAATCTAGCCACCCGGAAGAGCTACTGGGCTCTGGGCTGGTACTGGGGAGTGTCTGCAGAGTCCTGTGATGTGATTCATCTTCAGGTCTTGCAGCTGTGGATACCAGCACTTGCTCTAGTGGCGGTAGCAGGGGAGTGAAGTTGACTCTGTGAGGGCCCTTGGTTGTATTTTGTTTAGCACACCGGTTTTGTAATTTTTGGCCTCCAGCCAGGTGGTGGCACTTTCAATAGTGCATCAGCTTCAGTCCTACAGGGAGGAGGACGCAAACTCCCCCTAGGGACACCTGGTTAAGTATTCAGGTTTCTCAGGCAGTGGGCGGGGCCATAGAGCTCCCAAGAAATTATGGACTTTGTTTTTGGCTACCAGGGCAGGTAGAGAAAGACCACTACGTGGGGGCAGGGATAGGCATGTCTGAGCTCAGCCTTAGCTTGGGCAGGGCTTGCTGCAGCTGCTGTTGGGAATGGGGGTATGGTTCCCAGTATAGTGAAATTATATTCTCAGAGGGATTATGGCCACATCTGCTGAGTCACACAGGTCACCATGGAAGTGGGGGAGAGCTGGCAGTCACAGGCCCCGTACCATTCCCACACAGCCTGCAGTCCTAAAGGCTGGTCTCACTCCCCTCATCTTCCCCAAAAGTACCAATTCTATTTCCAGGAAGCCGGTGACCAGGGCTGAGAGCTTGCCCCAGACCACGAGCCTCCCCATTGAGAAAGCAAACAGATTCCCAGTTTTCCAGCATCTCGAGGAGCCTGCAGCAGTGATCCAGTTTCCTCAAAGGGTCTGTGGATTCTCTTGTCACTCCTGGTATGTTCCTGTAATAGTTAGTGGAGCAAAAGTTTGTAATATGAGTCTCTACATGCTGCTCTTTCTGTCTGAGTTGGGGAAGCAAGCTAGTCCTGCTTTCTATCCATCATCTTAATCCAAGCCAGTGGGTTTCTTTCTGGCCCAGAGTGTTTGTAGAAATGTCATCCAAGAACTAGGGCTTGGAATGTGAGAGTCTATTCCAGAGCTGTGACCTACGCTGCCTGTGGTTGGGGTTAGGGAGATGCAAGCACTCCCTTGGCCACTCCAGCTGATGTTTTACTAAGTCACATGCCCCTCAAGTTCACTAGCTCTGAGCCCAGCACAGCAACAGGTTTTACCCAGGAATTTTTGTTCTTGTGGCCTGGACTGCCTTTCAAGTTTATTTAGAACCCCAGAGCACTTTAGCCTGTGGTGGCAAGGCTTGCCAGAACTCTGGTTCTGCCTACTGAGATGAGTGATTCTCTCTGGCTAGGAATGGACTAAATGCTCCCTTTGTGGGCACCAGGTGAGTTTCGCCTGGTGTTGCTTTCACTGTGATAGGGCAGCGCTGAGATCCAATGCAAAGTCCCACAATCACTGTGCTCTCCTTCCCCTAAGTGCACAGATTCTCTTTCAGTGCTATGTGACCACTGCCACAGGAAGGAAGAGGGTTGGCTTTGGCAATTCAAGACTGTCTTTCCCATCCTCTTTAGAGCCTCTTTCTGTGATGTAAAGTTAAAACTAGGTACTCTGGCCAGGCATCGTGGCTCAAGCCTGTAATCCCAGCACTTTGGGAGGCCAAGGCGGGTGGATCATGAGGTCAGGAGATCAAGACCATCCTGGCAAACATGGTGAAACCCCGTCTCTATTAAAAATAAAAAAAATTAGCCAGGTGTGGTGGCGGCACCTGTAGTCCCAGCTACTCGGGAGGCTGAGGCAGGAGAATGGCGGGAACCCAGGAGGCGGAGCTTGCAGTGAGCAGAGATGGCGCCACTGCACTCCAGCCTGGGTGACAGAGGGAGACTCCATCTCAAAAAAAAAAAAACAAACAAACAAACAAAAAAACCAAAAAAACTAGGTACTCTGATCGCAAACTTGATTTTTGGTTCCTGTGAGGATGTTTTATTGTGAGGATAGTTGTCCAGTTCGGTGTTCCTGCAGGGAAAATGATGGGTGAAGGCTTATATTTGGCCACCTTGGAAAATAGAGTTTTAAATGTGATATCTGACTCCTTCACCTTCTCAAGATCGATATATCTTCCAATCTACTTTCTAATTTTCAAATTTCCATTTATCTTTTTTAAAAAAAAAAAAAATTTAAAGCAAATTTTAGCAGGAAGTAATTTATAAAAATGGAGAAATTTATAATGAGTTGCCATTGTATATAAGAACTTCCTAAAGTTGAACTGAATTTCAGGTAAGTACAATTCCTTAAGAAGGTGGTTAACATTTCAGGCCCTCTTTGATCAACAATTTGTGCCTCTGTTATGCTCTGTAGTTATTGAAAACCAAGAGCAAATTTTCCTAATATACTAGCTATGATTTCAGAAAACTGTCAGTCTCATCATGTTTTTATTATGAGAAGGGATCCTAATTGCAACAGAATTTTTGAAAGAAATAGGCAGGAGCCATATGGAACTTTATCCATTTTCTGCCAAGAAATTGTCTTCTCATTCAAAAGCTACAGACATCTAAGATACATAGAGGAACTTAATCCTTTATGTACAATGATGCATTTGCTTGAGCCACATTGATTGGAAGTATAGAATGAGATTTGTATTTATTTATTTTTTATTTATTTTTTATTTTTTGAGACGGGGTCTTGCTCTGTTGTTGCCCAGGCTGGAGTGCAGTGGTGCGATCTCCTCTCATTGCAAGCTCCACCCCCCGAGTTCACGCCATTCTCCTGCCTCAGCCTCCGGAGTAGCTGGGACTACAGGCGCCCGCCACCATGCCCAGGTAATTTTGTTTTGCATTTTCAGTAGAGATGGGGTTTCACTGTATTAACCAGGATGGTCTCGATCTCCTGACCTCGTGATCTGCCCGCCTGGGCCTCCCAAAGTGCTGGGATTACAGGTGTGAGCCACTGCGCCTGGCTGAGATTTTTATTTTTAAGAAATTATTTAAATGTCATGGTTGTGAATGGAGTTATTCCAACTGGATTTTTCTAATCATTGGATTTCTATTTTACTTTTATCAAGCTTTAAATTGCCATTCATGAGCACACTTCAAGTTGACCTTTTAATTGTCAACTTTTACAAGATTTTGTGTGCATCTGTGTGGGTGGGGTTACTTAAACTGGAAAAAGTAGAAGATAATTTATCCTTTGAAAAGTATTTGAAACATTTATGGTTAAGAGTAATAACTTGGTTCCAGTAAGTTATGTTTTTCTGAAATCACAACATGAAACTGAATATTAGAATTAAATAATCTAATTAAATTAAATCTAAGAATATTATTAAATTTCATATGCCAACTTGTGATATGAAAATTATAGATTGCAGAACAGAGGGAAAAATGGGTAACAGCTCCATGTAAGATAGTAGTGTTCAGTAGTGTAATAAGACCAGGGAGAAAGGAAACTCTGGGAAGGAGGCTGGGGTTTAGCTCTGAGGAAGATGCATCTTCTCTTGTTAAAAAATTCAGGCTGCAAAGAATACACTGAGCAACTCACCATCTTTCTCAGAAACAGAACTGGCTAGGTGTGGTTTGACGTATTTCATATTTGTCTGTTAATTCGTGGTTGTGTCTTTACTTCATTGTGATATAATACACCTCCAGAAAAGTACACCTATCATAATTGCACACAATGGTAAGGCTTGGAGGTTGTTGTATGGAGGGAGCAGGGGCCCATGTAAAGTGACAGAAGGTCTTAACCTGGGTTGAAAAGTGTGGACTTTCAAGAAATAGAAGCAGATGACTTTCTTTTTTTTTACTTTTTATTTTTTATTTTTGAGACGGAGTCTCATTCTGTCGCCCAGGCTGGCAGATGACTTTCAAATGCATAGTAGAGGATAAAGAAACACCACTTTAATTTTTTAGGGTGGCCTATATATTTTGTTTGGAAGTTTAAATTCTCTGTCATCACCTGGTAGTGTCCATCCCTGCTGCTGTGGCCCCTCTTACTGTTACTCTGACCTTCACAGGTCTTTGGGAACTGATCACTCATTGTTGATGGTATTTTTCTTGTCTATCCCGTCTTTGCTTTTCTTCCCGTCATCAAACAGATTAAGGATGGACCCTCTCCTCATCTGCCTTACAATTCTTTATTTAGAGACTAATACAGGGTTTCATTCCTTATTTCATGTAAAGTCCTTTGTGTTAAAACTCTTTTATTTCTCTCTTTCAGTTTCTCACAGTCCCTCCAGAGTATGTAGTTTGACATAAGATAACTTGAGCAATACTTAGAAGTCAGCACTGCAAATCATCTCTTGCGCATTCAATTGCAAATGACCCTAAATGACACAGAACACCAAATGGTAGGCTCTCTTACCTCAGAATGAGTTCCTGGATCATTAATTAGAACTTTCAGGAATGAATATGAGATTAGCTATCCATGTTGCCCTAGGATAGACATTCCAGTATACTAATAGAAAAACAAAATGGTAAAAGTAATTCAAAGATAGGTTTGCTGTGCTATTTTTTTTTTTTTTTTGCCAAATAAAATTCTCCTTTTCTCCCTCTTTCCAAATTAGCATATCCTCCCGCGAATGAATGTGTGCATTTGTATGGATGACTTATACATCCTGATATAGAACTTCATAGGAATGAATTTCAGTGAGGTTTTCTAATACAGAAGACCATATCAAAGAAAAAGAAACACACTTTAACTGTTGACTGGCTTTCACCACTTACGTGAGAAAGGAAATGTCAGTAGCTTAAAAGAAGTTCTAAGATCAGTGTATTTGAGCCTTTCAAATTTTAAAATCTGTTATAAAAACCCATCAAAAACATGCATTGGAAACAAATAGATTGATACTTCTCAGGGTGCTGGAGAAATTTATTTGTTTTCCCTGAGTGCAAAAGGTAGAGAAGTATAATCTTACTCTGGAGAGATCCCATGCTGGTTATCAGTATACATGTTAGTTGTGTGCAGTTATTGCTTTTCAGGAACTACTCCTCTGACTTTCATGGAAACAAAGACTGTGCTACAACCATGCATTCACAGAGCCATGGTGAAATAATTGGTGAGGCAAAGGTAGTAAATAATCCAATTGTTGGGGTCATTCAGACCTAAATAGACTTTCTGTTGAAGTGACCTGAAGTTGCCCTAATTATTTCTCTGTTCCAGGTGTATAGATCCTGTCTTAGAAATGTAGTGGGAGGTTAACGTGTCAGGCTGTGACTTTATTCTGTCCCTGGAATAACCAAGAATGTTTTAGAAAATCAATTTGCCCTCACCAGGAGGACTCCACTGAAGTACAGAATCATTGTCTATTGGGAAAAAGTTCCTCTGAAGATGAATATGGCTTCATTTCTGTTTCGTTAGCAGTGCTTCAGAGAAGATGATGGATAAACTTAGTTATTTGTTGCTTTTCTTATTAAAGATTTTACTCATTTCTTTTCAATGTAGAAGAATATGGGAGCCTGAAGGTGATTGCCGAGATTTGTCATTTTCAGTAGTTCAGGGATCTCCCTGAGAGAAACTGAAGGCATCGGCTTTCAACACTCATGTCTATAAAGCCACCACAGAGAGGGAAATGTGTGAACCTTTGGACTCCAGACATTGCTGCATTTGAAAAGAGTTGTTGCTATGAATATTGGAATATTTTCCTTCTGGTCACTGCTTATGACTTATATGTAGGGCAGAAGATTGGGGGTTGCATATTACAATTGGGGGTTGTAATATTACAGTCATATTACACCCACTCACAAATTCTGAGTTCAAAAATGTTGTGTTTAAAAATTAGCTTCCTTGATTAGATTAATATGCAGAATTGTTAGGTGTTGTAAAACAACATGCAAATTATGTCCACATGATTAATGAGAAATGAAAAATCCAGCCAAATATCTTGTTCACACACACACAGTTTCCCCAAATTCGAGCATATATACTTCCATTTTTGTAAAATAATTTACCTTAAAGCAATTTTAAGAAAAAATTGATCTGTTTCTCTACTTTGCCTTTCAAATCTGCCTCATAAGTAATGGAATTTAAAAAGATGTGACAGTGTTATTTAAAATGAAATGAAATAAAATGGCATAAAAAAATATATCCAAACGTTCCTTTCCTTTTAGTAAACAGTTTTTGTGACGGAAGTTGCCTGGGAGTGAGTCTCCAGAGACCAGTTCTGTGGGGTGAAGGAGAAGTCATTTAACCCTCCTTGGCCTTTGTTTCTCACCTACAAAATTAGGGTACTAGAGAAATGATGTCTGTGGTTTCCATCAGTTCCCTCCCTCTAACTTTAAACACTATAATTTGCTTTTCTCTGCTATGCATATGCTACTGTCTAACATTCCCTTGGGAATGATACTTTCAGCATCGTTTTCAAATAGTATTCAAGAGAGAGAAAACTCCAAGGCAGCAGACCCAGTATTTTCAAATTTTAAGGCTCAACTGAGAAGAAAAGAGTTCATCCAGAAAAGGGTATAAATTCCACTTGACTTACAGCGTAGCCCTTTCCACACACCTCCATTATGGAAGAGGTTGACATTAAAAAGATTTTCCCATCTTTAATGGCTGTGACTAAGAGTCTTGATTGTACAATATTTTGGCTTGCACTTCATAGTTCCCTCAATGTCCCCATCTATGTCCATGGGTAGCTCTCTAAGTACAGCAGCTGTGCCATCTGTTTCAAATATTATTTCAGCCCTCACTGTTTTGGGATAAATTTCATAAAGTGTATTGCATATACACACATTTAATTGAACAAACGAGAAGCATTTCCAGTTTAAAAAAGCTTCCTAAATGACAAGAAGTGTCCAATTTCCATTCAAATGGTTACTTCGGGGCTTTAAAATGTGTGAATTCATCTAACAGAGGCTGGTGGTATGTTTTGAGGCAGATGGCTTGATTTTGTGAAGAAAAAAAATTAAATGGAATTTACTATCTATCTTATTTTTTTTTTTGGCAAAAGACTGACATAATAAAGATGTGTGTATTACTGAGAATGCTTTTTAATAATGATTCTACCTTATGTTTTCCCCCAAGAATATGGTTAACTGACTAGGAAAATCTATTTAGAGATTTTATGTTGATCCATAATGATCAGCTTAGAAAAAAAAAAACCAAAAAGCTGCCCGCAGACAGAATTGCTGAAATACAAAAGGAAAATAATGCTCTACAACTTTCTAAAGGAGTCCAAGAAGAAAGGAATGCTGAAGTTTATTTTGTTTCTCCTGTTAAATAGTTGTGAAACCAACTGAAGATTTTTGAGGGAAGGAGAAGGGATTTCACGTCTCGTGAGAATGTCCTTAGAGGAATATCTTTGGTGGGCATGACAGGTGTTGTGTCCAAGGCACTTTTTATATTTAAGACCAGACGTTTTAAAAGTGTGTCACTGGAATTATTCGTAGTCACTAATGCTGTGTGCTCTCAAATTTATACTCATGTTAGCACATGTCAAAATTATGTCAAAAATTCTATGCTGTAAGGATCTTTATTTTCCCATTTGTAGTTTGCAGAACTGACTGAGCTCCTCGTTAGTTCTTGATTAGTTAAAACACAGTATGTGTCTCATACTTCTTGAATATGGTGGTTCAGGAACCTAAGCCTAAGCCAATCAGCTCATAGCTTCATGTGGCAGCAGTTACAGATGATTCCCAACTTACAATACTTCAACTTACAATTTTTCCACTTTACGATGGTGTTTTTAGCTGTGTACATTAATGATGAATACTTATACTTTTTTTATTTTTAATACAGTATTCAAAAAATTGCATATTTAATATTTTATTAGAAAATAGGCTTTGTATTACATTATTTTGCCCAACTATAGGATAATGTAAGTGTTCTGAGCACGTTTAAGGTAGGTTAGGCTAAGCTATAATGTTCAGTAGGTCAACTGTATTAAATGCATTTTTGATTTACAATATTTTCAACATTTAATTGGTTTATCTGGATGTAACATCATCATAAGTTCAGGAGCATCTGTATTGGTTTAGAGGTAAGCATATGACCTAAGTTATTCCAAGCAGTATAAAAGAAAGAGCATTTCTTTGATTGCTGGAGAAAACTCGTTTTTTCTCTCCCAGTGGACATGAACAGGCAAACATTTAGCCTTTTTTTTTTTTTTTTTTTTTTTTGCCACTGAGAACTTACTGGAAACATAAGGGCAACCAAGTTTAGAATAAAATAAAGAGTGTGGATAGCAGGATGAAAAGTAGAAAGAACCTGTGGCTTTGATGACATAGTTGAGCCTTTAGGTCCACTGCCTGGCAGTCCATTATGCTTCAGAGTCTCTCTTATGTCGTCAATACTTACTGTTAG
The DNA here is from genome assembly GCF_002776525.5 of Piliocolobus tephrosceles. Classification (NCBI taxonomy): domain Eukaryota; kingdom Metazoa; phylum Chordata; class Mammalia; order Primates; family Cercopithecidae; genus Piliocolobus; species Piliocolobus tephrosceles. The sequence continues at coordinate 5,471,919 of NC_045435.1, read as the reverse complement.
AACACTTCTTATTGTTCCTACCATTTGAGTCAGGTATTTTGATACTTGCAGCTAAAAGCATTCCAACAGGTACACTTGAGGATGTGGTTTAGGGTGAGGATGTGACTCAGGGTGAGGCAGGCTCAGACATGTACAACATGAGACCTCTCAATCAAGGGTGTTGAGTCTTCTCCCTTTTTTGACACATGTATTAGTTTTGACATGAAGGACATTGGCTGGAAGAAAACAATCCTACAAATAATTATTAAATTAAGGTGGGTATTGGAGGCTATGCAGTGGAGCCTAAAGCTTTCATGTGTTTTGAGATTGACTGAAGGTGGCTATTTTCTCGCTAAACCAGTGGTTCTTAAAGTATAATCCCCAAACAGTCCTGACTTCTGGTTTCTTCTTACACATGTAAATAACTTAGAGATGTCTCACCTGTCCTTAGCACAAGAAAAAAGGTAGCTCAATAACTCTTCTTAGTCTATCAGGGAGTTGAGGTGACAGGGTAAATTGCTGTTTAGGAAGCTGAAGAGACAGGCAAATATGAGAATCACAGCTTACCAGAAACACAAACCACTGGAGCCAGTAATGGGTTAGGACCATTTGAGTGTTTCTTAAGGTAACTGAAAAATTGCTGAAGCTGAGTGTGGACAAGCTTGAGAGTTAAAAACTCCTGGAGCCCAGTCTCAGGAGGACCTGGACTTGTCATGCTTTTGTGAGATTTATTTGTGGGATCCTGTCTTAGTCTGTTCAGGCTGCTATGACAAAAATACCAGACTGGGTAATTTATAAATAATATATATTTCTTGCTTACAATTCTGGAGGCTGGGATATCCAAGATTAAGTCTCCAGCAGATTTGGCATTTTGTGAGGGCCCCATTTCTCATGGATAGTCTCTCTTGCAGTGTCCTCACATGGCAGGAGGGGCAAACAGGCTTCCTCAAATCTCTTTTATAATGTATTCATTCTCATGACCTAATCACCTCCCAAAAGCCCCAATTCTTAATAGAATCAATTTAGGGGTTAGATTTTAGCACATGAATTTTAGGGGTACACTCACATTCATATAGTAGCAGATTCCTACCAGAAGATTCTTTTAGTGAAGATTGGAGAAAAATCCCCTTGTGGTTTTGGCAGGGCAAAAGTAACCGTTTTGAAATAAGCCCAGTGTGTTCTTTGTATCAAAGTCCTGCCCTGCAGGAAAACTAGTTTACTAGAGCCTTATCTTATGTGGAGGAAGGGCAATTTGACAACCGAGTCCTCTCTACCCTTTCTGCCTCATGTAAGGGAGGAAAAAAAGGCTAAGAAAGACTTCTGAAGGTCGCAGTCTGAGGACTCAGGCCCATTAGAAATGGCAATTTAATCATCATGTTATAGAATGCTTCCCTCTTGAATACCATCATACTACACCAATAGGGCTCCTACATAATAACAGTGAGTTACAACGTGGAGCACTGAAAGACAAAAACTATATCCAAGAATGAATTTCTAGGGAAACCCAAAGACAACATGGAAGACAAAAACAAGGTGGCCAGTGGTGATTGAAGCCTCTGACACCTATAGCTGTACCACACATTAAATTCAGCCTAACTGCTAGGCAGATAAACATACAACCTCACACTAAAGGCCTATTTACTTCAGTTCCTATTATTCAATAAATCATGTCGTTTTCAACAAAAAATTATAACACATGTCAAAAGGCAAGAAAAAAACGCAGTGTGGAAAATCAAGGTAAGCACCAAAACCAGACTCAGACGTAGCAGACATTTTGGAATTATTGAGTATAGTCCCAGGATAAGCATATCTCCATCACTTGGGAATCTGTTAGAAATACAAATTTTTGGATCTCATCCTAAACCTACTGAATCAGAAACTGAGGGTGGGGACCAGCAGTCTGTGTTTTAACAAGCCCTCCAGGTGACTGTGTTTGAAGATCACTATATTAAGCAGATATAAAATTTGTAATTTCTTCTTTTTCCTTACTTAGATTTCTCAGAAATAGTATAGTAACAAGGTGATTCAAAATGTAAAAGACTCCCTGAAAACATTGTTATAATTGTGACTTTTAGTTTTGTCAAACAGCATCATTGCTAATGAATAGTTTCTGATGACCACGTGTGGTATGGAGTACCTGAGTGTTTGTGTCAGACTTACCATTTGACTTGGGAACCTTATCATCGTCAACCTCGCAGACAGTGTTGAAGTCCAGATTTACAGCTCATAGATCTCCCATCCAGGAGGTTAAAATAATTTCTCAGTGCTGGGTTTCCAGGCCCTAGGGCCCTACAGATTTTTTTCTACGTTGGTTTTTATGTAGGGAATTTGGGAAAAGGGAGAAAATCTTTACATAGGTTCTTTAAAGGCAGACTGTGTTATTGTCTCGCTCTCTCAGTTTACTCAGTCAGTGCTCACTTGCCCTCTGGCCTGATCATAGTTATGTAGCCACCAGAGAGTCAGTTATTAAGCCTAATTATGATTGCTTTGGACTCCTCTGAGACTCCGATGTCATAGGTCACTTTTTAGGCTTTTGATCACAGTTTTCTGTCTTAGGTTGGTGTTGCTCATACACTGGCTGCCTCTCTCCTCTTGGTGCCTGATGTTCAGTGATGATAAATGTTTTTCATCAAGCCCAAGAAGAACCATAGCTTGCTATTACTTGCAGAGGCCTCTTAATTTCACATTGGAAAAGCTGAAGTCTGAGGTGGGGAGTGTGTGATAATTTGCTTCATTTATTCATTTGCTCAGAAATACTTAATGGGTTCCTACTATGTGTCAGGCAGGAATCACAGAAACATGATTAAAATAAAGGAATAGTTAATTCCTATGCCAGTACTGCTTTTATAAATGTATTTGAATAAAAACAAAATGAAAGAAACTAAATCAGTGAAAGCAATACAAATAAATAGGGAAGGAAAAAAGAAAAATAACAAAGCGAAAAGGCCACTTGGGAGCTAAGTGCCCTCTTGATGACTAAGCACATATGTTTACTTTTCTGTCCTTAAAGTTCCACCAGGGTGAAAAATAAGCATAACACTAAAGCAGCACTAGGAAATGTGGAAGAGTGATACCAGCAGAAGCAAAACATTTCTGGATGATATAAAGCAGATGGGATTAGTTTGATGAAATAACCAAATAGAACTGGTAAGTACAGTTAATACAAATGAAAGAGAGTAGCAATGGAAGAACGGAGTTTGTTCAATTTTAATCAGAAGTTTGAAAAGCTTGGAGTTTTTTGGAAAAGCCCAGGGATCGTAATTATGAGGAGGTAAGGAAGATATTCAACTTTGTGGCATTTGATGGGAAGGCTAATGAACCTGGGGTGTTTCAAGCACCTGGAAAAGGCATTTCCACCCAGATCCCACAGAACTGGCATGAACAGTTTGAAAGGTAATAAAGGAGCAGATGGATTCTGCCACTGGGGATAGGCAAGGGATATTTAAAGTGACCACTGGGGTTATAAGGAGAAGTGGAATATGGTGCTCTTGGGTAATGTCAGCTGCCAACAGGGCTAGACTTTTTCACCTTCTAATGGAAAACTCCCATCCACTACATGACTGCATTTTTGTGTCTCCCAGAATTCGTACGTTGAAGCTCTAAATCCCAATGGGATAGTATTATGAGATGGGGCCTCTGGAGGTAATTATGTTATGAAGGTGGAACCCTAATGACAGGATTAGTGCCTCATAGGAAGAGACATGAGAAAACTTGCCTCCTCTATCTTTGCTCTCTGCCATGTGAAGACACCTCGAGAAGATGGCTTTCTGTGAACCAGGAAGCAGGCCCTCACCAGACACTGGACCTGCCAGCACTTTGATCATGAACTTCCTAGCCTACAGAACTGTGAGAAATAAATGTTAGTTGTTTAAGCCTTGCATCTACGGTAATTTGTTACAGCAGCCTGAATGGACTAAGATACCACCCAGCTTGCTAACTATAGTTATGGCTTCTATCATTTGTAATCATATTCATTATCAAAGAAGCTATAACTTTCACACTATCCACCTGTAAATATAAATGAACTACTTATAAATATAAATGAACAACTAAGAATTTCCATATATTGAAGAAAAAAAAGCATAAAAATGAGCCACCAAACTAAACAAACTGAAGTAACTCTTGAAACAATTGAATTACTGGTGAAATATAGAAAAACTTAATGAAACAATTTAATTTGTATCTTAAGAGATATTTGAGGGACACTGCATTCACATAGTTAGAATAGACCACTGATAAAAAGTAAAAAAAAAAAGGAAATTTCATAGAAATTAAAATAAACATATATTAACTGAAACGAATATAACAGAGCAATTGATGTGGAATGTAAAGTTCTTAATTTCCAAAAGTGTTTTTCATCTAGATGGACAAGACTAGTCACGTTGGACTGATTTTTGTTCAGAAAAGGGCCACTTGAATGGGTGCATTAACCCACTGTCCACGTGAAAGAAGATGATAAGGAGGACTTTGGCTAACGAAAGCTGCCTTTAATCTGATTTTGAAATGCTGAGTTGGTTACTGGTGAGGAGATGGGAATATTTGCATGGGATAATGTTATGAGATGGAGAAAGAATTTTCCGAGAAGGTCAACGTTTTCCCTTTTAAGGTCCAATGTTGTTAGCACCTCTCTCACCGATCAAGTTTATGAAAAGCCCAGTGGCTTAGTAGACAAAGACTGGAGCAAATTCTTTGAATTCTTGTGAAATTGGGGAGAGGAAGGACTACCTCAAGAAGGAGATACCAACTTAATTGTGTGTCAGCTAGAGAGCAGTTGAAAAATACAAAAGGTGTGGCTAAATTCATACTCCTTAACTGCTGAGGTATATTACACTAATTGACTAAATATCAACAATAAAGATCAGAGCAGAAATAGAGTCTAGAAAAACAAAAGCTCAATGAAACCAAGAGCTGGATTTTTGAAGATAAACAAAATCTACAACCTGTTAGCCAGACTAAAGGAAAAAAGATAAGACTTAGGTTTAATTATAAATGAAAGAGGAGACCTTAAAACTGATAGCATAAAAATACGAAGTATCATTAGGGACTACTATGAGCAATTATAGGCCATCAAACTGGATATCTAAAAGAAATGGATAAATTTCTAGAAACATACAATCTGCCAAAACTGAGTCATAAAAAAATAGAAAATCTGAACAGACCAATAATGAGTAAAGAAATTGAAATTGTAATAAGAAACCTCTCAACAAAGAAAAACCTAGGATCTGATGGCTTCATTCATGAATCCTACTAAACACTGAAAGAATTAATGCCAATCCTTCTCAAACTTTTCCAGGAAATGAAAGAGGAGGAAATACTTCCAAACTCATTTTATGAGGCCAGCATTACCCTGTTACCAAAGCCAAATAAGAAACTACAAGAAAACAAAACTTCAGGACAATTAAAAAATCTGGAATATTAGAATGGATGTGGTTGAACACCAAATCAGTTTTATGGAAGATCAAGCCAAAAGGTTTTCTTGGAATGTAGTGAAATAAGACAGATGAAAATTGTCCAAGAAACTTGGAAGGAATGATGTCATTCAGTATATGAGGTTTAGATACTTACAAAGTATGTAAAATGTTTAGAAATTCTAAAATCTTCCTAATAAAACTTGTATAAGGAGAAGCTAGAGAGAATAGGAGGAATGACATAATCCAAGTAATAATAGAAGAATATCTTTTTTTCCAAACTGAGAGAAGGTACTGTTTTTTTTTGTTTGTTTGTTTGTTTGTTTTTTTAAAGAATTAGAATACAGAGCAGCAATATTGCACCAAGGGACCTACGAATATCGGGGAAGAATTTATGAAGTCGAAGGAGAAAGAAAAAGTCTTACAATTTTCTAGAGAGTAAAAATACATTATCCGAAAAGGAAGAAAAATCAGAATGACATTGGTGTTTTCTAACGCCAAATGCCAGAAAATATGTAGCCATGTCTATAAAATCCTGAGGGATTTGAATCTTGGATTCTTCATTAGGCAAGCTGTTATTCAAGAGAGAAGGAAAAATAAAGACAATTTTAAAGATGGAAAGTTAAACATCTTTGAAAAAATTAAAATTGCTCTAGGATGTTCTTTAGCAAAATGTAAGAGGAAACCAGAAAAGAAGACATGGGGTATCACGAATAAAATACCAAATACGACTTATCAATAAGTCTAAGTTGTCATAAACTATTTGAAGAAACGATGTGTGAGTTTCATGCAGTTGTTAACTAAGAGTCCTAACATAAAAGAAGCACAGAAGCATAATAAAAGAGTTACTTGTAGTATTTTTTTTTTTTTTTTTTTTTTTTTATGAGACGGAGTCTCGCTCTGTCACCCAGGCTGGAGTGCAGTGGCCGGATCTCAGCTCACTGCCAGCTCGGCCTCCCGGGTTCCCGCCATTCTCCTGCCTCAGCCTCCGGAGTAGCTGGGACTACAGGCGCCCGCCACCTCGCCCGGCTAGTTTTTTTTTTTGTATTTTTTAGTAGAGACGGGGTTTTACTGCGTTAGCCAGGATGGTCTCGATCTCTTGACCTCGTGATCCGCCTGTCTCGGCCTCCCAAAGTGCTGGGATTACAGGCTTGAGCCACCGCGCCCAGCCACTTGTAGTAGTAATATAAGTCGTTGAGAGGTTGCTTGTAATAAAAACTTACTAAGTATAAGCACACATGCAAAGGTGATGTATGTTAGAAACAGAAGCCAAGAAAAAACTATTATGAATTCAGAATCAAGCTGAAAAGAGAATTGATTGCATAATAAATTAAAAACTTATTAACCAACACTCTAAGATTATATGATGAGATAGTACATTATTATTAATTACCAATATTATGTGAGGACTTACTACATGACAGATATGCTGCTAAATGGATACTAACATTGTCTCCAATTATAGATGAGAAAACTGAGGACAGAAAAATTAAGTAATTTGCCCAGAGTCATCAGATAGAAGGGAGCAAAGACAGACAGTCTAACTTCAATCGTGCTCTAAATCACTACTCTAATATTATATCCTCAGCCTCTTATTGGAATATAGATTGTTCAAAAATGAATCCATAATAAAGAGAAACTAACACTATGTCTTATACAGTCTGCAGGTATTTGTCCAGCATGTGTCAGATGTATTTATTATACCCTGTATACTCTAGAATATCAGTAACCTAGTATCACAAAATTCTGTGTAATAAACTGCCTCAAAACCTGGTGGTTTGAAACAACTATCATTTGTTCTCATGGATCTGTGGGTCACCTGAGAGGTTTTGTGCTAGGCTTGTTTCGCCTGGAGTGGGTTCCCCCAGTTCCATGTGTCTCTCATCCTCATCTTAGGACCAACAGGCTAACCAGGGCATGAGCTTTCATAGCATGACAAAGTCACAAAAGAGCACACTCAAACATACAGGTGCTTTTCAAGCCTTGGTCTCATCACACCTGTTAACATTCCACTGGTTAATCCACATAGCTAGGGAGAAACTGGAAAGTCATATGGCAAATAATCTAAATACAAGGAGGGATAATAAATTAAGGTCATTAAGCCTTTACAAAATCATCAGTCTGCTTCTTTTGTAGTTGTGTTGGATGAAATAACATATTATTACTCATGTGTTCAAAGAAAACTTTTCTTAACCAAAATGATCCTTTAAGGATAGGATGGTGGGATCTTCCTTCCAGCCAAGTATTGAGACCACTGTCTGTGCAGCAACTGAGAAAGAAAATTTAGGACAATCAAAAAGATTAAAAGATTTAAGGCATATATATCTATACCTATATTTAGCAGGAAGGAAGGTGGTGCATGCACAAATGTGAGTGAGCATGCTTTTTCTGATTCTAGGTAGGGGTTTCAGAAGTGTAGTGGGAAGAGCCCTTACTAAAATAGTCTGGAGATTAGCTTTTTGCTCTTGGTCTGCCACTTGTAAAAGACAAAAGTTTTCTGAGTGGCCATTTTCATATCATTAAAGTTGGTCCAGAGGATCTATGGGATTCTTCTAAGTCCTAAAACTTTAAGAAAGATATTTTAAAAAATGAAATATGATGATGGTATAAATTGGAAGTTACCAAAATGTGTTTTACAAAGTTAGGAGCAGCAGTTGATTTATAAGAAGCAATAACAGCAAAGGCAGAGCAAGATGGCTGAATAGACGCCCCCAGCAATTGACCCCTGACAGAAACACCAAACTGAAAAACTATCCACACAAAAAAGCACCTTCATGAGAACCAAAAATCAGGTGAGTGATCATAATAACTGATTTTAACATCATATCAAGAAAAAAATACACTGAAGAAGGTAGGAAAGACAGCCTTGAATGGCTTATGCTACCCCTCCCCACTCCCTGGATGCAGACATGTGGCATGGAGACAGAATCTGTGTGCTTCGGGAAAGGAGAGCACATAGATTGTGGAACTTTGCATTGGAACTCAGTGATGCCGTGTTATAGTGGGAAGCACTACAGGACAGAACTCAGTCAGCACCTACAGAGGGAGCATTTAGACCAACTCTAGCCAGAGTCAAATCGTCCACCTAGTAGTTGGAGCGTGAGTTCTGGCAATCCCTGCCACTGTGGGCTAAAGGGAAGTGAGGTCCTAAATAAAAGGCAATCTTGGAAGACAATCTAGACCATAAGGACTTGAAAGGCAAACTTGAAAGACAATCTAGATCATATGAACTGCAATTCCTGGGCAAGTCCTGGTGCTGTGCTGGGCCCAGAGTCAGTGGACTTGGAAGGCATGTAACATAGTGAGATACTGGCTGATGCAGCCAAGGAAGTACTTGTGTCAGCTCTTCCCCAGTCCCAGGCTGCTGTGAAGCTCATAGCTTCAGGAGAGACTCCTTCCCTTGGCTTGACGAGAGGAGAGGGAAGAGTAAAGTGGCCTTTGTCTTGCAACTTGAATACCTGCTCAGTCACAGTAGGAGAGGGCACCAGGCAGAGTCCTGAGGCCCCCATTCCAGGCCCTAGCTCCTGGATGACATTTCTAAACACATTTTGTGTCAGAAGGGAACCAATTGCCTTGAAAGGAAGGGCACAGTTCTGGAAGTATCCATTACCTGCGTAAAGAGACCTCAGACTCTGAATAATCAATAGTGGTCCAGGCAGTACTTGCAGTGGGACTTAAGTATGACTCAGAGCTGTGCTGGTTTCAGGTGTGACCCCAGTGAATTCTCAACTATGGTAACAATGTGAAGAGACCCATTCTGCTTGCGAAAAGATAAGGAAGAACAATGGGGACAATGTCTTGCAGCTTGGTTACCAGCTCAGCTGCAATGGAGCAGAGGACCAAGCTGGCTCCTCCAGTTCCCAATTCCAGGCCGTGGCTCCTGGATGACTTTTTGGCCCTATCTTGGGCCAGGAGGTTCCATTGTCCTGAAGAGAGAGACCCATGCCTGCAGCATTCACCACAAGCCCATTGAAGAGCGTTGGGCCTTGAGTGAGACCCAGTGCTGTGCTGGGCCAAGCAGTACTTGCTATGGCCTGGGATTGTGGTGGCCACAAGGAGAAACTCCTATGCTTAAATCTTAAAATATATTAGTGGCGTGACATTTAAAGTGGAAAGGGGAGGGAAGAGTGGGGAAGACTCTGTCTTGAGCTTGGGTACCAACTCAGTTATAATAGAATAGAGCACGAGGTAGATCCCAAAAGTTACTAAATCCAGGCCCTGTCTCCTGGACAGCATCTCCAAACCTTCTCAGGCCTAGGGGACCATGCTGCTTTGAAAGGAAGGACCCAAGCCTGCCTGGATTTTCACCTACTGATTGTAGAGCTCTAGGACCTTGAATGAACATAGGAAATAGGCAGGGACTGGACACTGTGGGCCTTGAGTGAGACCCAGTGCTGTGCTGACATTTAGTCTGACCAAGCACAGTTCCAGTGGTAATGGCCAAAGAAGTGCTCATGTCACTATCTTCCAGCTCCAGGCAGCTCAGCACAGAGACTACATTTGTTTGAGAGAAAGTAAGGAAAGAACAAGAGTCTATGGTCATCCAGGGAATTCTGGCTCTTACCCAAGATCACACAGGTGGTACCTCTTTGAGTTTGTAAGATCCATGCCATTACTGGGCTTGGGGTGTCCTGTGAAGCTGGTATCACTGCAGTGAGCATACCCAAATCACAACGCCCAAGTACCTTTAAATGCCTGGAAAGCCTTCCCAAGAAGAAAAGGTACAAACAAGCCCACACTGTGACAAATAAAATGAGCACCTAACTCTTCAATGCCCAGACACCAATGAATATCCACAAGCGTCAAGAACATCCAAGAAAGCATGACTTCACCAAACAAACTAAATAAGGCACCAGCAACCAATCCTAAAGAGACAAAGATATATAACCTTTCAAACAGAGAATTCAAAATAACTGTTTTGTAGAAGCTTAATGAAATCCAACATAACACAGAGGGGGGAATTCTAATCCTATCAGATAAATTTAATGAAGAGATTGAAATAATTAAAAATAATGAAGTGGAAGTTCTAGACCTGAAAAATTGACATACTGAAAAATGCTTCAGAGTCTCTTAACAGCAGAATTCACCAATCAGAAGAATCAGTGAGCTTAAAAATTATTTGAAAATACAGTAAAAAGAGACAAAACTGGAAAGAATAAAAAAGAATACAGCATGCCTGCAAGAGCTAGAAAATAGTCTCAAAAAGGCAAATCTAAGAGTTACTGGCCTAAAAGAAGAAGCGAGGAGAGAGAGTTGGGTAGAAAGTTTATTCAAAGTATTAATAATAGAGAACATTCCAAACCTACAGAAAGATATTAATATCCAATTACAAGAACATTATAGACCACCAAGCAGATTTAACCCAAAGAAAACTACCTTGAGGCATTTAGTAATCAAACTCCCAAAGTCCAGAATAAATAAAGAATCCTAAAAGCAGCAAGATAAAAGGAACCAATCACATACAATGGAGCTCCAATATATCTGGCAGTAGACTTTTCAGTGGGAACTTTATAGACCAGGAGACAGGTGAAGTTTACACTGAGAAACTTTAAATATGTCTCTGGCATGACTTATTTAAAGTTCTGAAGGAAAAAAAAGATGTATCCTAGAATAGTAAATGCAGTAAAAATGTCCTTCAAATATGAAGGCTTAACAAAGACTTTCCCGAAAAACAAAAAACAGAGGAATTTTATCAACACTAGGCCTGTTCTATAAGAAATGCTAAAACGAATTCCTCAGTGTGAAATAAGAAACCATCTAAAGGTGCAAAACTCATTGGTAATAGTAAGTACACAGAAAAGCACAGAATATTATAATACTCTCATTGTGGTGTGCCAATTATTCATTTCTTTAGTGGAAAGATTAAATGAGCAAATGACCAAAAATAATAACTAAAACAATGTTTACATACATAGAGAGTACAATAAGTTATAAATACAAACAGCAAAAAGTTAAAAAGTGGGGGGAAGAAGTTTAAGTGTTGAGTCTTTATTAAGTTTTCTTAATCGGTGTTAAGTTGTTATCAGTTTAAAATAATGGGTTATAAGATATTATTTGCAAGCGTCACAGTAACTACAAGTTAAAAAATATATGATAGATGTGAAAAAAATGAAAATAAAAAACAGGAAATTAAAACATACCACCAGAGAAAATCATCATCACTAGAAGGAAGATGAAAAGGAAGAAAGAAGAGAAGACCATATAACAGCCAGAAAAAAATAAGAAAATGGCAGAAGTAAGTCCTTACTTATCATTAATAATATTGAATGTAAATGAACTAAACTTTCCAATCAAAAGACACACAGTGGCTACATGGATCAAAAACAAGACCCAATGATCTGTTGCCTATAAGAAACATACTTCACCTGTAAAGGCACACATAGACTAAAATAAAGGGATGTAAAAAGATGTAATGGAAAGTGAAGAAGAGTATAAGTAGTTATACTTATATCAGATAAAATAGATTTTAATACAAAAACTGTAAAAAGAGGCAAATAATATTATTATTTAATGATAAACGGGTCAGTTCAGCAAGAGGATATAATTATTTTAAATATATATGCATCCAACACTGGAGTACTCAGAGATATAAAGTAAATATTATTAAAGCCAAAGAGAGAGAGAGACCCCAATACAGTAATAGCTGGAAACCATTAACACCCCATATTCAGCTTTAGGCAGATCATCAAGACCTAAAATCAACAAAGAAACATTGGACTTAATCTTCACAATAGAACAAATGGACCTAATGGATATTTACAGAACATTTTATCCAGTGGCTTCAGAATACACATTCCTCTCAGCATATGGGTCATTCTCAAAGACAGATCATAGTTAGGCCACAAAATAAATCTGAAAAATTCAAAAAATTGAAATCATATCCAGTATCTTCTTTGAACCACAGTGAAATAGAACTACAAATCAATAACAGAGGAATATTGGAAATTGGACAAACAAATAGAATTAAACAATATGCTCCTGAATGACCAGTGGGTCAATGAAGAAAGAAGGAAGGAAACTAAAAAATTTCTTGGAACAAATGAAAATGAAAACACTGCATACCAAAACCTATGGAATACAGCAAAATCAGTACTAAGAGGAAATTTTATAGCAGTAAGCACCTACATCAAAAAATTAGAAAAACGTCAAATAAAAAACCTAATAATGCATTTCAAAAAACTAGAGGAGCAAGAGCAAACCAAATGCAAAATTAGTAGAAGAAAAGGAATAGTAAATATCAGAGAAGAAATAAATGAAATTGAAAGGAAGAAAACACTACAAAAGATCAATAAAAAAGCTGTTTTTAAAAAGATAAACAAAACTGACAAACTTCTAGCTAAATTAGCCAAGTAAAAAGAGAGAAGACCCAAATAAATAAAATCAGAGATAAAGAAGGAGACATCACAGCCAATACCAAAGAAATACAAAATATCATTAAAGGTTACATGAGCAAATATATAACAATAAATTGGAAAACCTTGAAATGGCATATTCCTAGATACATACAGCTTTCCAAGACTGAACCATGAAGAAATTCAAAACCAGAACAGATCAGTAACAAGTAATAAGATTGAAGCTGTAATAAAAACTCTTCCAGCAACAAAAAAGTTCAGGACCTGTTGGGTTCACTGCTGAATTTTACCAGAGATTTCAAGAAGAACTAATACTGATCCTAAATGAACTATTCTGAAAAACTGAGGAGGAGGAAATACTTCCAAACTCATTCTATGAGGTCAATATTACTCTGATACCAAAACCAGAAAAAGACAAGTCAAAAAATAAAACTGCAGGCCAATATACCTGATGAACATTGATGCAAAAATCCTCAACAAAATACTAACAAACCAAATTCAACAACATATTAAAAAGATCATTCATCATGACCACGTGGGATTAATCCCAGGGATGCAAGGATGGTTCAACATATGCAAATTAGTCAATATGATATATCAATAGAATGAAAGACAAAAACAATATGATCATTTCAATCAAGGCTGAAAAAGCATTTGATAAAATTCAACATCCATTCATAATAAAATCCCTAAAAAGCTGGGTATAGGAGGAACATATCGCAACACGATATGAACCATATACAACAGACTCACAGCTTGTATCACACTAAATGGGGAAAAACTGAAAGCCTTTTAAGATCTGGAACATGACAAGGATGCTCACTTTCATCATTGTTATTCAACATAGTACTGGAAGTTCTAGCTAGAGCAATCAGATAAGAGAAAGAAAGAGCATCCAAGTTGTAACAGAATAATTCAAATTATCCTTGTTTGAAGATGATCTTATCTAGTGTTTGAAAAAACCTAAAGACTCCAACAAGAAACTTAGAACCAATAAACAAATTCAGTTATACTGTAGGATATCAATCAACATACAAAAATCATTGCCATTTCTATATGCCAACTGCAAACACTCTGAAAAAAGTTAAGAAATTAATCCCATTCAAAGTAGTTACAAATAAAATACAGTATCTAAGAATAGACAACCAAAGAAGTGAAAGATCTCTACAATAAAAGTATAAAACATTGATGCAAGAAATTGGAGAACACCCAAAAACTGGAAAGATATTTGATGTTCATGGATTGGAAGAATCAATATTATTATGGTATCCATTCTACCCAAAGCCATCTACAAATTCAATGCAATCCCTATCAATATAGCAATGGTATCCTTAACAGAAATAGAAACATATCTTAAAATTTACATGGAATTACAAAAGACTCAGAACAGTCAGTGTTATCCTGAGCAATAAGAACAAAACAGGAGGAATCACATATACCTGACTTCACATTATATTACATAGTTATTGTATCCAAAACAGCATGGTACTGGTATAAAAACAGACACATAGAACAATAAATCAGAATAGAGAACCCAGATATCAATTTATACATCTGCAGTGAATTCATTTTTGTCAAAAGTGCCAAGAACATATACTGAGCAAAAAAACAGTCTCTTCAATAAGCAGTGATGGGGAAACTGGGTATCCATATCCCGAAGAATAAAACTAGACCTTGATCACTTGCCATATACAAAAATAAAATCAAAATGGATTAAAAACTTAAATATAAGACATCCAACTATGAAACTACTAAAATTTGTTGGAGAAACTCTACAGGACATTGGACTGGGCAAAGATTTCTTGAGTAATATCCCACAAGTGCAAGCAACCACAGCAAAAATGAACAGATGGGATCACATCAAGTTAAAAAGCTTCTGGACAGCAAAGGAAACAGTCAACCATATGAAGAGAAAGTACATATAATGGAAGAAAATATTTGGAAACTACTCATCTGACCAAAAATAAATAACCAGAATATATAAGGAGCTCAAACAACCCTATAGAAAAAAATCTAATAATCTAATTTAGAAAGGGAGAAAAGATATTAATAGCGATTTCTCAAAAGAAGAAACACAAATGGCAATCAGATATATGAAAAGGTGCTTGACATGACTGATCATCAGGGAAATGCAAATGAATACTGCAATGAGATATTATCTTACCCCAGGTAATATAGCTTATATCCAAAAGACAGGCAACAACAAATGCTGATGAGGATGTGGAGAAAAGAGAACCTTCGTACATTGTAGGTGGGAATGTTATTTAGTACAGCCACCATGGAGAACAGTATGCAGGTTCCTCAAAAAACAAAAATAGCTACCATATAATCCAGCAATATCACTGTTAGATATAGAAAGGAAAGGAAAGGAAATCAGTATATCAAAGAGATGGAACTAGATGTCATTATGTTAAGTGAAATATGCCAGGCACAAACAGACAAATCTTCACATGTTCTCACTTATCTGTGGGAGCTAAAGAAGGTAAAACAATTGACCTCATGGAGATAGAGTGTAGAATGACGGTTACCAGAGCCTGGGAAGTGTATTGGATGGTCGGGTTGGGGGAGTGGGATGTGGGGATAATTAGTGGGTACAAAAATATAGTTAGACAGATTAAATAAGATTTAGTATTTGATTGCACAACGTGGTGACTGCAGTCAACAATAATTTATTGTACATTTAAAATAACTAGAAGTAAAATTGGATGGTTGGAGCAGAAAGAGTAAATGCTTGAGGTGATGGATACCCTATTTACTCTGATGTAATTATGAGGTATTATATGACTGTATCAAAACATGCCATGTACCCTGTGTGTGTGTGTGTGTGTATACATGTGTGTGTGTGTGTGTATGTGTATATATATATATATATATATATATATATATATATATATATATACCCTCTCTCTATATAGGGCACACGAGATATATAAAAATTACATGTGTATATATATACCTGCTATATACCCACAAAAACTAACAATAAAAAATAAACAATAACATGTTATCTAAAATGATTAATTATAATTGAGTAATTACTATTGATATAAGGATGGATAGATTTTTTGCATAAAACTGTAAAGCTCATTTCAAACTGGTATTCCTTTTTGAACACAAAGGGAACAGCAAGGTATTCTAAATGTTTTAGGAAACCAGTACTAGGTGAATCATGAGTAGAAAAGCCTAAAGATTATAGAACTAACTGGACGAACACAGGAAAGATGGCACAGTTCCGGGTTCTTCACCGTCAACTTTCCCACACCGGGAAAGACACAGGTCCACTGCACAGGCGCAACCCGACCTCTGACGGAGAAAAACTGGAACCTGCCTAGCCACGCCTACTGCCCGCCCCCGACCCGCCTATGTCCCGCCCACTGCCCGCCCACTCCCAGGCCCAGGACATAAAAGCCGCTCCCCGCGGGCTTGCTTCGCGCACTTCCTCAGCCGCCACTCTTGTCGGGACTGCAGGAACTCCCCCCGAGAGCCCAGGAGCTCCACTGGGCGACTCTCTGGGCCTCCTTTGCCGGAGGCCGACAGACCTCACCCTCCACACCTTCTTCCCTGAAGCTAGGTGACCAAAAAAATAAATTTGCAGTTTTGCTCCTAGCCTTGCCTACTGGCTGGTCCTTTAATACTCGCCCTGGTGAGCCTAGAAAGCAAATCACTAACATTGAGTTATAAGTCATTGACAAGTCTCTGATGCAAAGCGATATACTAAGGAAAATAATTAGTATAGAGGCTTTACCTTAACATGTGTTCTTTTCAGTTGACACTGTGTCCCATGTACATCCTTTATTGTATTATGGCAGCATATCGTTACCATTTGTTGTATCAACTCAAAAGGCTAGAGCCATGTTCCAAACATCTCCACCTTCCTTTAAAAAGCAGTTATAAATCTAAAATCCACTAATGTACAAGTATATACATTATAGATTAGGTTAACATACACAAAATGACTTGCTTCACCAACTAGGAGTAGCAATATATCATGTCTCTTTTATTTTGCTAATTAATCATTCAAACAACAGTAGTTTCCTATTAGCAGGAAGTCTAACATCTCCTGATGGAGTGCTTTCTTTCCTTGTCATTCCAAGTTGTTCAGCTGGCTTTCACAGACCAAAAACTAGCAGTCATATTTCCAAGATAATTGCAAATTTGTATTAATCTTCTACTTATAGTTTCCCATTGCCATATGACGCCATTATTGAAGGTTGGTTCTGTCCAGTTCCATAAATGTTCACCAGTTTGTGGTGATGCCTTTCTAGTCTAAGTTCCTACATTGGGTTCTCTGCACTCTTGGGTTAATGTAGAGGGTGCCTGGGTAAGATTCTGAGTTCTGTAGTCCTGTGAACTGAATTTGAATATTGCCTTTGCTTCTTTTTATCTGTGTGACTTAAGTCAAGTTATTGAACTTTCTGAGCCTCTGTTTCCTCCTCTATAAAATGAAGATAATAATAGAATTTATCTGATAGTGGTATTGTGAAAATTAAATGAGACCACACATATCAAGCAAACTGCCTGGCACCTCCAAAATTTGCAGGAAATGTGTGCTCTTACTGTCACTGTGACTGCTATTATTGCTATTAGTGATGCAATAATCCTTTCCAGGAGGATAGCAACATTTCAAGTTTGCTGTAGTGCAGAGCTTAGTGTCTCCAGTATTTTCCTATTGGAAAGAAACTGGGGTCTCTATGCCAATTTGTCTACCTTGAACTCATGGCTCTCCTTATTGCAGCAATTGACGTCCTGTTTGTACATTTCTCCAAGAAAAATGGGAAAGTTTATGATCGGTAACTCATGGATAATTAAATATGAGTGGTCAATACATTTAATCTTACTAGTACTCAGGAAAATACAAATTAGATAAAAACAAGATAATTTTATATATCCAACTCATCTACAAAAATACATTTCTGATAACGTCAGTCTGTAGAGTTGTGGCGCAAGGGCAAACTTCATGTGTTGTAGGTGAGAGGGTAAGTCATTAAAACCATTTCAGTTCACACTGTCTCTAAGTTTTAGGGAAAGGAAAAATAAATGTGATTTATTCATAAAATAGAACATTACATGATATTAAAATGAAGTGTGTGTGTATCTATCAACATAGATACATTTGAAGAGCATAATGTTGAGTAAAAAAAAACAAATTGCTAAAGATGTATAGTGTATACCATTTACGTACACTCATAAACACACAAGTATACATACATATGTGATAAAAATATTAAAACATACAGGCTAATATTATATACCAATATGAGGATGTTAGTTACTTCTGGGAAATAAGGGAGGCAGAAAGGAGGAACAGAGTGTGGGTGCAGTGGCTCATGCCTGTAATCCCAGCACTTTGGGAGGCCGTGGAGGGTTGATTGCTTGAGGTTAGGAGTTTGAGACCAGCCTGGCCAATATGGCAAAACCCCACCTCTACTAAAAATACAAAAATTCGCTGGGTGTGATGGTGGGTGCCAGTAATCCCAGCCACTCAGGAGGCTGTGGCAGGAAAATCTCTTGAACCCGGGAGGCATAGGTTGCAGTGAGCCAAGATCACACCACTGCACCCCAGTCTGGGCAACAGAGTGAAACTCCGTTTCAACAAAAAAGAAAGGAGGAACAGAGAACAGACAGGGGTTATATCTCTGTATATAACATTTTATTTCTTTTAAAAATTTATGACTACATTGTAACATGTAGTTTGTTACATATGTGTGATGTTGGTAACATCTGTTACATATATGCGATGGGTTCATAGGTATATATAAAATCAGTTTTTGTTTCTGTAAACATCAATTATTTAATAATATGACCCAAAATAAAGACAATTAGAGGGAAAAATAGCTCTTTTAGCCTTTGAGATCATTAGAAAACACTTGGGGAAGAATAAAATTAGATTGCTATTTCATATCATATATCAAAGAGAATTCCCTATGGGGTTTAAATTTTAAATAAAAAGAAAGTAGAGCAGAAGATAATGTAGGCGATTATTTGTCTGATCTTAATAGGAAGAGTTTAAGCATATAGACGAAAGACATTTAGGCAAAAGAAAAAAATACATTTTTTCTACATAAAACTTAATGCTCTGCTATGTCCAAAATCTATAAGCAAAATATAAATGATGAGCTATTTAAACTGGCATTGTTAACATGTAAAGGATTTGTAGAAACAATAGATATAAAATTATTCCATGTAAAAAAATGATTATGATATGAACAGACAATTTTCAAAGGGATAAATAACAATGACCAAAGTGTGAATGTGTTCAGCAACATGGTTATCAACTCTATGCCTCTCAGCTCCAAATTAACCCTCAGTACCTGCTCCAGTATAATGGACTGGAATCTTTTTTTTCTTTTGAACTTTTAGGTTCAAGGGGTACATGTGAAAGTTTGTTCCATAGGAAAATTGTATATAATGGGGCTTGTTTTACAGATGGTTTTGTCACCTAGGTGATCAGCATAACACCCAATGGGTAGTTTTTCAGTCCTCACCCTCCTCCCACCCTCCACTTCCAAGCAGGCCCTGGTATTTATTGTTCCCTTCCTTGTGTCCATGTGTACTCAGTGTTTAGCTCCCACTTATAAGTGGGAAGAGGTAGCGTTTGGTTTCCTGTTCCTGCATTAATTCAGTTAGGATAATGGCCTCCATCCATGTTGTTACAAAGGACAAACTATGCATCTGATAAAGGTCTAATATCCAGAACCTGTAAGAAACATAAATCAACAAGCAAAAAACAAACAATCCTATTAAAAAGTGACTAAAGAACATGAACAGACACTTCCGAAGAAGACGTACATACAACAAATAAGCATATGAAAAAAAGCTCAATATCACTAATCATTAGGGAAATACAAGTCAAAACCAAAATAAGATACAATCTCCTACCAGTCAGCATAACTATAAATATTATTAAAAATCAAAAATAAGAGATGCTGGCAAGGTTGCAGAGAAAAGGGAATGATTATATGCTGTTGGTGGGAATGTAAATTAGATTAGCCATGTTGCTGCAAAGGACATGCTCTCAGTATTTTTTTAATGGCTACATAGTAGTCCATGGTGTAGATGTATATTTTCCTTATTCAGTCCACCACTGTTGGACATTTAGATTGATCCAGTGTCTTCATTATTGTCAATAATGGTGCAATGAACATACATGTGCATGTGTCTTTATGGTAGAACCATTTGTATTCCCTTTGGTATGTACCCAACAATGGTATTTCTAGGTCAAATGACATTTCTATTTTAATTTCTTTCAGAAATCTCCAGAATGCTTTCCACAGTGACTGATCTAATTTACATTCCCATCAGCAATGTGTAAGTGTTCCGTTTTCTCTACAAGCATCTGTTATTTTTTGACTTTTTCACAATATCCATGCTGACTGTGTGAGATGGTATCTCATTGTGGTTTTGGTTTGCTTTTCTCTGATGATTAGTGATACTGAGCTTTTTTTCATATGCTTTTTGATTGCATGTGTTTCTTCTTTTGAAAAGTATCTGTTCATATCCTTTGCCCATATTTGAATAGGGTTGTTTGGTTTTTGCTTGTGATTTATGTTCCTTATAGATTCTGGATATTAGAACTTTGTCAGATGCTTAGTTTGCAAATATTTTCTCCCATTCTGTAGGTTTTCTGTTTATTAAGTTTCTTTTGCTGTTCGGAAACTCTTTAATTAGGTCCTGCTTGTCAATTTTTATTTTTGAAATTGCTTTTGGAGTCTGCATCATGAAGTCTTTGCCAGGGCCTATGTCAAGAATGTTATACTCTAGGTTTTCTTCTAGGGTTTTTGTGGTTTTGGGTTTTTACATTAAAGTCTTTGATCCACCTTGAGTTCATTTTTGTATATGGTGAAAGGTAGCGGTCCAGCTAAAATCTTCTGCATATGGCTAGCCAGTCATCCCTGAACCATCTATTGAATAAGGTGTCCTTTCTCCATTGCTTGTTATTGTCAGCTTTTTCAAAGACAAGATGGTTGTATGTGTATGGCTTTATTTCTGGGTTCTCTATCTTGTTCCAGTAGTCTATGTGTCTGTTTTTGTACCCAGAACTATGCTGTTTTGGTTATTGTAGACTTGTAGCATAGTTTGAAGTTGGGTAGTGTGATGCCTCCAGGTTTGTCTGTTTGTTTTTGATTTGGATTGCCTTGGCTGTTTGCCGGGCTCTTTTTTGGTTCTAAATGAGTTTCAGTCAACAGTTCTTTTAATTCTGTGAACCATGTCGTTAGTTGTTTGATAGGAATAACACTGAATCTGTCAATTGCTTTTGGCTGTATGGTCATTTTAACAATATTAATTCTTCCTATCCGTGAGCATGGAGTGTTTTTTCATTTGGTTGTGTCATTTCTGATTTCTTTGAGCAGTATTTTGTAATTCTCATTGTAGAGACCTTTCACCTTCCTGGTTGGCCGTATTCCTAGATAATTTATCCTTTCTGTGGCAATCGTGAATGGGATTGCATTCTTGATTTGGCCCTCAGCTTGGCTGTTGTTGGTGTACAGAAATGCTACTGATTTTTGTACATTGATTTTGTATCCTGTAACTTTGCCAAAGTTAGTTTATCAGTTCGAGCATTTGGGCGGATGTTATGGGGTTTTCTAGGTGTAAATCCATATTGTCTGCAAGCAGGGGTGCTTTGATTTCCTCTCTTCCTACTTGGATACCTTTTATTTCTTTCTCTTGCCTGATTGCTCTGACTGGGACTTCCCATACTTTGTTGAATAGAAGTAGTGAGAGTGGGCATCCTTGTCTTGTTCCAGTTAAGTGGAATGCTTTCCGCTTTTGCCTGTTTATACGATGTTGGTTCTGGGTTTGTAATAGATAGCTCTTATTATTTTGAGGTATGTTCCTTCAATGCCTAGTTTGTTAGTGACTTTTAGCATGAAGGGATGTTGGATTTTGTGGAAAGCCTTTTCTGCATCTGTTGAGAGGTAATGTAGTTTTGTTTTTAGTTCTGTTTATGTGATGAATCACATTTGTTGATTTGTATAGATTACACCAACCTTGCATCCCAGGAATAAAGCCTAGTTGATCGTGGTGGGTTAACTTTTTGGTGTGCTGCCAGATTCAGTTTGCTAGTATTTGTTGAGGAGTTTTAAATCTATATTCATCAGGGTTATTGGTCTGAAGTTTTCTTTTTTTTTCATTGTGTCTCTGCCAGGTTTCAGTATCCGGATGATACTGGTCTCGTAGAATGAGGTAGGAAGGAGTCGCTTCTCTTTGATTTTTTGTAATAGTTTCAGTAGGATTGGTACCAGCGTTTCTTTATACATCTGGTGGAATTTGGCCGTTTATTTATCTGTCTGGTCCAGGGCTTTTACTGATTGATAGCTTTTTTTTTTTTTTTTTTTTATTACTGATTCAATTGCAGAACTCATTATTGGTTGTTCAGAGTTTCTATTTCTCCTTAGTTCAATATTGGGAGGTCATGTATTTCCAGGACTTTATCCATTTCCTCTAGGTTTTCTGTTTGTGCACATACAGGTGTTTGTAATAATCTCTGAGGGTTTTCTGTATTTCTGTAGCAACAGTGGTAACATCTTTGTCAATTTTGATTGTGCTTATTTTTATCTTCTCTCTTTTTTTAATTAGTCTAGCTAGTGGTCTATCAATCTTATTTATTTATTAAGAATTGACCTTTGGTTTCATTGATCTTTTGCATATTTTTTCTCATCTCCATTTCATTCAGTTCAGCTCTGATTTTCGTTATTTCTTTTTTTCTGCTAGATTTGGATTTGGCTTGCTCTTGTTTTTCTAGTTCCTCTAGTTGTGATGTTAGGCTGTTAATTTGAGATCTTTGTAACTTTTTAATATGGATATTTAGCACTGTATACTTTCCTCTTAACACTGTTTTTGCTGTGTCCCAGAGATTCTAGTATGTTGTATCTCCATTTTCATTAATTTCAAAGAGTTTTTTGATTTCTGTTTTAATTTCATTGTTTGCCAAAAAGTCATTCAGGGGCCTATTGTTTAATTTAATTTTCATCTAATTGTATGATTTTAGAGAGATATTTTTGGTATTAATTTCTATTTTTGTTGCACTGTGATCCAAGAATGTGGTTGGTGTCATTTTTTAAAAATTTGTCGAGATTTGCCTTATAGCTAAGTGTGTAGTTGATTTTAGAGCATGTCCCATGTGCAGCTGAGAAGATTGTGTGTTCTGCTTTTGTTAGGTGGAGTGTTCTGTAGATGTCTGTTAGGTCAGTTTGGTGAAGTGCTGAGTTCAGATCCCAAATATCTTTGTTACTTTTCTGTCTTAATGATCTGTTTAGTGCTGTCAGTGGTGAATTGAAATCTCCCATCATGATTGTGTGGTTATCGTAGTCTCTTTGTAGGTCTCTAAGGACTTGTTTTATGAATCTGAGTGCTCCGCGTTGGATGCATATATATTTAGAATAGTTAAGTCTTCTTGTTGAATTGAATTCTTCACCATTATGTAATGCCCTTCTTTGTTTTTTTAAATCATTGTTGGTTTAAAATCTGTTTTGTCTGAAATTAGAATAGCAACTCTAGCCCTTTCTGTTTTCCATTTGCTTTGTAAATTTTTCTTCATCTCTTTACTTTGAGCCTATGGGCATCATTGTACGAGATAGGTCTCTTGAAGACAGCATATAGTTTGGTCTTCCTTTGACATCCTGCTTACCACTCTGTGCCTTTTAAGTGGGTCCTTTTTTTTTTTTTTTTTTTTTTTTTTGAGTTGGAGTCTCGCTCTGTCACCCAGGCTGGAGTGCAGTGCAGTGGCCAGATCTCAGCTCACTGCAAACTCCGCCTCCCGGGTTCACGCCATTCTCCTGCCTCAGCCTCCCGAGTAGCTGGGACTACAGGCGCCCGCCACCTCGCCCGCTAGTTTTTTGTATTTTTTAGTAGAGACGGGGTTTCACCGTGTTAGCCAGGATGGTCTCGATCTCCTGACCTCATGATCCGCCAGTCTCGGCCTCACAAAGTGCTGGGATTACAGGCTTGAGCCATTGTGCTCGGCCTTTAAGTGGGTCCTTTAGCCCGTTTACATTCAAGACTATTACTGATATGTGCAGATTTGAACCTGTCATTGTGTTATTAGCTGGTTGTTATGTAGACTTGATTGTGTAGTTGCTTTATAGTGTCAATGGTCTATGAACATAAGCACATATATAGACCATTGTTTTTTTGTGATGGCCAGTAATGGTCTGTAATTCCATGTTTACCACTTTCTTAAAGACTTCTTTTTAGGCAAGTCTGGTGGTAACAAATTCCCTTACCATTTACTTGTTTGGAAGGTATTTTATTTCTCCTACACTTATGAAACTTAATTTGGGTATAAAATTTTTGGTTGGAGTTTCTTTTCCTCTTTTAAAAGGAGCATAATGTCAAGCTTTGTTAGTAGATCAGGCTGGAGGGACATTACTAGGGTAAGGGATGTTCCCCTGGGTCTGGTGCGCTATGTTTTGTTTATGCTGGTGAAGTTGCATCATGAGCCTCAGCTATATGCACACAGTGCACACCCCCTCAGTGATCTCACAACCTCAACTTAGACTTGTTTTACACTTTCATGTGGTCCTCCTAATGCAGAAACTACACAGTGCAAAATGAGTCTGCAGAGGTACCCTGACTCCCCCTGCATGCCCACCCAGCAATCTTGATCACTTGTAACCTGAAGGGTTGTAACTCATGGCTTTTCCAGAGTGACACCATACCCTCCAGGCCTGCGTCCACAGTGCCATTGCTGTATTTGTTCTCATACCTGCCCATCCAGCTTTGGCTCAGCTGCATGCCAGAGGCCTTCTTCCTACTTGCTGGGTGACTGGGACCAACTCTTTGGATTTTTAATGCACTTCAGGCACATTTCATGGCAAATAATTTAATATGAGCATACGATTCTCTTTTTGACTTTTATAATCATTCCCAGATAGAATGTTCCATACTTGTTATACAACAGAAAGAAATGACTTGATTCTCCAAAACTAAGTAATTTTGACTTAGGATATTTTTAATTTTGGACATTTTAATCTTGGTAAAGATTTACAATACCTTAATAAGAAAACACAAATTCTGCTAATGATAGTCACTTGAAAAACTGCTTAGTTATTTGTATTCCAACTGTAATAGGCAGATATTGACTGAAGTTGCTATCAACAATCAAGATTTATTGATCCTAGGTAAGTATTATAGAAAATAATATTAAGGTCAATACTGGCTCAAGAGACCATTGATCTTGTATGAAGGCTAAAATGTATCAGTATTTCCATTATAGCACTACCTCATAAAGATTTCTTTTATGAACTGTAGTCTTCAGGAAGTATATGGTTCATTCTGAAGGAGGATGAGAAGACCATTTAGAAACTGTTAGAATTATGGGCATGAAGACTAAACAATAGTGCAGTTTAGTGGAACATCACAAATTCTTTCCTAAAAGCACTTTTGCAGTTTATTTTTATTTTAGTGATTGCATTTTTATGTGGAGTGTGACTGGTGCTGAGATGGTGCTGTTGTCAGCCATGAAAAGGCTCAGGGAAGAAATGTAGAGAGAATCAATGGGTTTAAGAATAAAGATGGCAAATCACAACTGGGAGGATGAGCAGAGCTGAGAGGAGTCATTTAGATGTTCACTTATAATAATACTTCCCTGTTCTGTATAGCTCCTTTATGTACAGTTCTACTGTAGTTTGCAGGGTTATGTCACAAAGTGGAAACAAGAACCACAAGTAACAGAGGACACCACAAAGAACAAAATATCCTTAAGAAATATATTCATACTTTTACTGCAGAGAGTAAACTGATACATATGTGTTAAAATAAGATTTTGATAGCCAGTGCAAATTCTTATTTTTGAGATCATGGGCTTACATTAAAATAGGACTGACTGCTGGCAGAAATGAGGAAGAACCATCAGTACCAAAGCATTAACAAAGAAAGACCTATGCAAATTTACAACAAAAACTTATTGAAACTTTCCTGTAGTCCTCCTACTAAACTCTTATTGAATCTACTAAGAACTCTCCATACCAAATTATATTGAAAAAAATACTTTATTTGATCGGCAGAATGATCTTTCAAAAGTGGATTTTTCTAATTGTAGTTTACCTAAAGAAATGCTAAAAAAAAATTTTGTAGTGGTGTGGTCTTTTAGCAATAATTAGAAAATCAATCTTTCAGCAGATTATTATTATAATAATTGTAGACACATATAGATAATATATTTGTGGTGTTCACATATAATAAGGGAGAAGCCTATGAGGATTATCAAAATATGTCAATTATGTATAATTCAAATATATAATCTCAAGAAAAAAATGGCAAATCCTATTACAGGTAACACACAGAAGAAATACAAATTCTAATACATGTATTAAAAAGTTTACTTTAGTGATAACCAAAGAGTGCTAATTATGATGAGCATTAATAATGTGATTTTTTTAAAAAAGACATTCCAAATTTTAATAATATAAAAAACTACCTAGTGTTGGTAAGAATTTGCACAAAATGGGGTTTTTCACATAATCTCTTAAGTGAAGTATTAGTCAAAGCTGAGAGAAAGAGGCTTTTGACCATATAATTTTATTTCCAGGAATGTATCCTAAGTAAATAACAAGAAATTAAGAATTTTAAGCACATGATGGTTTACCGTGGCATTAGTTAAAACAATAAAAAATTTAAAATACTCGAAATGTCCAACAATTGTTGAGAGAGGTATCCTCCATGGGTCCTGAGTATTCCTCCACATTCTTGGAAAGTGTTCCAGATGGCAAGGCTTATATGTTTTGTGTTCTGAGTAGCTTATGTAGCTAGTCACATAGTCAAATGAGTAGGTCAAGATGACCACAACCTGACCACCATGTAATTTATAACAGCACATACCTTGAGAGGAGAAAGCCTGGCTTATGTGTTGCTGGCTACAGTGACTGGCAGCTTGTCAACAAGCCTCAGACTTTTGGTCCTGGGTTCTTCTCTTGTAGTGCAATCTTTTTTTTGTATACAGGTGTCAGCTGAAAGCATGGTACACCTTCCTGGAACTTGATGGGGAAGGGAGGACAATGCAAGTATGCGTATGATTCTATTTCTTGCTGTCCTGTGAGTGATAAAATCTTTTTTCTCTTACTTACAGTCTTGTGTCTTCTGTCACCATCCGTGAATCAGTAACAGGTTAACTTGTTAGCTTACAAGTGGGGTAAAAATCTCAGACTCTTCGTGGTTCTTGGCACATCAGGGACTTCACTAGTAAGTTAAGTGCATTTGAAAGAGTACTAAGCTGCTATTGAAAGTTATGGTCTTAAAAAATACTATCAATATACGAAAATGTTCATGACACATCAATTAGAGAAAAAATGACCAAACAGTACAGTTTGATATATATTTTTAAAAGTATGTACATGCTTAGAAAAATTCTACAAGTGTATATATGAAAAGGTGAGTAAAAGCATCTTAAAAACAATTACATCCTGTTTTTCATTCAGTGGTTCTCAAACTTTAGTGTGCATTAGAAAGCTGTTAAGATACTGAATGCTCAGTGTTAGCCCCACAGATTCTGATTCAATAGGTCTAGGTGGTGCCCAATAACTTGTTTTTCTAACAAATTATCAGGTGACGCTGCTGCTGCTGCTGCTCTTCAGGGAACTATCCTTTCAGAACCATCATTTTGGTCCATGCAGTAGTTCAGTGTACTAGTTATAGGCATGAACGCTGGAGCCAACTTCCTTGCGTGGCTGTCTGATCCTGCCATGTCCTAGTTTGACTTTAAGCAAGTTTTAAAATTTGTCTTGCCTCATTTTCTTATCTGGAGAATGAGGATAAAAATCTCCATTTTAGTAAGATAATAGCACTAAAGCCACAAAAATTTACCCACAATGTCTACCATATTACAAGTGCTCTTATTATGTTGTGTAGACATCATAAATATGTTAAAACCAAGAATGTTACTACTGGTTCTTTGTGTTATAGCTATGGACCATTGTAGTGAACAGAGTATGAGGTTTTAGAATCAGGCACACTGTGTATACTGTCACCTACTATATTTAATTTACTCATCTATAAAATGGGGCAATACCTTCTCTCCTGCAGTTTTTGGAAGGGTTCAATGCGATTACATATACGAAATACCTGGGAAGTAACTTAAGTCAGTTAATATTAATTCTCCTGCTGCTCATACCACTTCTGACTAATCATCACCCGTATATTTATCAAAAATTAATAATCACTTTTTTGTTTGAATGTTCTGATTGTTTTTGACTTCAGAGATAAATAGCCCACTCTCTTGAAGCTTACATTATATGGGGAGAAAATTTTAGGTTTAAGACTAGAAGCTAGAAAGACTAGAGTATTGTAATGGAAAAGGAATATTAGGAGTAAGAAAGTTTGATTTATCTGCTATTCTGCTGCTAATTTAATGTTTAGTGTTGAACAAATCTTTTATCTGTGTCTCACTAGTAAAGTGAGAAGGTTGGGCATATATTTCTAAGATCCTTTAAACTATTACAGTCTTTCAATCTAAAAATTCTAATGCTTTATAAATTAGGTGTGAAAAACGGAAATGCCTTGTGGACCAGCCATAATAGAAATGTGTGAAATGGCTGGCTTGCTAGAGAGAGTGGTGGAGATACAACCACTTGGAGAGTGCATGCCTGTCTAAAGACGTTTACATTAAAATTGTTTTTAAAATATTTAGCCTGCTTTTAAAAATGCCTAAAGATCTTCGAGATAACCATCTTCTAAATACTTATAGTTGGAATAGTGAGAAAGAATGGCATTCTGCCTTTAAACATGAAGATGTGTTAATGCTACAAAATAGAATATACTAGCTCTGTTACTGATTATTTAACCCTTTGCACTTCTCATTTCAACGCAAACTGAAATCATAAGTAAATGCTGAACAAGATAGATAGCCAAATGATTTTAAAAATCTGACTACAAAGGGTCAGCTTGCACCTGAGGTTAGAGGTGTGCGGTAGAGTGTTCTACATTTGCACTGCGGGTCACTGGTATTTGAAAGGCACATTAATCATGTTATCAATGAGTAATAATAAAGAATGGAAGTGTATTTATTATACATGTATAGAGATTATGACACTGAGTTCATTAAAGCAAAAATATCCTTTGGAAGAAGACTTACAGCAAATGGCAGAGATCGTGAAAAGAGATCGTAAAATAAAAGATCTTGTCTCTTATTAAAAAATTTTGTCCTGAAAATTTTCATATATACTACTTTGCTGGACTTACGATTTTGGAAAATGAAAAAAACGATCAAATAATCTACTTGCATCCTTGCTTTGATTTAGCTCAGAATGTTCAATTAAGTTTTCACAAACTAACGTACATTAAAGAGTAAGAATGTCAAACGAATGTTGATTGTATAAAATATGGGTTACTTAGGAGAAAAAAATTCACTTTGAAAACATCTATAAGGAAGAAGGCTTCAAACCTCAAAAATAATGCTATTTGGCATCACTTTTGGGTTTTTTAAGTATATTAAGAACAAGTTTTTTCCACTAAGGTGTTAAAACTTCAGAAACTTATTAAAAATGTTTTACATTTAAATATACATTTTATGTTTAAATTTGACTAAGAGGCCAGGAAGAAATCTCTTAATGTTGAAATTTTGTAGTAAATACATTTCATTATTTTTTAAAGGTATTGAAAACACTTCTAATTTTGAGAACTATATATTTTTGTGTAATTTAGAGCATATTTGCTATCACATCAGCATGTTGTGTGAGTAATATTTTACTTATATCTTCATCAAGGTATATTGACATGAAATAAACTGTGCATATTGAAAATATTAAATTTGGCAAGTTATGACATATATGTATACACATTAAAGTATCACAGTCAGTATAATGAACATTTTAGCACACCCTAAAGTTTCTTTTTCATTTTTGTAATTCTCCCCTCCAACTTCTCTGACTCTCCTTCTCTCCGCTGCTGTCCCTCTGGCATGTCTAATAGGTTTTTTGCCATGGGAGCTGTTTACAGTCCCAAAAGACACAATCCTGCATGACATAATCCCAAATGAAATCCCAAAATCTCAAAATCCTAGAAATAAAATTTTGGAAAAATTTTAAAAATTTGTAAAAAGATATTTGTTTATATTTTA
The DNA here is from genome assembly GCF_002776525.5 of Piliocolobus tephrosceles. Classification (NCBI taxonomy): domain Eukaryota; kingdom Metazoa; phylum Chordata; class Mammalia; order Primates; family Cercopithecidae; genus Piliocolobus; species Piliocolobus tephrosceles. Next base: position 5,442,127 of record NC_045435.1, on the reverse strand, counting down.
AAAATGGATTTATTTGAGAAACATATAAAAGCATGACAACACTTCATAGGTCACTTTATGCAAAAAAAAAAAAGTCAACCATAACATACATATTTTTGCAAGCATAAACACTGAGGTATACTAATGACAGTCACGTGGGTATAATAGTTACGAGCAGGCGAACTATATTCATAAAGAAATAGGCAAAAAACCAAAATGTATAAAACCTATTACTATGGGTGGTAATTGTGTGTGCCTAGCTTTATAATTGCAGTCATCTGAAATACTGTGATGGACAACTGAAGTTTTTGACCAGCTCAACCAAAAGCCAGCATCACCACTGAGCCAGCTCTCCAAAGACCCAAGGTCTCATGAATTTTATCTGTCACAAATGCAGATGTACAAAAAAGGACATCTCTTCACTTACTAAGGAAGTTTCAATTTTTTAATGTATATGCATCATGTTTACATATAGTCAACCTTATTTATGATAATGCACATTTGCAAAAACTGTATAAAATGAATTTGAACTCACTAATAGTCCAACACAATTTATGCCTCCAGTATTGGAAATGATGCAGAGATGGAATACACAGCACAGTGAATTGTAAAAAATAATGCTGACAATTTAAGATAGTAGGAAAAAAATGAAATAAAAGAAAAAATAAAAAGCTGAAAAGAAAATTCAACATGTAAAAATGTGTATGAGGGGGTGACAGGGATAGATTATGGGTAATTGCATGCAGACAGTCCATAAGAGGTTACTGATCTTCATGATTATTAACTATATTTTGAGGCCTTACAACATGATAAATAGCTGCCTTTTTGTTTTTCTTTTTTGACATAGCCATTGGAGAAAACACTCACATTCATTTTCTACGTGTTCTTTCTCTTTGTGAAATTCTTCTGTGATTTGATATACACTGAAACTAGTATTTCTATCTTCTATGCTATGCTTCTATGTTGTTTTTGGCACTTGAAAACCCACTTTGCGTGTACTCATACACAGACCACAAGTTTGTTGGAAATAATACTGGTGATCAAACAACAACACCATTGCATAAGTGCCTTCTTATCCTACCATGCACATAATTGTTTTAAAGCCAGTCAATAACTTCACTGGCTTCTTCAGGCAAATGTGGTTTTAATTAATTAAAATCTCTTAGGAGGTCATCAACTAGAAGGAATGTCAATGCAGGAAAATGGCACATTTTTAAACAGCAGTTTTTATCATTGCCATTATCTCATGGCCAATCCACTTATCTGAATTTTCTAACAAATGCATTGGGTTGAATGGAGCAAAACAAACTTTATTGGCAACACTTTGAAACTCACTTTTAGAATCTTTGATCACATCTAATTCCAAATCCGTCATTATGGTTTGGGGACTCAATTGAATTTTTTTTCTGCATTTGGAGGATAACAAGGTAATAAGTCAATCAAACGTGATGCAACTATTTTGTGATTGTGATTTGGGGGATTTTAGACATTAGAGAGTTTAGACTGTAGGAATTTGGACTTTAGGCATTTTTGATCATCTGGAATTTCAGCATTTGGGATTGTGGTGTTCAGGATTGTATCTTTCAGAATGATGATTCAAACCCCTGTTTTATGGGTTAGTTTGCACATTCTAGAATTTAATATAGATGGCATCATATAGTATGCACTCTTTTTTGTCTAGCATCTTCAACTCAATGTATTTATTTTGACATTCATTCGTGTTTTTGTCCACCTCAACACTCCATTTCTTTTAATTTCTCAGTAGAAATTTATTGTATGGGTATGCTAATACCCATACAATAGTATGCTAATACTCATACAATACATTTGCCATTTAGTTTGTTTACAGTTTTTTGGCTAATATAAATAAAGATAAATATTCTTTTACAAGTCTTGTTGTAGATACTGGCTTTCTTTTCTTGTGAGTAAATAATGAAGAGTTGAGTGGGTGGTGTGATAGGTGTACAGTTACATTTTTTATTAACTGACAAACCGTTTAACAAAGTGATTGTGCCATTTTAAGTTACACCAGCACTTCATGAGAATTTTAGTTGCTGTTCATTCTCGCCAACTCTTGGTAGGGTCTTTTTAATTTCAGTCATTCTATTAGGTGTGTAGTGATACCTTATTGTGGTCATAATTTGCATTTCCCTAGTGCATGTTGAACATCTTTTCATGTGCTTATATCTTCTTTGGTGAAGCATCTGTTTCAATCTTTTGCCCATTTTTAAATTAGGATGTTTATTTTCTTATTATTGCAATTTGTGTCTTTCAAGGAATTGGCCTGTTTCATCTAGATTATCAAATTTGTGGGCAAAGACAGTTCATACCATTCTTTTATTAATCCTTTTAATGTTCATGAGATCTATAGTGATATTCTCTTTCACTTCTGATCTTAGTAATTTGTGTTTTCTCTCTATTTTCTTAGTTAGCTTAGTTAATAACTTATTGTTTTCTTAGTTCATTAATTATTTTTAATAGATAAATAATAATTATATATATTTATGAGCTATAGTATGATGTTATGATATGCATATACAATATAGAATGATTAAGTCAGGCTAATTAACATAGCCATCACCTCACACATTAATCTTTTCTTTGTGGTGAGAATATTCAAAATCTATACTTTTAGCAATTTTGAAATATACAGTACATTATTAAAACTACAGTCACCATGCTGTGCAATAGTTCACCAGAGTTTATTTCTCCCAATTGAAATGCTGTAGTCTTTGACTATTGTCTCTTCTTTCCCTGCTCTCCTCTCAGTCCCCGTCTCTGGGATTCCAGTCTCTAACTACCATTCTGTTCTCTGCTTCTGTAAGTTTTGTCTTTTAAGATTCTACATATAAGTTAGATAAAGGATTGTTAGTTTTTTCATTCCTGGATTATTTCACTTAGCATAATGTCTTCTAAATTTATTTATGCTGTTGAAAATGACAGAATTTTCTTCCCTTTAAAGAACGTATAGTATTGCTTTATATATATATCACATTTTAAAATATTTATTTATTTTGATACATAATAATTGTAAATATTTATGGAGTACATGTACTATTTTCATCCATGCATACAATGTGTAATGATCAAATCAGGGTCATCAGAATACCTGTCACCTCAAACATTCATTATTTCTTTGTTTAGGGAACATTTCAAGTCTTTCCTTTTAGCTACTTTGAAATATACAATAAATTATTATTAACTATTGTCATCCTGCTATCAAACACTAGAATTTATCCCTTTTATCTTACTGTATTTTCATACCCTGTAAACAGCTTCTCTTCCTCCTGCCCTCCCTACTACTCTTCCAGCCTCTCCTAACCATCATTGATTCTTCACCTCCATGAGATCCACTTTTTCTTTGCTCCCAACATTTCTTGCAAGGCAGATCTCTGGCAACAAATTCCCTCAATTTTTGTTTGTCTGAGAAAGTCTTTATTTTCACTTATGAAGGATAATTTCATAAGGTACAGAATTCTAGGTTAGTGGGGTTTTCCTTTCAACATTTTAAATGTTTCACTTAATTATCTTCTTGCTTGCATGATTTCTGGAGAAATCAGATGTAATTCTTAGTTTTGCTCCTCTATAGGTAAGGTGTTTCTAACCATGCCCCCACCCCCCCGCACCCCACCCCTTTGGCTTTTGCCAAGATTTTTTCCTTATCTTTGATTTTCTGAAGTTTGGCTATGATATGTCTATGTGTCGTTTTTTAAGCATGTATCCTGCTTGGTGATCTTCAATTCTCTGGTTTAATGTTTAATATTAATTTGGGAGAGATTCTCACTGATTATTGCTTCAATTATTTCTTTTGGGCATTTCTCTCTCTCTTTTTTTTCCTTCTGTTGTTCTCATTACATGTACATTTCACCTTTTGGAGTTGTCCCACAGGGTTTGGATATTCTATTTTGTAGTGTTCTTTTACAGTCGGAATCCAGGTTGGGGACTATCTTTTTTATTAGCTTTAAATAAAGTAACTAATACCTTCTCAGTTGGTGGTTTGATGTTTTTTTTTTTCTATTCTGACACCAACTTATTGGGTAACTTTGGATAAGCTAAATTTTCTAGTTTTCTTCACTTGCTTAATGAAGGGTTAGAGTAACATTCTTGTGGCACAGAAAAACAGTGCTTATATTTTGCTTTAAGAAAACAGAGTTCTAATTTTGTTCTGATACTAATTTCCTCATATTATTAGCTGACATATATTTAAAACAAAAATATTTCTAAATAAAAAAATAGTTAACATTTATGAGCAGTTACTCAATGTGAGGTATTCATGCAAGCACTTCACATGCATTGACTCAGGTCTAGTGGGTGAGTATTGAAATGTCTCCCTTTCATAGAGGAATAGTGAGTAACAGGGAGGTGAAGTAACTTGCCTAAGGTCACTAGCTGGTGGATGCTGGAATTTGGGTTCAAATATGGGCAGTTGGATACAAAGCCCACAAGTTGTGTCAACTATTTTCTACTTATATATAAGACTATTTAAAATTTTCTTTATTGAGAAAAATATAATTCCATGAATTAATAAGATCTTATGCTTATAAAAAGAAAGCTTTATGTTAAACATTTGGTTAGTTTAGTATCTTGGTATTTTTTTTTTCAAAGAACTGTTAAAAAATTTCTTAAAATCTTTTTAAAGCATGGTTAAGCCTCTTGTAAATCGAGACAATGGATAAAAATTATTAATTAAAATATCCACCACTATTCTTTTCAATTATTTGGTAATAAAAAATTCTGATAACATTTCAGAATTTTCTTAAATATTCTTCTTTTAAAATCAACTAATCTTATATTTGGCAATTCTCTTATAAGTTTAGGCAAATAATGTAAATGGAGCAGAATGCTTTGTCAACATGATCATCTAACTACAGTTACTAGTCATTAGAAAGGGAGAGGATAGATGGAAGGAAAAGAAACCCTACACGCAGACTCTGTTGTATTTATCTTGCCTGTAATAATCCTATATTTTACAATAATCCCTAAATATTCCTAGAGAAGACTGAGGTGTAAACAGGTAAAATGATTGCACAATCTGAATGGGTAAAAAGTAGAAGAGAAAGGATTTTTATTCTTGTTCTGATGCCAAATCCCTTGCTTTTGGCAGCAGACTGATGTGCTTCTCTACGAAGTGAAAACAGTGACATTGGCTGGCTGAATCTGTCTGTTTTGACAGAGCTAAGAGTGGCAGGTAGGTCAGGGGCATTGTAAGTGTCTCTCAAGAAGATACAAACTACTCCACAAAAAATAAAGTCACCTTTGAAATCTAAGATACCCAGTCTGTCAAACAAGAACTTTCTGACCCTTCTTTCCCTTGCCTTCTCCTGTTGCAACATTAACCAGACCAGATTCAGTACAAAGAATGAGGAAATCGAGGAGCAAGGTGGATAAATAAAGATGAAAGTTCCAACTCAACTTTCCCTTAAGTGCTCTTAGTTGGAGCAAGGGAGAAGTTTGAGTCAAATAGCTGCAAGTAATTTTGTTATATTAGACAGGACTCTTTGTTTGCCTAAAAGTTGCTAGAAAAGCTGTATGTTTTTATCAGGGTTATCATGTAGGATTGGAGAAGTTCAAGTTTCCCCAGTCAGTAGTGAGAAAAATAATTTGTTTCTTATTTTGTCTGAATGTAGCTATTTCAATAAACAGCTTCATTTATTCAGCATATTATTTTCTGTTGCAGAAATCTGAAAATTAGGCTATGCCTTCAAAAGATTTACAGAATGAACATACAAATTATTTCAAGAAGGAAAACCATCTAAGATTCCAGCCTCCTTGAATTCTAGAAATCTCTGCTAATTTCTAACCTGTCTCTTCTGTGTACCTGCAGCTACTCAGTGTTTCATTTTTGATGGTAGATTCTTTGGCCACCTGCTATTTGTGCAATGCACTTTATTTTGTGTTCCCCATTGTCTGCTTATTATTCAATGAGTTTTTAAGGATCGAGTCATCTTAATAGTTATTAAAAATAGATTTAGAGAGGCAAGGCCAAATATTTCTCCTTTCCTTAACTGGTAGGACTTTATAAAAATCTATTTGACAATGTTCTCAACTTTTCTGCTTGTATTGTGTCCATAGCTCAAGTCTGGGTAACACATTGTTTGCTTTTCTTCAAAATTGTTTGCTTTTCTTCAAAAAGAAACTTCAACAGAGTTTCTGCTGCTACAGAAGTGTTCTACATTTGTGCTATCTGATATGGTCATCATGTGCCACTATGGAGCACCACCAGCTCTGCATCATTTGCTATGGAGCACTAAAATATGGCTCATGTGACTGGGGAACTGAGTGTTTAATTCAAACTTAATTTTAAATTAAACTAAATTTCATATAAATTTAAACAGCCATATGTGGCTGGTGGCTACCATGTTGGATAGTACAGCTATAGAAAATGCATCTCTAAAATTGAATAAACCTCCGTTTCCCACAAAACTCCTTGTAGACCTCTCATTTTATTGCATTATTCATTTCTTTTTAAAGAATATTTCAGAGTAGACTTCTTTCTTTTTTTTTCTGCTTCTTAGAGGTAAACAGATAAGCGAGCCTTAATTCAGGGAAGAAATGCTTTTGAAAAAGCTCAATATTTCAGGCCAAAGTGTCCATTTGTCTTTAGTAATATCTGGCTTTGAAATTTTGTTGCTGTTGGCACTTAATGAAGGTTTAATTTCCATGCTTTGGTGACGGTATCGATGCACATTAGCAGTGTGTGCGGTACACACAGCGTCAAGCAAACAGCCACATGCATCAAGGTTTGTGCTTAACAGTCCTGCCTCAGGATCCCTGTGGATTCCTTGAGTATCCTTTAAAGACTCTACTATCTCTTCTATGAGAGGAACAGATGCATCTTTCTATATAGTGCAATCAGCCAAGTTCAGGAGAGGGGAAGGCCAGATGCTGTTCATATTTCTTTCAGAGTGTAGCGTATATCAGTGGTACTTAAAACCCATCTTCTCAACAGCTAGCACCTCTTTTTTAAAAATTGGTTTCCATTTTGGCTGTTTGAGATCAGGAACAATGGAGCTTTTCTTTGAGGCAATCTCTTTCATTGTTTATTGGCCTTTTTAAGGCAGTGCTTTAAGGTATACTTGTATTTTTATTTTAAAACCTGATTTTCAGAAGTTTCTATCTCTATGGGGAAAACAGTTGTCTTATCTTTAGTCCTTTGAAAATGAGACAATGATTTTATATTAAAGTAAATACTTTTGCTTACAGTATTATCTTTCTTTCAGAAGTAATGTGTATTGTGTACCATGGATAAAGGGATGAGAAAAAAATACATGTATACATCCATAACTTATTACATATATTGTGCATGCGTGTGTGCACACACACAAACATACAAATCAGTTTGACCCAGAAAGTGGAAGCAACTTCATTAGAATACACCTGTATATTTGTATGTGTGTAAATATATAAGACAGCATTGCTTTTATTTCATATATGACATAATACTTGGCAAAACAATTATAGGGAATTGAACACCACTAAAATTTAGCTTTAGTGTATGTTTTCTTAAGAAAATATAAGATTTCTTCATACAATGTCAAACTTTTCTTGGTAGCACATATGATTAGTCCCTTGGGACTTTCTTCCTCTTGTGATTGGCCCCTTAATTATCTTGGGCTTTTCCAGTGATAGAGAGCTCACTACTCCACCAGGTAGTCTATCACATTGTTAGCTGGCAACTGCTTTAAGAAAACTGTGTAATATTAGAGTTGAATTTCCCTCCTTATAACATCTATTCATTCATTCTAGTTTTGACCATTTTGATGAGTATATTTTGCTTAAAAATCTGCATGTAAAAGTCAGGATGCAAATCCCATTGTATTTATGTATACTGGCAACAAACAATGGGAAAACAAAAACATTTAAAAAATATCATTTACAGAAACATCAAGTTATATAAAATACTTAGGAAAAATTTAGCAAAATATACATACGTCCATGAAAACCACTCTAAGACATTTATGAGAGAAATTAAAAATACAAATAATGAAGAATTATACTATATTAAAATCACAGCAGTTTTTTTGTAGAAATACATAGTATGCTACAATTTAAATGTAAATACAAAGGTCTTGGAAAGAATTTAAAAAGGAAAGAACAATGACAACATAAACTGCTCTAGTTTAGGTGACAGTATGAGACCTCGACTCTAAAAATTACAAAACCAAAGCAAAAGAAATGGCCAGTAAACATATAAAAAGATGCTGCACATCATTAGTCAATAGGTAATGCAAATTCAAACCACACTAAGTTATAACTATATACTTCCTGGCACGATGAAAGAATTTCTTTGTTTGTATTGGCAAAGATGTGGAGCAATTGGAAGTCTCATTCACTGCTTGGGGAAGTATTAAAATGTGCAACTATTTTGGAAAATATTTTGACAGATTCTTTTAAAATGAAACATACACTTAACATATGATCAAGGAAACCTACTCTTACATATTTAACCAAGAGGAAAGAAAACATATGTCTGTACAAAAAGATCTGCACAACAATATGACAGCTTGAATTATTATAGCCCTAAAATGAAAAACATCTAATTGTCAACAGGTAAATGGTTAAATAAATCATAGTATATGGATATAATTGAATAGACTCAGCAACAAAAAGAACAAAGTAATGATACATGCAACAACATAAATGAATGTCATGCTGGGTATAAAGAACCCAAATGCAAAAGAGTATATATACTGCATGGTTGGGAACAGGACCCCCAAAATCAGGCCATAAACTGGCCCCAAAATTGGCTGATTTGTTTTTCTAAGACCTGCCGAGCAGGCACAAAAGAACCAGCAGGTAGGCAAGTGTAGGAGCAAAACTGCAAGTTTATTTTGGTAACCTAAGGTGTGGGGGAGAAGTCTGTCGGCCTCCGGCGAAGGAGGCCGGCAGAGTCCCCCTGTGGGGCTCTCGGACGGACTTCCCACAGTCCCGACATCCCGACAGGAGTGGGGCTGTGAGAAGGCCGCGTGGCTCACTGGCCGTGAGCCGCTTTTCTAGGAGTGGGAGGGCAATAGGCGGGGCACGGGTGTGTCGGGGGGCGTTCCGCAGGTGCGACCAGGTAAATCTTGGTCTCTTTGGATTGACGTCACCTGGCGCATGCCCAGTTGGTCTGCACCTTCCCGGGTCGCTGGCTGCATTTTCGCGTGCGCGGGAGGAGTTGGTGGTGAAGAAGAACCCGGAAGTGCACCATCTTGCCTCCGTTCATCCAAACACTGGCCATAAACAAAATCTCTGCAGCACTGTGATATGTTATGATGGCCATGACACCCACACTAGAAGGTCATGGGTTTACCGGAATGAGGTCAAGGAACACCTGGCCCACCCAGGGCTGAAAACCACTTAAAGGTGTTCTTAAACCACAAACAATAGCATGAGCAGTCTGTGCCTTAAGGACATGCTCTTGCTGCAGATAACTAGTCCAACCCATCCCTTTATTTCAGCCCATCTCTTTGTTTCCCATAAGGGATACTTTTAGTTAATCTAATATCTATAGAAACAATGCTAATGACTGGCTTGCTGTTAATAAATATGTGGATAAATCTCTGTTCGGGGCTCTCAGCTCTGAAGGCTGTGAGACCCCTGATTTCCCACATCACACCTCTGTATTTCTGTGTGTGTGTCTTTAATTCCTCTAGCATTGCTGGGTTAGGGTTTCCCCGACCGACCGAGCTGGTCTTGGCACTGCATAGTTCCATTTATATTAAATTCTAGAACGGGTAGAATTAATTTGTAGTGACAATAGATTAGTGGTTGCCTGGGGACAGGATTTGACTTAGCAAGGGTTGGCAGTAAATGTTTTGGAACGATGGAAATGTTCTAGATCTTTTTTTTTTTTTTTTGTGCTGGTAATCATCTAATTGTCCACATTTGTAGAAATTATCAATATACTTAAAATGGGTAAATTTATTATATTAAAATTACAGTTCACTAAATTTTGTTTTAAAAATAAGGCTAAATAATTTTTTTTTTTTTTTGACAGAAAGAACTTTTTAGAGCTTTATTTTGATTTTATGATTTGCATGAAATTGAAGTAGGAGGCAGTACCTGACTCTGGAAGTGGTGGTTGGACACCAGATCAAATTGAAGACTAGGCAAAATAGGGGTGAGGTGGAAGCAGAGTTCCCTAAGACACCCCCATCAGTGTGCCATGTCAGTTTACCATTGCCATGGCAACACCCAGAAGATACTGCCCCTTTCCATGACAATGACCCGATGACCCAAAAGTCACTACCCTTTCCATAGAAATTTCTTCTTTAATGATGCCTTAATGTACATGTAATTAAAAGTAGGTATAAATATGATTGCAAAACTGCCCTGAGCTGCTACCCTCTGCCTATGGGGTGCCCTTTGGGAGCAGTCACAGAGCTGTAACTCCACTGGAGCTGTAACACCGATGCTTCATTAAAGCTATTTTCTTCTATCCCTGGCATGCTCTTGAATTCGTTCCTGGGCAAAGCCAAGACTCAGCTTGCTTGCCTTATATGAAAATTGTTAAACCATTATTAGAATTGTTTTTCTGCTGGTAGCATATGATAACACTAGTATATAACTGATATCATTCAACTGCTTACAAAATTTTCCAGTTAATGAAGACAGCCTACTAACAGCTATCATTTCACATTTCATAAGTTTGCAAAAGTAACTGAAATTAATTTAGAAGAATAGTCTTTTGATCATAATGAAAAGTTATGCTTCATAGAATTGTACAGATGTACATGTTAAACTATTGTCTTTGATCACATTTTCCTGAAAACAGCTACTAACTTTTGAAGTGGATGCTGATGCTTCTTCAGCAGATTCTGATACTTTTTGTTTTTCAAGGAGTCAATGAAATCACTATGGGTCCGTATGTAGATGGTGAACTTGCAAACACATTGCAAATTACATGTACATCACCAATTTTCTTGAGAAACAGAATCTGAGTTCTTATTTTTTAAAACAAACATGCATTTATGACTTTTTAGCTTCTCATAAATGAAACAGTTTATTGAAAAACAAGCTAAAATTCGTTACCAAACAATAAAAGCATATAGGTATTCAATAAACTTCAAAACCCCCGTGGTTACAAGTTCAGACTACTCTTTATATAGCAGAACATCTCAGCCTGTATCCCTCACGTATTTCACATACATCTGGCATAGAAATGCCCCAATTGTTCACAGACCCTGCTACATGGTAGTGTGGCAACTTCTTGTGTTTCTAAGGGGAAACTTAGGAATGGCTCTACAGGCGTGTGACAAGTACATTTTCTCAGGGCCCCACTTTCAGCAGGGCCTCACTTTTGCTGTCATCCTCTTGGAATTCTTCATAATTTTATTTTTGAAGTCATGTTTTGTAAGTGAAGTCTGAGGGGATAGTAAAGCATGCATGTGAGCAGAGGAGTAATTAACAACAAAATTAGATGAAAGAAAATAAAAGCAACATATTTTTAAATGTGGCAGAAAATTCTGATGTAGTTTTTTTTTCTCCTGCTAATCATGACTGCTAGCAGCTTTTACTTTCCTAGGCTGAAGCATAGTTCAAAGGGTACATTTTGATTCTGGCTTTGCTGTTTTCTCCAGATTTTAAATGTCTTCTTGTTTTGGCGGGATAGCTGTTTTGTGGATTGTAAAGCTGTGTCATATTTCATATGTTCTGTGAAAGGATAGCCATGTTGGAAACAAACTGAGCACATTTTCAGAGAACATTTGTTGATTGACATTTACTTTTTTTCATCAAAATTGATAGTTTTGAATTATAAAAGCAGCCCAAAGTTATTTTTTTAAAAAAATACTAAAGTGCATGAAACAAAAAAATGGAAAACCCAGACTCTTACCCCTCACTATCCCATAATTTGGCTTCCTAGAGGGAGCTAAAATTAATGTTTTAGTATCTCTTCTTTTGGAATATATCTCTGTGTGTGTATGTGTGATATCCTGTAACTTGCTTTTTTATTCTCAACAACATATTGCAGCTATCCTTCCATGTTAATATGTAAGTATCTTCTGTATTTTATGGATATACTATAAATTTTTAAACCAATCCCAAATTGGTTGTTTCTAAATTTTTAAAACATAAATAACCTGTAAGGAACAGACTTTTTTTTTGTTGTTAACATTCATCATTTATAATACACTTTAAGGACATAAAATGACATAGAGGACATAAGGGTATGAAATAGCTGCATTTCATTGTAAATTGTTAGCTATATTACGAAATCAAGCACTCTATTTCTGCATAATACCAAGATAGCATCCCTCCCTACTTACTGGTTGAGAATCCTGCTCTAGGCTAATTCACCAGATCTGAAAACAAAGATTCTACTGCAATGTTCTGCTAAGGATACAATCATGAATTTACTTTGATGGTTGCAAATGCAAGTAATTAAAAGGCCCCTGCTCCTCCCTCTTTCTTGAGTTAGTGCTTCAGGGCAAAGGATCAGAAACTCCCCTGCAGAGTTGCCCTAACAATATTTAATAAGCACTAGGAAAAGCTTAGTTTTCTATGCCTAAGGCTTCACCAGTTTTACTGAGTAGTAAGATCAGAAGGATTGCAGCCTAAAAGGTGTTCTTCCTTATGACTCCTGTACACCTTCAGATTCCACACATGTTGAGGCTCTCATTAAGGTTGCGGTTGTGATGCCTGACTGGAAGGAGGGAATTGACAGTTATTTTGATCAACAGGGCTGACAGTTTGGATTTTGGCTTTTTCAATGGTGTTGCTTTAACATTCAGCACGAAGCCTTCCAGCTGCCACCTGTCCTCACTCATTTGTAGACTGGTGGTCTCTCCAGTAGGCCCTGGTCTTGCACCTCCTTTGACCACTGCCCGGCCTTCCCCATTCCCATCCTGGGGTGAGCGTTATCTCTGGCCCTACTTTCTATCAAGGAGTCCAAGAAGGTTTTTGTTCTGTTTGGACACTTGATGTGCTTTTTTCTGACATCGGTTGAAATCTCAATGACTTCACAAGCTTCCCTCCCTTCCCTACACATCAACCTGGGTGCCAATTGATTCCAAATGCTTGGAGAAATTCTGTCTTCTTTCTGTCCCTTCTTTTAGATTTTTCCCTTACCCTCATCTCTAATGTTTGTGTTTACTTTTTGAATTTTAATCAATATCAAATAAAAACAAATCTCGACTTAAGTAAGGAGATACTTTATTGCAAGAGGGGGAAAGAGACTTTTGCAACAGAGGACACTATTGCAATAGGGAGAGTGCTTTGGCCACGAGATCGGCAAGCATCTGAAAGGTTGGTCAGATAAGCCTTGTCTTTTAGAGAGAGGAATAAACAAGGAATAACAAGAACCAGATGTGAGGAAATAGGATGAGTGAGTGGCTGTGAAAAGTCACAAGACAAGAAAATGTTTTACACCAAGATCAATATACTTTCGGGAAGGGCTCTATGCTGGCCCAGACTGAGGCTGGATCAGCAGGGCCTGGAAGAAGGAGAGAAGTTAATCAATGGGGACAAAACAGTCAACTAATCATTCGTGAGGCCAAGAATGGGAATGAGAATTTGGAACTTCTGTGTCTGATCTTGTCATACGTAGACAAGAAGGGGCATCTATGAGTCTTACATAAGTCATGTGGGGAAGGATGTTTCTTTACAATAAGGTGGTTTCCATGGAGAGGTTTAACAGTCGCTGTTTCCCAGGACCACAGTGTTCACATGAAGTTCAGAGTTTCTGTTGTTGTCCTCATTCTTTGTCCTTAATGTGACTGTTCTTTTCAGAAATGTGGTTTCTGACTTCCTCATGCCTGCACTGGAGATCCACTAGGCTTATCTTTACCTCTCTCAGCTCTTGTCTTACCTAAACTTTTTTCTTTGGAATTTCTATTGCTATTATTTTTAAAAATGTTCTTAACTTAGAGTGACAAAAGTATATAAAAGAAAGTGGAGTCAATTCCACTAAAACCACATGAACTGAGAGCTTGATGGGTGGCTCTCCAGGTGATAATTGGTGACAAAGAAGTGGGAAAGGGTAGGGCAGGATAATAATCATTTTTCATTTTTTACATGATTAAGTGAAGGTTTAAAATACAAAGCCTTTTGGGAGAAAATGGTAATTTTTTAAATAAAAATGCAGCACATGCAGATGGCATAATACATACGAAGTTACAGCAAAAAGTGACTGACTCTGCTTATTCACTCCCTTATTTTAGATCCATTATCCAGAAAAAATACTTTTTGTGTTTTCACTTATTTACTCTGTTACTCCCATATGTTTTATTAATGTGCCAATAAAATATATCTTTATTAATCTAAATAGTGTCTATTAATTCCCTGATAGGCCAGCACTACATGGTCCTATATCCTGCTCACTGCTATTTTTAGTCAAATTGATGAATGGTATAAATATATTGCTATAATTATAGAAATATTTTTATTGAAAAACAATATACTATTATAATGTTTCTTTTCTTGTGTGTGTGTGTGTGTGTGTGTTTTCTGCAGCTCACAATTACCTTTTATTTTGCATACATTTTTTTTTTCACAGTTTCAGTTTTCTCAAATTCTCATTATATCTGGTAGTTCACCTCCACCACATTTTACCATGATCCTGGAGTTCTCTTTTGCCCTTCTCCAGTCTTTACCATGGAACTCTAGGTAAGCTTCATGACTGCCCTGTAGATTTTTCATCTCTGTTTTATTCTGAGTTAGATCCTCTATTTCCTTGTCTTCTTTCTTGGTTTACTTTATCCTTTCGCAGAAGTCACATTTTAAGTAACTTCCTATGAAAAGGTGATGGGGAGGTACATTGTTTGAGTTTTAAAGTATCTCCATTCTGCTCTTTCACCTAACCAATAGTTTGGATAGGTGTAGAAGTCTAACTACAAATCATTTTTCCTTATAACTTTGAAGGCATTGCTTCAAAACAATGGCTTTCTAGCATTCGGCATCGCTGTTGAAAACACTGCTATAATTTCCTTGCTGCTTCTTTGTTGATAGTCTGTTTTTACTCTGGATTCCTTTATATCTTCTCTTTATACTTGGTGTTCTAATATTTCACTTAAATTTGTCTGGGTTTGGCTCTATTTTCAGTCATTTTGCAGGGTCCTTGATAGGTCCTTCAATTCTAAATATTGTTTCTGTAATAACTTTCTCTCATTTTTTTTCCCAATCTTTTCTCCCTGAAATTCTTTTCATTGGATATTATTCTTTCTGGATTAATCCTCTCTGTCACTCATCAGAAAAGATTATGTCTTATATCTCATTTCCTTATTGTTAGATTTCAGGGAGATTTCTTTCTTAAATAAAACTTTATTGTTACCTTATTGATGAATTTAGAATTTGGGTGATTGTATTTTTTTTATTTCTGAGAAATGATATACCTTTTTCATGTTATTTATATTTATAATTGTCTTCTCTTATCTGTCTGGAGATACTAATTAGTACTTTTTAGAATTATATGTTGATTTTGTTCATGCCTGTTCTCTGAATTAGCTCCGTTTTTCCTCTGGAGCAATTTTTTCCCTACTATCTTATCTCTCTGTCTCTCTTTCATATTGTAAGTGTTCCTTAAAAGTTTGGTAACTTTTTCCTCTGGAGTAAATTTTTTCTTATTGGCTTATCTCTCTCTTTCTCTGTCTTTTGCATTGTAAGTTTGTCTTAAAAGTTTGGTAGCTTTCGATGGTCTGTTTCGATGGAATGTAAGCGAAATAAAAGGTAATTGTGAGCTGCAGAAAAAAAAAAAACCCAAAAACCACACAGGAAAAGAAACATTATTAAATGATACAATAAAAGACGGGTATTAGTCCGTTGTAGGTGAATTAGATTTTTCCATTGGTGGCGTTATTTCAGAGGGATGAATGGAGATCTGATCATTATGCTGTGGGATTTTGCATGTGCCAAGATGTCTCTGAGGCATTTCATTTTTTTCAGGAAGGAGCATTTGATACCTTGCTCAGGTCAAGACACTTCGCTAGTGGGTTTGGACCCTCAGATGTCAAGTCAACTTTTGCATATACTAAATTTCACTTTATCTCCCAGTTTTCAGTCTCAGTTCTCACCTCTGCCTTCCTAAGTACTTGACATTTCTGAGTGGTGAGCCTCTTGGGATTCTGCAGAGAAAGTGGTTTCCCCTCACCTGTGTGCCCTCTGTGACTGCTTCAGGTTATACTGTTTCCGTCCTCCTTCCTCAGTTACATACCTGTGTGCAGTCCTCTTGTTCTAGATGTTTTCTTGGAATGTTTTCTCTATCCTTTCCTCCCATAGCCCTATTCTGTGGATTGGCATTTATACCGGTTTTATTCCTATGGCTTTGTTTACTGGGGTCTTGGTAAAGGAAGGAGATAGTAATAGTCAATCTGTTACTTCTAAACGTGAAATTTTGGGGTTTTCAAAGTTTTGTCCTTGCATCACTAATTTATCCAGTCTAGTTGAAAACTTGATCGTCACAAAAAATTTGATCTCTAAATATATCCATTCAGGAATTCACAGCAAAAACTTGCAAATGAAAGTTGTGAAGGAGTTAAAAATATACCACCCCGAAATATGCTAACTCTGGCAGCTTGACTATTTTGAATTAAAAGCACTTAAAAAAAAAAAAAAAAAAAAAAAAACCAGCAGTTGCAAGATCATTCTGACCTTTATTCTGTTTCTTAAAAGCAGTAAATGAAGTTCCCATGTGAAAGATGCCTGCTTTAAAGCAAAGGAGAATCGCATTCTATAATCAAGGATGGAAAGTTGAAGCTGAGAGAAATCTGCACAGACAAATCTTATGAGACTAACCCTTATCTTCCTGGTCACTTCGTTACCCAGTTAACTACTCCAGCATAAGCCTTCTGCCTTATCACGTGTCACAATTTAATATTCTTTTTCCATTTCAGTGTGTATATGATTGACTTTAGCTGCTCCTCTGGATCTTCGTTTCCTCATGAGCGCACCAGTCAAGTAAAACTTAGACAAATAAATGTATATGCTTTTCTCCTGTTTATCTATCTTATGTCAGTTTTCTTCTTGGGCCCAGCAGGAACCCTAAGAGGTTGAAGGTAGAGTTTTACATCCCTACAGTGGTTAGCATGGATTTCACTTAGAATATATAAAAATTTATAATTTTTATTTAACATTGACATCATTTGACATTCCATGTGGACGTTCCCTAAACTCACAACAACATTCTGGAATCTGACATTTTCCTTTTTACATCCTCATTACAATGTTTGTGTCTTGTAAGAGGCAATGTACTAGGAGTGAGATGTCTTCGGCTAAAGAAAGTGTTTTTACTGCACTCTTGTTAAGTTGGGTGATTTGGACATATTGTTAAACATCTATTAGCTTAAATTTACTGGAGAGATTAGATTTTTAAAAATCATTTTTAAATTCCCTTCATCACTGGAATTTCACATTTCTCTAACTCTAAATAAGATGGGATAGTTAGCCCGCATTCTAGAGGCCAGTCAAATGTCAAGAATTGTGACAATGTCTGGCACAAAATGGGTGTTCAATAAATTTGGCTTAACAATAACAATTAGAATTGGAATCTAAATTCATTCCTTCAACCAATCAATGAACGAGTGCTTTTTTTGTGCCAGGCATAATTCTAAGTTGGGGAAGAAGCAGTGAATAGAGAAAGCATGAGGGTCTGCCCTCATGCAGCATACATTCTAGTTGAAAAAGACAGGTAATAAAATAGTACAAAAATATGTATTCAAAATAAGTATGGTAAGGACTATACAAGAACTAAACAAAGTAAGCAAGGCTTAGAAGATGGTTTTGCAATTTAAGATCAGATGCCCAAAAAGGCATCTCCAGGGATGTGCTATCTAAGCAAAGACCTAAAGGACAAGAAGGAGCCTGCTAAGAGCAGAGCTAAGAGAGGGTGCTCCAGGTAGAGGAAAGGTGCAAAGGTGCACCTCGTGCAAAGGTGTTGAGGCACAAAAATTGGGATTGCTGAGAAGTTGCCATTTGCCATCTAGTGATGAGGGAGAGGTTGAAAAGGTAGGCTGCTTAGGAACACACATGTGTAACTATCTTTCTTATCTGCCTGAAGTCACACAATGGTGTTTTCACTTCCAATTTCCTTAACAGTTTCATTATTATTCATTCATAACTAGACAGATACTTTGTTGTCATTTTTACCTCTAATCATATTTTGAGACCAACATTTCATTTCAGTATTGAAAGTTCATCAATAAAGGTTCTTGGATTTGATTCTGAACATTTTAGTCCTTTACCACATATTCTAAATGAGTCCATTGTAGTTGTTGAAGATTCCTTGAAGACCAGGCATTAAACCCATCAGGAAGTCCTAAGAAACAAGACCCAAAAAAGTGCTTTCTGTTGCCTCGACTTGTTAGAATTAGGGCAGAAAAAATGACTTAAGATTTTGGTCTAGGTGTCTGTCTGTGTGTGTTCATCCATCTTATTTTGTCATTAACTTTCCTTCCTCATACCTGCTGAGCCCCTCTTATGATCTCTCCTGTCTAAAGCCTTGTGTAGTTTAAGATACGAAATGCAAGTTTCAGCAATACGTTTTTCTCAATCTGTAGAAACAGATCTGTAGTTTAATTGTGTCCTGCACAGGGAGATACATGGGCCTTTGTTGATAAATTAGATTTGGATTGGATTAGTTTAGATTTAACAGAAGCAATCTTTTCATTTGAGTGGAAACAATTGAAATTAATAAGATAAAATATTTAAGTTCAGCATTTATCTCTTGCCCATTGCAGGGTTTTTACATCAAATAAAATCAAATGTTAAAAAATGCTATGTTCTCGGAGAACCAGAAAAAGGACACTGACTGCCATTTACAGAATGTTGATATATCCATAAAAATTATTGCAGAGTTTAGTGGGGCCAGGTTATGTATTTAAAATTGAATATATAAATCCTGAATCTATATCAAATCTTGGCATCATATCACTATGTTTCATTAGGTGAAATTGGTTTTCAGAAATATATACATGGGGTAGGGTGTGGGTTATCTCTTCGTGTATTAGATTTATGATGTTGTATAGTTTGGCAATATATAATAATGCCTTAAAACATTCACATCATTTAAGTTCACTTCTGAGGATAAATCTAAAGTGAAAAATAATAAATTCCCCACCATGCTTCTAAAAACCAACACAACCAACCAATTCCCCAAATTCCAGAAACATTTAATGTGGTAATAGTTTAAAATATTGAAAAATAAAAACAATGTCAATAGTCAAAATAGGGAAAGAGTTAGGTGAAACATGAAGCCATTAAGAGGATGTATAGTGAAGTATTTGCAGTTCTAGGGGAAAAGCTTATGTTGCAGTATTCGATATGAAAAGCTGTACACAATTTTAAAATGCAAAACAGCACCACTAGCTAAAACATAATGCAGAGAAAATAGATCAGAAGAAAATTCACCATTTATCAGTGATTGTGTCTGGTGATTTTAATTTTTTTCTTTATAACTTTGTGTGCTTAGTTATTTTTTATATATAATGGACAAGTGTTACTATTATCATCAGAAAAAAGTGAAATAAACTTGTGTGTAAGCAGCTCAGTTTAGCGATGATGATTTATCTTCTAACATCCACTGGTCGCTGGTGATAGCCTCCTGACGTGGTGTCTTCCTGTCTGAAAGTATTTCCTATGTTCTTTAAAACCTTTGATCCCATTCATTCTGAAAGCAGCACAACCTTGCAAGTCCTGAGTTTGCAGCTTTCTTAGGGGATTTTCAGAAGTGATTTTTAAAAATTAGATGTATTTCACAAAATGCTATTTTCCCTTTACATCTTGAAATTTATTTATGCTAAAACTTTAACCACAAGCCTTATATTGGTTTGGTGGTTATTAAGTTGTTGATAAATGTCTGACAATATTAAGTTGAAAGTTTTTTTTAGTTTTATTCTGCAAATGACTTAACCTTCCTTGGAAAAATAAACTTCATCTTTAACTGAGACTGACACTGGGTACTATGTGACAAAATTGTTAGTATGGTCCACCTACCTCCAACAAGGATTTGGTACAGAATTCCTGAATATATTACTGAGTTGTCTCATGGAAAATCCTATTTTATATACTCACCTAATAACTCTTTATTACATAATAATCGCTATTGCATTTTTAAAACTTTGAGACATTTTTTTCATTCATGTCAAACTTTGAGACATTTTTTTTTCATTCAGCAAACATGCAATGAGCACCTGTTATGTAAGAGATGTGATAACAAGCAATAGATCCAATATTACAATGTATTTAGGTATGTCAAGATTCTAATCCATTTGGTAAAATCACAATAAAAATGAAATATGCATTTTGATTATATAGGTGCAAATATACTTAGCTATACAAGGGTAGGGATTTTTGTCTGCTTTGTTTTTCCTAGCTCCTAGCAACAGTAAATGTTAAATAAGTATTTGTTACATAGATGAATAAGTGAAGTGTACTGATTATGAATCTTTAAGAGGTATGTGGATAACAAGAAGGAGACATTTTGTCAAAAGTCCTGAAAATGGGAGTTAGGCAAAATGAATATGAAGAGCAGTCCACTGACTTGTGGCTAATTCCCAAGGAGAATGGAGGGCAAGCCCACTTCTGTCTGTGCTGCCATAGTTTGTTCTGTCATTGCTTTCTCTCAGTGAACCACTCCCACACATCTCCCAGTCCATGTTGCAGAGGTGCCTCTCTGCTAGTGCAGATAATTTGTTCCACAACCTTATACACAAACCGCGCACAATGGGATGTTGCCTATTGCTCTTGGTCCCTCCAGAAATTTAGTGTAAAAACCAGTCTTTCCAACTTGCTTTGCTTCCATTCTATTTGGGAGTTAGGCACAAGCAAATCTTTTTAAAATTAGCTCTTAAGTTCATAAATAGACAATAGAAGACAAAGACGCCCTTTGATTAATGATAAACAGTGGCATCCAGCAATCTTATTCTTTAGTATTTACCCAAGAGAAATAGAATCATATGTCCACAAAAAATTTGTAAAAGACTATTCCCAGCAACTTTATTCATAGTAGCCCAAAATGGAATCAATCTAAATGTTCTGTGAGAGAAGAATGAATAAACAAATTGAGGCATATACATACATACATTAGAATATTATACAGCAATAAAAAGAAATGAACTACTGATACATGCAACAATGACATGTTTCTCAAAAACACTGTGTTAAACAAGAAAGGTCAGATACATAAGCATGAGGTTTTTGGCATAATGTTATTCCACTTACATGAAGTTCAAGAAGAGGTAAAACCAATCTAGGGTGATAGCAAGCAGAAAGTTGTTGCTTGAGGGTGAAGGAGAAGGAAGGAAATGACTGGAAAGAGGCACATGAGAATTTTCAAAGGTGATGAAAATGTTCTTTGGTTTGGGGTGACATAGCCATATACGATTGTTAAAACCTATGAAAATGAACACTTAAGTTCTGTATATTTTATTATATACATATATAAAATACCTTATTTTTTTAAAAAGAGAAAAAACAAAATACTTTGAGAATTAAAATATAAGATAATCCATTTAAAGTAATGTATATTTACTAAGCACGAATATCTTGGCTGCTGTTCGAGGGACTGGAAGTACAAACATGAACAAGACATAGTGCCTCCCCTGATGAATTCACAACCTAGAGGAGAAGACAGATGTGGAAAAACAGAATTGACCAGTATTTTATTCCCACAAAACTTTTCAGAATATAATATGTTTCCAGAATATGCCCAGGTAAAAAATGGATTATGTTTTAGAATTATATAATAGTCATCTTAGGTAAATAATTTTACTATTGTATGAAAAATCTTCAGTCTGCCAAATCTGATAGCTGTGCTGTGGTAGAAAGCCTTTAGCATGGCTCCTGAATGTGTTCCTATCCTTGTGGAGACCCCTTCCACAATGTACCAGGTTTGATATGGGTGATTGATAACATATGGCAGAAGTGAGGGTAAGTCATTTCCAAGATTAGGGTATAATAAAAAATAATGGTCTCTGTATTATGGTCTCTCCTCTCTAAAGTCTTGTGTAGTTTAAGAATATGAAATGGAAGTTTCAGAAAATACATTTTTCTCAGTCTGTAGGAACAGATCTACAGTTTAAGTGTGTTCTATACAGGGAAATACACAGGCCTTTGTTAATAAATTAGATTTGGATTAGATGTTTAGGTTTAACAGAAACGATCTTTTCATTTGAGTGGAAATCATTGAAATTAATGAGATAAAATATTTAAGTTCAACATTTATCTTCTGTATTGGCTGCTCTCATGCACCCTCTGCCTCTCATATCTCATTTTGGGAGAAACCAGTTGACATGTGAATACTCAGGCAGCCTTAGATTGACCCAAGGGAAAAGAAATACAGACTTCTGGCCAATCGTCAGTGAAGAAGTGGTACCTGCTAACAACCACATGAGTCAAAGCACACCCTGATCAGACATTCAGAGGAGACTGAATCCCTGGCTGACTTCTTGACAACGACAACCTCTGGGAAGACCTTAAGCCAGACCAAGTTTCGCTGCTGTTAAATTACTAACCCACAGACATTAAAAAATAATAAATATCTATTGCTTTAAGCTGCTAAACTTTGAGATAGTTTGTTCTACAACAGTAAATAGCCAATAAATATGATCTTTCCTAAATGTACAAGATATGAGTTATTGGGTTAGTGAATCATTCCTGATTGTAATTTGAACATCTCAAGTTTCTTGTTTTACTAACATACTAATCAATGACTAAGAACCAATGATCTATAAAAATATGGTACATCTAATTCTTATAATAACTTACACCCAGTAAGTAGATTACTTACTCAAAAAATATTACCCTCTGAATGAAAACTTATGGTATATGTCTATTAGATCAGTGCAAAAGTAATTGTGGTTTTTATCCTTTGAAACTAATGGGGAAAACCAAAATCATTTTTGCACCAACCTGATATCTAGCTACCAAACTAAAACATACAAAACTATAACTTTATAAAATTTAACTGCCTCTCCATATGAAAAGTCAATTTTGTGTTATTGAAATGACTAATGAAAAAGCAAATGAAAATTAGAATGAATTTAAATTAATAATCACAAACTTCATTTTGACCTTCAAAATATACAATATCATTCCAATTCATTATAGTTGAGACTGTGACTTCGTTTACAAAGAAACAAACTGCAGAGGTAATTGGACTGATTTTTAAATTAAGGCAACAAAATACAAAGTTTTAGAATAGCTGAGATTATTGCTCTGCCACTTGAAGATGACCAGTCTTTACCCCACTGAATGTTTAGATTTAAAATTATACCACTTATTAGAGGTATTTAGTCTAAACTCTTTTCTGCATTGTTGGTGGCTGTCACAGTAAATGATGTACCTGGAAGCATAAAGTGATCTTTCCTCCTCCAGCTAAACAGAAAGTGAAGAGGATGTAGATTCTTGCCTGAGAGTATTTCCCAGGACTTCCCCCTAGACCTTGGTAGCTAAAGCTATATATAAACACTTGACTGGGTGATGGGATCAATTCTTATTTCTGGGAGTCTGAAAGGGGATTATGGAAAGCCACTAAGATGATAAGTTTCATGTTTCCTGATTTGGTCCCAGACCAGTGATTCTCAAATTTGGTGTGCATTGAATCATATGGTAACCTGTGAAAACATAGATTGCTAGGGGCCTATCCCTAGGGGTTTGTGTGTAGTAACTGCAAGATGTGGCACAGGAATTAGTTACCCAGTCATGATGCTGTTTCTGCTCTCCAGGGACCACATTTTGAGAACAACTGGTCTAGAACGTATGATTTCTGTTTGTCTTTGGGAGAGCTGTGTCTGTGTCTGTGGTCATTCTTCATCAAGGAAGTGGAACCTGCCAACAACCACATGAGTTAGTGTAAAAACACACCCTCCCTGATCAGACATCCCTAGGAGACCGAATCCCTGGCTGACTTCTTGATTAGAAGGTCTTCTTGGAAGACCTTGAGCCAGACCAAATCAAGCTACTCTTAAGTTAAGATACTCTTAAATTCCTAACTCATAGAAATTATGAAATAGTAAATATTTATTTAGGGGTGAAGAGGAGGAAGCTAAACTACATTTCTTAGACACTTTGATAGTTAGATAAGTTCTGGTCAATAGAATCTGCATATGGTCTTAAATGCCACTTGCAGGTCCCCTTGCCCTAAAACATCTCAGGTGATCTTTCATATTGTCACCCTGTCACTCTTCGGGCAGCTGAATGAAAAGGATTAAGTGGAGGGAAGGCTTTGAGAAAAGCCTTTGCATGCTTGTTTCTTCTAATTATTCTTCTCTTAAGAAGACTATGGGACATAACCTGCACATAATAAACTATGTGTTATGCGACTACCAAAGTCATGAATTTGGCTTGGGCAATAGCATGCCTCATCATGTAGAAGTGGGTATATACAACTAGGCACAAGTATGTCCTGAAAAACACATCTAAGTGGCATGAACCAGTGACTCAGATGCTCCAGACCCTACTCTTGCTACACATCTGCCTATCTCTTTACCCATGCCTATAGCCTTATGAGAAATTCCCTATGACTAACTGACAGAGGAAGAAAGACTATTTAGCCTTATTTATAGATACTACTGCATCATATGGTAATGCAAGCAAAAGGTCAGCTACTCTAGCACTAATGTGCCCTGAATACTGTGGACAGAGCTTTGAATACTTTGTATACTTGCCTGAAAAGACAGGTAGCAAAGGTATGTATCTAAGGTAATCACAGGGAAGCAAGCTAACAGTTTGTTTAGAAGGAAATTAGAAATCACAAGATTGATGGGTTGTTGAGAAGCAATCTAGGAAGATTTCTGTGGATAGGACTCTTGGAATGGGGACGTAGAAAATATTTAAATCACATGTGAATGTTCACTAAAGGGAAGCCCTTTGAGTGAGGTTTTTGATAATAAGGTAGACAAGATGACCTATTCCATGGATGTCAGTCATTCATCCCTGTGCTTGCTTTAATGGACTAATGAATACAGCAGCTATGGCTTCAGGGATGGAGGTGGGTATATATGGACTCAAAATTATGGGCTTACTTTACCAAGACTAAACTGTCTGTTATCACTGCTGAGTAACTAATCTACCAATAATAATGTTCACTTTTAAGCCCCTGACAATACACCATTGTCTGGGGACCAGCCAACCACCTGGTGGTGCATTGATCACACTGGATCTCTTCCATCATGGAGGCGGCAGCAATTTGTCTTCGTAGGAAAAGGCACTCACTCTGCCTTTCTTGCCTTCAATGCTTCTTCTAATACTATCGTCTATGACTAATTGAATGCCTCAAGGTATCACACAGAATCTTGCTTTTGACCAAGAAAGACATTGTACAGTAAAATAGCAGAGGTAATGGGCTTAAATCCATGTGGGAGTCAGGGGGAGGAGATACTGGTTTTATCTGATATTCCTTCACTGCAAAACACAGATGGCCTGACAGAACAGTGGAATGGCCTATTAGATCCATAGTTACAAAGCTGCCCTGGATTATAAAAGTTAGGAATTTGAGGAACTGTCATATACAATGTAATATATGCTGTGAACCAGTGACCAGTATGATATTATTTCTTCAAAAGAAAGAATACTGGAGTCCAGGATCCAAGGGATTGAAACAGGGTGGATTTATTCACTCTTACCGAAAATAAACCTCTCACAAAATTTATACTTTCTCCTTCTGCATGTTTTAGTTCTGCTGGTTAAAAAACTATTATTTTTTAAAAAGAGAATAATCACACTGGGAGACTAAGAAGGGCTCCATCTAACTGGCAGTTGAGATTGCTACATGGTTACTTCAGCCTTCTCAGGCCATTGAACCAACAAGCAAATAAGAAAGTTGCTTTCCTAACTATGATGACTGATCCTGGTTATCAGAGGGAAACAGGGTTTCCACTGCAAAATAAAAAACAGCATGTAGAACTCAGGAGACTTTTTTTTTTTTTTTTTTTTTTTTTTTTGAGACTGAGTCTCGCTCTGTCGCCTAGGCTGGAGTGCAGTGGCACCATCTCAGCTCACTGCAAGCTCCGCCTCCTGGGTTCATGCCATTCTCCTGCCTCAGCCTCCCGAGTAGCGAGTAGCTGGGATTACAGGCGCCTGCCACCAGGCCCGGCTAATGTTTTGTGTTTTTGGTAGAGACGGGGTTTCACTGTGTTAGCCAGGATGGTCTCTATCTCCTGATCTCGTGATCTGCCAGCCTTGGCCTCCCGAAGTGCTAGGATTACAGGCGTGAGCCACCGCACCCAGCCTGAACTCAGGAGATTTTTAAAGGTATCTCTTGGTACTTCCATGACCAGTGGTAAAAGTTAATGGATGACAATAGCAATTTAAGTCAAGGCCACGAATGGCTCAGACCATGCAGGAATCAAAACATGTGGCAGACATAAGCACATGGAATGAGTTGTGGAAAAAATAAATGACCAGTTACAGAGATGAGGGTGGTGATAACTATGCATATTTTTTTCTTTGGTTATATACTAAACAACATGTTAATCATTTTTCCTACCCTATTTTTTGCTATTTTATATAAGTTATGTGACTGGTGGTTAGCCCTTTGTCTACTAAGGCTGCCATAGCAAAATATCACAGACTGGTTGCTCAAACAACAGATTTTATCTCGCAGTTCTGGAGTCTAAGAGTCCAAAAGCAAGGGGCCGTCAGGCTTGGATTTTCCTGAGGCCTTTCTCCTTGGCTTGCAGATGGTATCTTCTCACTTCATCCTCACATGTGCTTCTCTCTGTGTGCGTGCACCCCTGGTGTCTCCTCCTCTTCCTATAAGGGCATCAGTCCTCTAACCTCATTTAACCCTAATTACTTACTTAAAGGCCCTATCTCCAAATTCAGTCACACTGGGGATAGGGTTTCAACACATCAATTTTGGGAGGACATAATTCAGTCCTTAATATCTTATAATTCAATATTTGCAATATTAAAGAGCAAAGGGTACTTTGAGAATAGAAATGAACATCGACAGAGTTGGATACAGTGAATTATGGGACTCGAGAGACAAATGTCTTCTCTTTTAGGTGAAAGGATGAACCTGCTTTTATTTGTCTAAGGAATACATTCACCAAGTTAGGTGAAAGCATACTATTGTTTTTTACTTTTGTTGTTTCAAAACTTAGATACTGGTAAACAGATATGTATGGATGGTGAGTATCCAAAGGTTATGACTGAATGATACTGAGGATCATCTCAGTCTGTCTAAACCATCTCTACAACTACTTTTCTAGGCTCTTCTCAGTAGGCCTCTGATTAAAATCTGCCAATAAGACACATTAGTGTAATACTTGGAACGTGGAAGAAAAGGAGAAGCTATTTTTCTTTAGTGGTGACTGTGGACAGGTGTGTGGGTATCAGCAGGCTTAGATATGATATTGGTTTTGTCTCATTCTAGGCCACTTCTTGAGAATCGCCTACTTTAATGCTGTGGGCTGCTGAGATCCTTCACGGGAGGCTTTCCTGTGATCCCTGCATTCTGGCTCCTGAAAGCTAGCAGTGGCCTTTCTTATCTTTATTCCCCAGCCATTCTGATGGTAATCTTATTCATCTCAATGGCTTTCATTTTTAGGACCTACCCTGATTGATATAATTGAGAACATACATAGTTATGCATGCAGCTCTTACTGGTGAGGAGATTTTAAAGAGTGGCCCATCAGGGCTCTATCTCATATAGATTTATGGTATAAAACTTTGAATGTGATGAGTTGACCCTTTGAATGTCCTCAGGACATTGTTCCAGAATTAATGAGTCTTAAGGGACAGACTTTCTTGCTGGAGGCACGTAGGTGATTCTTGTTGAGAAGAATCCTTGGGGTAGTTAGTAGTATTTTCCTAAAGGCAAGTGGGGGTAAAAGAAGGTGGGTTTTTATAAAATAGAGAAATCTGATGTCTGGTTAGCCAAAAAGAGATGTCATTAAAGCAAACTTGTTTTGCGTTTCTCTCTTGATTATTGAAAATGTTTTATTTGTGACATAATTTAACTTTTCACATTCTTTGTGCTCTTTCCCTTGAATTACCCAAACTTTTCAGTAAAGTCTATTTGATGGTGTTGCAGAGAACTGTGGGACAAAGTGTGAGAGTAAAGTGTCATTTACTCTCTCTTGCTGTCATCATATTCCTTTCGAGGCGAGTGTGCACCTGAATCCAGGTGGGGATCAGTGGCAAACAGTGGCCTGTGGAAGACTGAGAAACAGCACAGAGAAGGGCATGATGTTAATGAGACCATTTGGTAAGGGAGTGAGACTGACTTTCTGCTTTCCAAAAAGATAACACGGGGAGCTGATCTTCGAGAGCATGGGGTTGGACACTTGGGCATATGAGTAAAGTAAAAGAAATGGATTAGCTGCTTTCTAAATCCACTTTCCCTTCAAGAGCTTACAGTTTTATAACCCCTGAGCAGAACCCTCCATAATTCTGATCTATTTCTGTGCCATTGCTTAAGGAATCAGGGTAGCTGGATGTATTTCTTTTGAAACTCAGTCCTTGAACACCATGTCTTGATTTTCCTTCTCTTGAATCTGACAATCGGCTAGTGGAAATGGGAATCTCAGATGTAAAAATAAAAGGCATATTTTATGGGTCAGGTTTTACAATGAATGAGGATCTTGAGTATAAAAATTTGAAGTAAATTCCATGGTTAATCATGGCTGTACTATCTTGTTATTTGAATTGTTTTTCTTTAGTAACTGGTCTCTTAGGCAGCTTCTCTTCTAATAGATCCTTATGAGGTTAATTAGATCACTCATTTAACAGTCATGTTTGGCTTACCCAATCTTTGCTTGCTTGTCCTCAGACTCATTTAGTAGTCCAAAGTCAAACTTGCTCTCTTGTTATCTAAATTCTGATTTTGTGGTTTCTAAAAGTTTTCCAAGAGTAAAACTTGGAAATCACGTTCTACTTTAACCACGTTTAAACCAAGTAAAACCCCTTTTTTGAGACTAATATAATCCACCTGGACAAAAAAGCCATCTGTTTCCCTCTTAATATGCCTTGTCTAGCTGATTTGCCTCTGAACAATAGACATACTCTTTTTTTTTTTTTTTGGTGGTTTCTGCATGACCTGCTCCAATCAGACCCCTTACCTTTTGAGCTCTTTTTTCTCTAAGAGCTTTTCTAGTTGTCTTAATTCTTAATCTCAGTGCTTGTGTAGCTGAGCTTCCCCCTCACTTGTTTTATGTCTTGTGAAATATTCCAGGGAGTTTCAGTATAGCCCAATCTAGTAATGAAAATAACTGCTTCTAAAATTAAATTGGCATTATGATTATTTGTCATGGACCAAAGGTGAATTATATGATAGAGGCATTATGATGAAATTGAATAATGTTATAGCTGCAAGGGACAAGAAGATCCAGTCTAGTGTGATTCTCTCATTTTAAAGATGAGAATTATGAGACCTTCACAGTTGTTTAGTGCCCTATTAGTAACTAATGTGAACACAAACTGATTTTGACTCATTGCAAACTCTCTAATATCATACTGCTACTTTGATATTATTTTTATGGTATAAATATAGAGTTGGTAACTTTCAAATCTCAAACTATAATTTCCCTTCCCTGAGCAACTGTTGTTAAGAATGTGTCAAAAGACAAAAACGAAAGATTTTTTTTTTTTTGGTAATTTTAGGTAGGCAAGTTCAGTTCTGCCTTTAGTTTGATGCAGATTTTATTTTCTTCCCTGGAAATTTTCCTAGAATGTTCTAAAAGATTATATTATAATGACTTAAGGCAGGGATATTTTCTGAAAATGACCCATTATTCTGTTACTCTCCATTCAGGCAAGTTTCAGTTTTACCAATTTAAGTTGTATGGGGGAGAGTTATTGGAACTACATATTTGGATTAGTTTTGTTTTTTGATATTTGAAGCGGCAACCTTACTAATGAGTGAAGCTTGTCCGGCAATATATTGGCAACTACATATCAAGGCTGGTTAAACTTAGTGGTGAGGGCTTTCGGTGATGGACTACTCTAGGGCTATGCAGAAAAGCCATATGTGAACATGAAAAGTGGAAAACTGAAACAATTTATGTATCTTGATAATTCAAATAAATATTCTAACATTTACCTCAATTACTTTGAATCTGCAAGAAAATGTGTTCCTGTGTTTGAATTAGTCTGAAAATGGACTCAGCGTTTTATTCCAATTTACATGTCCAGATATAGCTTTTGGGAAATGATAATAGTGACGGCTTCCATTATGTCCAGGCACTATTAGGTGATTTTAATACATTATTTCTACCCTCATACCAACTCCACAAGCTAGGCATTGTTATTCATTCCCATTTTACTCATGAGGAAACTAAACTCATAGAGGTTACAGGATTTATGAAGAGCTTGAAATAGTAAATTGCTTTGAAGAAAATTGGCAAAGCGATGAAAGAAAGCAATACATGTTGTTAAGTCTCGGGGAATAAGTAAATGCTGCAACATTATTTATTGGTTTGAAAAGACAAGAAGTTAAAGCCTAAAGACTTTGCACCTCCAGCAGTCTTCACTCCTCTTGCTTGGCCATAGCATGATGGTGATTTAGGTTTTTGCCTTCCTTTCTTTGTGACTTTCGATCATTATTTCCATGCTTGCTTTTTCTTTTGTTTTCTTTTTTTTTTAAGTTTAATTTTATTTTCCAAATCTTTAAGTGATGAAGTCAAAACCAAAAGATTAAAAAAATTGTACTCCCTATAAAATAACGTATGTCAAAATACCAAGTTACAGTCTTTTTCTGAGGCAATAATTTGCCTTAGAAAATTCCAAGCTATACTGGAATGCATTCACTTGCTACAATTTTGACAGAGGCAGTCTGTGTGCACAAATCCCTCGAATACTGATGGGACTGTGATTATACCCTGAAAAAAGAAGAGTCTGAATACAAATTTTAGAGGGCTAGAAAGTGTTTAATGTATCATTGTTTGTATCAAGATTCTAAATCACATTCAAGTCAATGACTCTGATCTTCATATCAATGCACAAATGGAACAGAAGATAAAAGCCAGGAAAGCTGTTTTCTGAGTAAAACACTGATTTTGTTCTCATGTTACCAGCAAGAGACCATTTGGGATATTTAAGCCCCAGGTTGAGTGCTTCGCATTTGTTAGAGCTCCTCAATGTTTGAAATGGGTTTTCCCTTTAGGGAGCCCATCCATTTGGACAAGTGCTACATCAGATCAAAAGACATGGGAAGAGGTATTTTGTGCACAGATTGAATTTTTTTTTGGCAACATAACATAGCCTTTTAGCACAACATTGTCTCTTCTCTACTGATTGTTCTTTTCTTTCTTTCTTTTCTTTTCTTTTTTTTTTTTTTAATAGTTGGAGTCTGTTTTCCAACAGTGTCAGGATTTTTTTCTTGTGGCAAATTGGCTAGCAGCCACCTGGAGATCATTTGAAATGAAAGCTGGTGTTAAGGGATTTGGTTTCTCAGTTCCAGTTGCTATTATTTTCCAGATTATTAAATGTTAATCAAATTGCTCACTGTATTAAAATTATTATTCTCATTTTTGTGTTATTTACTATTCGAGAAAAACAAACAATATAAACCTTTAAAACTTTTAGTTATGATGATATTCTTTTTAAAATGTCATAGAAATACTAAAATAATTATGTCTGTAGTTTTTTAGTCTCTTTAGGTTCAGAGGAAGTCAGTATCATCAGAATCTTAAGTGTATCTCACTTTAAAATTGTTTCACGGGAGGTATTTTGAACCCAAATTGCCACTTTAATTATAAAGAAAGGTTAGCCCAGCAATAGAAAGTAGTGACCACATTTTACTTCCAAAAGGTGATGATGATCCATTTTAGGTGAACATTGTTTGCAAGAGCTTTGAACACACAAATTTCTGGCCATGCTGTGCAGTGAACTAATCCCAGGTGGTTGGAGACTGCACCAGGAAGAATGCCATTGTGGGGGAACATTAAGAAATGAAGGAGGGAAAAAGTGCTGTTCTGCTTTCCTCTATCGTGCATTTAGGAGAATTCCTGGCATGACTGATTCAGTTTTCTCCTGCTATCTTTAGCAATCGTCGCCAATCATGGTTAATGATCTACCTCCAAAATGAAAAGAGATTTGGCCAAGGTGCAGTTGGAACTACTTCTGCTGCATCCCTGGGGGTATTACTGGAAATTTAACAAATTCCTGTTTCTAAACTACTGTCTTCTGATACAACATAATGGAAAATTGGAGCAATTATTCAGATAATATGTGCAAACAGTAAATTTTCAGGTTCAGTTCACTGAAGAAAAATCTCAATCTCTGGGTTAAAGTCTTCCCTGACTTTTAGTACTTCTTGCTATAACCATTATTTCTTTTGGAATTCTACTTAATTTATGTTTGAATCTCTCTACATCTTGTATTCCACAGTGCCTGACATGCTTTAGTTGCTAAATAACATTTTATTGTTTGTTGTAAATTATTTTCTTTGTAAATATGAAACTGTATAGCATAGTAGTTAAGAGCCCAGGATCTGGAGTCAGACTCCCTGAGTTCAAATATTACCTCCTCCACTCAATGGTTGTGTGGCTTGGGACTCTCTGGAGCCTCATTTCTTTATCTGTGAAATGGGCATAGTAATATTACTATGTGTAATATTAGTGATACTCAGTGGATACAAACCTGTGTGCGAGTTGTTAAAACACTGAAATTCTTCGATACTATTTGGTAAGTAGTTGCAGCCTCAAGATCCCTGATGCTTCCCGTTCTCCTCACTGCCTCAAAACAGCTTTTCCCACCACAGTATTTCGGCAAGAGACTGTTTGCTCAGGAGAGGGTCCGCAGGATGCTGCTTCAGCATTATGTTCAGAACCTGTCCTCACAGGTTAGTGCCCATGTTGTACGTATTAATAAAGGTTTTTAGTCCATTATTCTCTTTATAGGGTTCTTTTGGATTAAACAAGTTGATATATATTGATATGTTTAGGATAGTACCAAGTGACTACTAAGCACTGTGATATTCCTCTTATTATAGATAGTAACTTTTATAATACAAGGTTAATAGCTGTTATCCATTTTGCATACCTCCCTGAAGCACAGTGCAGTAGGTAGGCAATCTATCTATTCATACTTTGTTTTCTTTATTTGTTCTAAGAACACTGAACATGAAATCTACAATATTAAAAAAAATTTAAGGGCACACTACAGTATTAACTATAGGCACAATGTTGCATAGAAAATCTCTAGAACTTATTCTTCTTGCATAACCAAAACTTTATACTTGAACAGCAACTTCTCACTTCCCCCTCCCACCAGCTTCTGGCAACCACCATTCTACTCTGTTCCTATGAGTTTCACTGTTTTAGAAATCTCATATAAGTAGAGTCATTTAGTATTTAGCCTTTGACTGGCTTGTTTTACCTAGCATAATGTCCTCAAGTTTTATCCATGTTATTATATATTGCAAAATTTTCTTCTTTTTTAAAAATGGATACTATCACACATACCTGTATATATGTATCACTAATCATCAGGAAAATTTATATCAATATGAATCATAGGATCAAATTCATATATGTATATACATGTATACATATAAAGAGCACATTTTTCTTTATCCATTTATTTATTGATGGACATTTAGATTGCTTCTACATCTTGGCTATTGTGAATGGTGCTGCAGTGAACATAAGAGTGCTAATCTCTTCCAGATCCTGACATCAGTTCCTCTGGATATATACGCAGAAGTGGGATTGCTGGATCAAATGTGACACTGGTCCTGCACAGCAGGAAAACAAATTGGCACCACTTGTACTTCCAGCTGGAGGAACCGTCTGGCAGTACTGCCCAAGGTGAACTTTCCCTTGAGCCAGCCAAACTACTCGCAACATCCCCCAAGGGGGAGAAGTCCTCGAGCCACTGAGCAGGCCACATGCCCACAGGCTAGTGGAACAAACTACATGCTCACACCCAAAACTTCAGAAACAGCGTTGTGTGGCTTACCACTAGCAGTTATGCCTCTAGGCCAGCTGAGAAGCTATGCACCTGCAATCAGGACCTGAGAAACAGACTCATGGTTACTCCTGGCAGACACACCCCCTCAGACCGGTTGAGCAGTCTTGCATCAATGTTCTGGGTCTGAGAAACAGTCCTATGGACTGTTCCTAATAGGCATGCTCCCAGGATACTTGAGCAGCCTTGCACTAACATTTCAGACCTAGGAAACATCCTCGGGGGCCACCATCATCAGATACACACCCAGGTCGACCAAGAAGCCTCGTGGCCATGCCCCAGACCTGAGAAGCAGCAGGGTGCCCACATCTTGGGCCTGAGAAACAGCCTCATGGGCTGCCTCTGGTAAGCACAGCCCAGGTCATCTAGCAACCATGTGTCCAAGTCCTGGGCCTGAGAAACAGCATGATGGGCTACCCCAGCAACTGTCCACTCATGCCCCTGACCAGAGTAACAGGCTGTGGTTCCAGCCCCTGTGAGCCAGACCCCAAGTTGGCTGACCCACAATATGCATGCATGCACTCCCGACCTGAGAAACATCGTAGGGAGTCTATCCCTGGCAAAGCCACACACCACCATTGCAAACTCTCTCAGCCTAGGCCACTGAGACACTTGTGAATGTCACTAGTATGGATTATAGCTGGAGAAACTATATGGAGACTATACTACTGCATTCCCCTAGAAACAAAGCCAATGCAATCCACTCAACTGACATACGAAGACCCTGTTAATATATTTTTTCTATGAACCCTGTTAAACGAATGTGTTTTTTCTATGAAGCCTACTCCATAAAATTAGAAGAGGCAACTGTTCTACCAGAGGCACAGAAGACAACGTAGGGACACACCAAACATGAAAAAGAAAGCCTACAGGATGTACGGGACAATATTAAGTGAACAAATACTTGCATTATGGATATTTCAGAAAGACAAGAGAAGGGTAGAGGTGTAGAAAACATATTTAATGAAGTAATAATTGGAAACTTCCCAAGTATTGGGAAAGAGAGAGACATGTATATCCAGGAAGCTCAAGGAAACCCCAAATAGATTCAATCCAAACAGGTCCTCTCCTGCGTACATTATAGCCAAACTGTCAAAAGGAAAATGAAAATACAGCATATCAAATCTATGGGATTCAGTAAAAGCAGTACTAAGAGGGAAGTGTATAGCAATAAAAACTTCTTTCAAAAAAGTAGAAAGATTTCAAATAACCTAACAATGCACTGGGTTCAACGAATTAGAAAAGCAAGAGCAAACCAAACCCAAATTTAGTAGAAGGAAATAAATAATGATCAGAGCATAAATAGATAAAATTGAGCCTAAAAATTACAGAAGATCAATGAAAAGAAAATGTTGCTTTTTTTGATAAGATATACAAAACTGAAAAACCATTAGCTAGACTAAGAAAAAAAATTCCAAATAAACAAAATCAGAAATGAAAAAGGAGACATAACAACTGAGGCTACAATAATATAAGGAAATATTAGAGATTGTTGCAAACCTCTATACAATGCTTTGGGAGGCTGAGGTGGGAGGATCTGTTGAGGCCGGCAGTATGACACCAGCCTAAGCAATATAGTGAGACACATCATATTTCAATATAGCTTTTTTAATTTTAATTTTTAATTTTTCCGTAAGTTATTGGGATACAGGTGGTATTTGGTTACATGAGTAAGTTCTTTAGTGGTGATTTGTGAGATTTTGGTGCACCCGTTACCCGAGCAGAATACACTGCACAACATTTGTAGTCTTTTATTCCTCACCCTCCTCCCACTCTTTCCCCCAAGTCCCTGAAGTTCATTATATCATTCTTATGCCTTTGTGTCCTCATAGCTTACCTCCCACATATCAGTGAGAACATATGCTGTTTGGTTTTCCATTCCTGAGTTACTTCACTTGGAATAATAGTCTCCAGTCTCATCCAGGTCACTGCAAATGCTGTTAATTCATTCCTTCTTGTTGCTGAGTAGTATTCCATTTCATATATATATATTCATGTGTGTATATATATATTCATGTGTGTGTGTGTATATATATATACACACACACATACACCATAGTGTCTTTTTCTCCTCATTGATTGATGGGCATTTGGGTTGGTTCCACGATTTTGCAATTATGAATTGTGCTGCTATAAACATGCGCCTGCAAGTATCTTTTTTTGAATAATAGCTCCTTTTCCTCTAGATAGATACCCAGTAGTCGGATTGCTGGGTCAAATGGTGGTTCTACATTTAGTTCTTTAAGGAAACTCCACACTGTTTTCCTTAGCGGCTGTACTCATTTACATTCCCACCAGCAGTGTAGAGTGTTCCCTGATCACAGCATCCACGCCAACATCTGCTGTTTTTTAATTTTTTGATTATGGCCATTCTTGCAGGAGTAAGGTGGTATCTCATTGTGGTTTTGATTTGTATGTCCCTGATCATTAGTGATGTTGAGCACTTTTTCATCTGTTTGTTGTCTATTTGTATATGCTCTTTTGAGAATTGTCTATTCATGTCCTTTGCCCACTTTTTGATTTTTTTTTTTTTTCTGATTTGTTTGAGTTCGTTGTACATTCTGGATGTTAGTCTTTTGCCAGATGTACAGATTGTGAAGACCTTCTCCCACTCTGGGGTTGTGTGTTTACTCTGCTGACTGTTCCTTTTGTCATGCAAAAGCTCTTTAGTTTAATTAGATCCCAGCTATATATCTTTGTTTTTATTACATTTGCTTTTGGGTTCTTGGTCATGAAATCCTTGCCTAAGTCAATGTCTAGAAAGGTTTTTCCAATGTTATCTTCTAGAGCTTTTACAGTTTCAAGTTTTAGGTTTCAGTACTTAATCCATCTTGAGTTGATTTGTGTATAAGGTGAGAGATGAGGATCCAGTTTCATTCTCCTACATGTGGCTTGCCAATTATCCCTACACCATTTGTTGAAAAGGGTGTTCTTTCCCCACTTTATGTTTTTGTTTGCTTTGTCGAAGATCAGTTGGCTGTAAGTATTTGGGTTTATTTCTGGGTTCTCTATTGTGTTCCATTGGTCTATGTGCCTATTTTTATACCGGTATCAGGCTGTTTTGGTGACTATGGCCTTATAGTATAGTCTGAAATCAGGTAGTGTGATGCCTCCAGATTTGTTCTTTTTGCTTAGTGTTGCTTTGGCCATGTGTGCTCATTTTTTTGGTTTCATACAAATTTTAGAATTTTTTTTTCTAACTTTGTGAAGAATGATGGTGGTATCTTGATGGGGATTGCATTGAATTAGTAGATTGCTTTTGGGAGTATGATCATTTTCACAATACTGATACTACCCATTATGAGCATGGGATATGTTCCCATTTGTTTGTTTCATCTATGATTTCTTTCAGCAGTGTTTTCTAGTTTTCCTGGAAGAGGTCTTTCACTCCTTTGTTAGGTATATTCCTAAGTATTTTACTTTTTTGTTGTTCAGCTATTGTAAAAGGGGGTGAGTTATTGATTTGATTCTCAGCTTGGTGGCTGTTGGTGTATAGAAGAGCTACTGATTTGTGTACATTAATCTTGTATCCAGAAACTTTGCTGAATTCTTCTATCAGTTCCAGGAGCTTTCTGAAATAGTCCTTAGAGTTTTCAAGGTGAATGATCATATTGTCAGCAAACAGGGACAGTTTGACTTCCTCTTTACCAATTTGGATGCTCTTTATTTCTGATTGCCCTGGCCTGGACTTCCAGTGCTATGTTGAAGAGGAGTGGTGACAGTGGGCATCCTTGTCTTGTTCCTGTTCTCAGGAGGAATGTTTTCAACTTTCAGTATTATGTTGGCTGTGGGTTCATCACAGTTGGCTTTCATTACATTAAGCATTAAGGTATATCCTTTGTATGCCCATTTTGCTGAGGATTTTAATCATAAAGGGATGTTAAACTTCGTCAAATGCTTTTTCTGCATCTATTGAGATGATCATGTGATTTTTGTTTCTGTTTATATGGTGTATCACATTTATTAACTTGTGTATAGTTAAATTATCGCTGAATCCCTGGTATGAAGCCCACTTGATCATGGTGGATTACCTTTTTGAGATGTTGTTGGATTCAGTTAGCTCTTATTTTGTTAAGGATTTTAGCATCTGTGTTCATCAAGGATATTGGCCTGCAGTTTTCTTTTCTGCTTGTGTCCTTTCTTGATTTTAGTATTAGGATGATGCTGGTTTCATAGGATGAATTA
This sequence comes from Piliocolobus tephrosceles, assembly GCF_002776525.5. Classification (NCBI taxonomy): domain Eukaryota; kingdom Metazoa; phylum Chordata; class Mammalia; order Primates; family Cercopithecidae; genus Piliocolobus; species Piliocolobus tephrosceles. The sequence continues at coordinate 5,404,138 of NC_045435.1, read as the reverse complement.
GGGAGGGTTCCTTTTTTCTCTGTCTTGTGGAATACTGTCAAAGGATTGGTACCAATTCTTTGAATGTCTGGTAGAATTCTGTTGTGAATCTGTCTGGTCTTAGACATTTTGTTGTTGGTAATTTTTAAATTTCAATTTCACTACTTGTTATTGGGTCTGTTTAGGGTATCTAATTCTTCCTAATTTAAGCTAGAAGGGTTGTATTTTTCCAGGAATTTATCCATCTCTTCTAGGTTTTCAAGTTTATGTGCATAAAGATGTTCATAATAGCCTTAAATGATCCTTTGTATTTCAGTGGTGTCTGTTGTAATATCTCCCGTTTCATTTCTTAGTGAGATTATTTGGATTTTCTTTCCTCTTTTCTTGGTTAATCTTGCTAATGGGCTAATGGCCTATCAATTTTATTTATCTTTTCAAAGAACCAGCTTTTTGTTTCATTTATCTTTTGTATTTTTTTGTTTCAATTTCATCTAGTTCTGCTCTGATGTTGGTTACTTCTTTTCTTCTGTTGGGTTTGGGTTTGGTTTGTTCTTGCCTCTCTGGTTTGTTGAGGCATGACCTTAGATTGTCTGTTTATGCTCTTTCAGACTTTTTGATGTAGGCGTTTGGGGCTATGAACTTTCCTCTTAACACGGCCTTAGCTGTATCCAAAAGGATTGTTTGTTTTTTGACATGGAGTCTCGCTTTATCGCCCAGGCTGGAGTGCAGGGGCATGATCACGGCTCACTGCAGGCTCTGCCTCCCAGGTTCAAACAAATCTCATACCTCAGCCTCTCAAGTAGCTGGGATTACAGGTGCCCCCCACCACACCTGGCTAATTTTTGTAATTTTAGTAGAGACAGGGTTTTGCCATGTTGCCCAAGCTGTTCTCATACTCCTGACCTCAGATGATCCACCTGCCTCAGCCTCCCAAATGCTGAGATTACAGTTGTGAGCCACTGCGCCCAGCCATTTTTCCTTTAAGTTATCTATTTCCTTGAATATTTCTCCTTTCACTTCTTATATCATTTTTTGGATTTCCTTGCATTGGGCTTTTCCTTTCTCTGGTCCATCCCTGATTAGCTTAATAACTCACCTCCTGAATTCTTTTTCAGGTAAATCAGGGATTTCTTCTTGGTTTTGATCCATTGCTGGTGAACTACTGGGATTTTTTGGGAGCTGCTGACAAGTCTTGTTTTGTCATATTACCAGGGTTGGTTTTCTGGTTCCTTCTAACTTGGGTAGGCTCTGTCAGAGGGAAGGTCAAGGGCAGAAGGCTGTTGTTCAGATTTTTTTGCCCCATGGGATGTTCCCTTTTCCTGTGGATGTGACTTCCTATAAGCTGAACTGCAGTGATTGTTGTCTTTCTTCTGGGTCTAGCCACCTAGCAAGTCTGCCCGGCTCTGGGCTGGTACTGGGGGTTGTCTGTATAGAGTCCTGTGATGTGAACCATCGACGGATCTCTCAGTCATGGATACCAGTGCCTGATCTGGTGTAGGTGGCGAGGGTGCAATCGACTCTGTGAGGGTCCTTAGCTTTGGTGTTTTAAAGCTCTATTTTTCTGCTGGTTGTCCTCCTGCCAGGAAGTGGCACTTTCCAGAAAGCATCAGCTATAGTAGTATGGAGACGGACTGGTAGTGGGTGGGGCCCTACAAACTCCCAAGATTATATGCCCTTTGTTTTCCACCGTCAGGGTGGGAAGGAAAGGACCATCAGATGGGGATGGGGGTAGGTGTGTCTGAGCTCAGACTCTCTGTGGGCGGGTCTTGCTGTGGCTGCTGTGGGGAGGGGGTGAGATTCTCAGGTCACTAAAGTTGTGTACCTAGGAAGATTATGGCTGCCTCTGCTGAGTCATGCAGGTTGTCAGAGAAGTGGAGGAAAACCGGCAGACACAGGCCTCACCTAGCTCCCACACAAACTAAGGGCCCGTCTCACTCCCACGGTGCCCCCTGCAACAGCCCTGAGTCTGTTTCCAGGTGGTGGGTGAGATGAGCTTGAAAACTTGCCCGAGGCTTTCCACCTCCCAGCTGCTAAATAAAAGGGTTTTAATTCTTCCCCTGCCTTTGAAGTCTGCAAGCCAGATTCATGCCCTCTCTCAAGTTCTGACCAGGAGGCTTCTCACCCTATTCAAATTGTTACAAAGTTCAGCTCGGGAATTCCTTTTCCCTGTGGAGTTTTACCCCAGGCTCCTCTGGCCACCCTCCTGATGGATCCCTTTGGTGCCAGGCAGGAATGGGCTGCTTGGGGACCCAGGGAGCTCCTAGGGCCTTTCTGCTACTTCCTCTACCCCTATATTTCACTCATCCCAGCTCTCTAACTTGACTCAGCTCCAGGTAAAGTCAGAAACTTCTCCTGCAAACAGCCTTTCAACTTCCCTTTCCCACTTCCACAGCCGAGGCACTCACAGTATTTGGGGCGTCTCCCAGGTCCTATAGGAGCAGTCTGCTTCCTTCAGAGAGTCTGTATGTCCTCTCGGGATTGCTGGTTTGTTCTTGCAGTTGATCTGGAGCTAAAATTCACAGTGCAAGCCTCTGCATGCTGCTCTGTCTGGAGCTGCAGTCTATCCTGCTTCCCATCTCCCATGATCCCCCATATTCAACAAATTTTGAAAAAAAAAAAAAAAATCCGCAGCCAAAAGAAATCGATAAAAGGCTAGCAGATTGCTGAAGAGTGTTTCTGATGTTTGTAGCCTGAGATCAAGTGGCTTAAGATTTATGTTTCAAAATGGGTAGTTGATTAGGATTGGCCAGATTTTGTGACATTATCTGATTGGTAGAGAAAGTCTTGCAAAGTAAACGCTTGCTTGATAAGTGTGAACACTTGATTGCTTGCTAGGAGAGCTGATTGCTTAGGTGAGTAAACTGTATGAATCAATGAGTATTTCTGAAGCAAAGATTGATGTATTTTATTGGATTGCAGCATTATCTTCTGGGGCAAAAATGTCCTGCGTTATATTGATACTTGCACCTCCTCTATCTTAGTCCTAATAATTAAGGATATGGAATCAGATGGCCTCAATTCTCAAATACTATGGAAGAAAGAAAATGTAGCACATCAGGTAAGGAGACTGGGGTGCCACAGAAGGGGCAGGTTATAGTATTTAATTGAAAGTTCACCAGTGGTCTTGTGGTGAACATGAGATTTTATTAAAGACTTGTAGGAGTTATGGAAGATATCCAAGTGGAATATATGGCTTATTTGTCTACTTTATTAAATTTCTCTAGATTTAGCCTGGGTCCAAATTTAATGTAAACTAATTACTCCTTAGAATGGTCAAGAAAATTCTACTTTGTCCTTAATTTTTTTCCAGACATTTATAATAAAAAAAAATGTTTGCGGTTTTAATTTTCTGTTAATTGTCTCAGCAGAAAACTTTATTCTAATTGAAGAAACCTGATTGAAATGTCGGAAAATAGGAAGCTTAAGAAAGGGTGATGTGTGCATTTAAGTATTCATCATGGAGTCATTTGTGATATTCTTCTTTTTATCTCTTCATTGCCTTTTAACTAACCCGAGGATGCTCTAAGTCTACAAAAGAGACAATGTCTCTTCTAACTGGCCTTTGATCAATACTCTCTATTAATGATGTTCCACTGGAAACATACCTTCAAATGACCAATGGTTAATTTTTGTTTTTGTTTAACAACATATCATGTTGTTTAATTTTGCTTCAACTTTAGAATATTTTTAGAAATTAGGTTCAACTTTTGCATTTTGAGAACCATTATTTCATGCTATAGATGACTTTTCTTCTATTTAAAATCTTAGTGACCACGTAGCAGGCAGATTTGCATTGTTCCTAACTAGTATTATAGGAAAATCTCTCCTGAAATGAACCTATTTGATTGATCAATAGCTAAAGTAAGCCAAGTAGACAACTTTAGTCCTTTTTCATAAGTCACAAAAACTAGATAATTATAAATCAATTTTTCTAATTTATAATTCAGCGAGATAATTTTTTGAATTTTAATTTTCTTTTCCAGATTAAGTGTTGTTATAGCAAAGCTAAAAAAAACACACTGAAGTCTAATGTTAGGTTTATTCTTGAGTCATAAATAGATTTTTCTATATTGAATAGATTACTGCACCATAGATGCACACTTTCCACTAACCATATGGTAATTAAGGCACACTGTGTAATGTGGACTTTTAAATCAAAGAGACAACACATATGCTAAATCCCATCGGATGTGGGCTGAAGAAAGAATACAATTTCCGATTTCATTTTTTTCTGCACGTATCAGTATATAAATCCATTCAAAGCCAACAAAAAAAGAGTTGTATTTTCCTCTCAATAAAGTGTGAGTTACGATTAAAGCAGGTACTGGAGTGGTAATTTGCACTGCTGAATGCACAGTGACTATTTATTAAATATTTGTTGAGTATTTAATTAATTGACCTCCATTATTGCATTTGGAGAAACAGACAAATAATACATCATCCTGAGTTTTGTCCTTGGCTGTTTCACATGTGTTTACGCCACTCAGTTTTTCACTACCATGTATCTTCCAACCTAATGTATCCTTGTGAATCTGGGCTTGAGATCAGAAATAAAGAAAATTTAATTTAACATGAAAAACTTCATTTTCAGACTTTTTCAATTTTCTGTAACCACTAGTTCTACATTTTATTAATAATATTGTTTTTGAATTCATACTTTTTATTGC